>NC_138772.1:403486400-403929521 GCF_965119305.1 Pelophylax lessonae
GCAGGTGGTTACCACTGCAGGTCCGCACCTGTTCCCGTAGCCCCAACTACCTGCACAGAAAAACATGCTGCCACTCAGGAGATGCATGGGGGGTACTATTAATCCTAATGCCACCCCCATGCACCAGAAAATGCAGCACAGTTTCCCTGCACTGAGAAACAATTGTAGCAAACAGAAAAAAGCCGCTCAGGTGAGGCAAGACACTCTGGTGCCGGTCGGATCCGTCGTCCAGGAATCAAGTGCTTGAAGAGAAAAATTGACCGCACGATGGAGTAAGTGAACTGGAGATGTTTATTCCCATAAACTCAAATACACAGGTGCATCACACAGAAATGGGACAGGTTGACAAGTTTCACAATTCTATTGATCGCTTACTCATAACCAATTTTGTTATGGTTATGAGTAAGCGATCAATAGAATCGTGAAACGCGTCAACCTGTCCCATGTCTGTGTGATGCACCTGTGTATTTGAGTTTATGGGAATAAACATCTCCAGTTCATTTACTCCAGAGTGCGGTCAATTTTTCTCTTCAAGCACTTGTTCCCTGCACTGGGAACCACGCTGCACTTGGGGTTTCCGTGTGGGCCGCGTTTTCAGAAAAATCAAAACGCAATATTCCCCACACGCACATTCAAGATAACCAGCAGTTCAGTTATGCTGGGTGCTGTAATGACCATAGGTTGGAAACCGTGGATACTCAAAGTGAAGAAATGTCATCAGCAAACCAAGGATTTCTCAAAAGCGTCCAAAGCTTTATTTCGTGGTCACAAAATAAATGTGTGGCAACGTTTTGGAGTCACGCAGGGCCCCTTTATCAGGTAAGTGACGTCACTTGCCTGATGAAGGGGCCCTACGTGGCTCCAAAACGTTGCTACATAGTATTTATTATGTGACCATTGGATAAAGCTTTGAACCCTTTCGAGGAATCCTAGGTGTGCTGATGACATTTCTTCACTTTGTGTTTTCAGAAAAGGTGCAGGGACTTTTTCCCTGAGGTTTCTTCAGGCACAGCAGCCCATTCAACTGAAGGGGCTGCTATGATTGTGCAAAACGTGTCTTGATTGTGCAAAACGCGTCTTGATTGTGCAAAATGCGTCTGCGGTTTCTTCAGGCACAGCAGCCCATTCAACTGAATGGGCTGCTATGATTGTGCAAAACGCGTCTATGAACCTAACCTTAGACAATTTTAAGTGTATTTATGGTCAAAATTTTAAATCATATATTCATTTCCACATTGCGTTTCAATTAAGTCTAGCCTACTCCTAATAATCTGAACAGTCTTTAAAGTTTGAGTACTTACTTTGTGAAGGATCCCCATACATTCCTTTGAATTCTGTGACATTTATTCACTAAGCCTTATGAATCTGCACTGCTCCATCACACATCACAGAGCTTGTCCTCTGTACTACAGAAGTCCTGAGAGGAGGAGTTTCAGGAGGCAGAGCCTGTACAGGACTCCTGGGATATGTAGTCTTTAGAATTTAAAACTAAACCAATGAAATGCAGGTAATCCAGGAAGTTGTGGAAAGATGGTCATCAAACAGACAGAACTCACAACATGAAAGTAGATTTTTTTTAAGTAAGATTATATTAGATTGTCAAAAATAACTATCATTTGTATTCCATAGTGCAGCCCACTTTTGGAGGTGTGTGTGTGTGGGGGGGGGGGATAAGAAATGGTCCTCCCCAAACAGAATATTGTGCTAAACCTGTAGGTGAATATAAGAGCCAGAACCTTCGCTAAGTTGAAGAATGGGTTTGATAAAAAGTTGGCAGTGCTTTAACCCAGGACAGGGAACAAAGGGAATCCCTTTCCTAAAAAAATAATCAGTAATCTAAATAAAAGAAAATATAAATCAAGTCGCGCTAAACAATTAGAATGGAACAGATAAAGTCCATATAAAGTCCATAAATTATAAATGGTGCAATCCGTGGCTCTCAAACCAGGCTCCTCATGGATATATGCTTACCAGAATGGTGAAAAATTAATGCAGGTTCTTTAGACCAAAATCTTATCCACTTGATAGAAGACAGGAACCAGAAGGCTCGTGATAGAAATGTGATCGTTGGGTCATGAATAAAAAATAGGAAAAAAAAAACGCAATAGTGTAAAACCCAACAAAATTTGGTACAATGTGATTATTGACACCAATGTGGTTATCCAGTGATTGAAACAGGAATAGTGCTAAAAATGGTGAAAAAAAGTGAAACCTCCACCAATCTTATACGCTGCTTGCAAAACAGAAAAAATGGGCGTGCACAAAAACATCAGAGGAAATGAAGATCCCATATAGAAAGACACCTATAGGTACTCCTTACCAAAAATCAATAATGGCAATCACATAAACACCCAAATTTCAGTGCTATCCTTCACCAGATAAAATCGCCTCTTACCAAACAAAAGGTAGTAAAACGCTTGCAGGTAACTCGAACTCCAAAGATGAAAGCACTTGTATCTAGAACTTCTTATTGAAGCGGGTTCCAAACCAGATATCTCCAAGGAATAACCCCAAGGTGATCACCGGTGTAGTGTTAGAGAGGAAGCTATTGAGAAGAGCTTCTTTTTTCTTTATGGCGGTGATCACCTTGGGGTTATTCCTTGGAGATATCTGGTTTGGAACCCTCTTCAATAAGAAGTTCTAGATACAAGTGCTTTCATCTTTGGAGTTCGAGTTACCTGCAAGCGTTTTACTACCTTTTGTTTGGTAAGAGGCGATTTTATCTGGTGAAGGATAGCACTGAAATTTGGGTGTTTATGTGATTGCTATTATTGATTTTTGGTAAGGAGTACCTATAGGTGTCTTTCTATATGGGATCTTCATTTCCTCTGATGTTTTTGTGCACGCCCATTTTTTCTGTTTTGCAAGCAGCGTATAAGATTGGTGGAGGTTTCACTTTTTTCACCATTCCTGTTTCAATCACTGGATAACCACATTGGTGTCAATAATCACATTGTACCAAATTTTGTTGGGTTTTACACTATTGCGTTTTTTTTTTCCTATTTTTTATTCATGACCCAACGATCACATTTCTATCACAAGCCTTCTGGTTCCTGTCTTCTATCAAGTGGATAAGATTTTGGTCTAAAGAACCTGCATTCATTTTTCACCATTCTGGTAAGCATATATCCATGAGGAGCCTGGTTTGAGAGCCACGGATTGCACCATTTATAATGTATGGACTTTATCTGTTCCATTCTAATTGTTTAGCGCGACTTGATTTATATTTTGTTTCACTGGGGTGTGGTCACACTTGAAGTTGCAGCTTTTCTATAATTTTCCACTAGCCCAGTTATTATTTCTATTCCAAATCTAAATAAAAGATTTGGGAGTAGAAGAAATACTGCAACCAGCATATAATACCATTAACCTTAAGCATATACAGTATCTCACAAAAGTGAGTACACCCCTCACATTTTTTTAAATATTTTATTATATCTTTTCATGTGACAACACTGAAGAAATTACACTTTGCTATAATTTAAAGTAGCGAGTGTACAGCTTGTATAACAGTGTAAATTTGCTGTCCCCTCAAAATAACTCAACACAGCCTTTAATGTCTAAACTGCTGGCAACAAAAGTGAGTACATCCCTAAGTTAAAAAGGCCAAATTGGGCCCAAAGTGTCAATATTTTGTGTGGCCGGAATTATTTTCCAGCACTACCTTAACCCTCTTGGGCATGGAGTTCACCAGAGCTCCACAGGTTGCCACTGGAGTCCTCTTCCACTCCTCCATGATGACATCACAGAGCTGGTGGATGTTAAAGACCTTGCACTCCTCCACCATACGTTAAAGGATGCCCCACAGATGCTCAATAGGGTTTAGGAGACATGCTTGGCCAGTCCATCACCTTTACCCTCAGCTACTTTAGCAAGGCAGTGGTCGTCTTGGAGGTGTGTTTGGGATCGTTATCATGTTGGAATCCTGCCCTGCGGTCCAGTCTCTAAAGGGAGGGGATAATGCTCTTCTTCAGTATGTCACAGTACATGTTGGCATTCATGGTTCCCTCAATGAACTGTAGCTCCCCAGTGCCGGCAGCACTTGTGCAGCCCCAGACCATGACACTCCCATCACCATGCTTGACTGTAGGCAAGACACTTGTCTTTGTACTCCTCACCTGGTTGCCATCACAGTTAATCCACAGTTAATCCAGAGGAAGGCAAAACCCCAATAAAAAATTTGCTTGTATTGCTAGGAAAATGCTCATGTTATAAAGTTAAATGTATGGTGTGACTATAGCTCTCCTTTAAATTAACTATTACATTACACTTTTCCATTTACAAGGGGTATCTGTAATAGAAGGAATGCACCCTCAAATACCTGCCTGTCCTTTTTCACCTTCATGACTACCCTGCTTAATTTTTACCTCAAGATGTAAGCAGAAAAGTGGACGCTGTGCCAAAGTCCAAATCATCTACAGCAGACGAGTGCTCTGTGCTCTGTGCTCTGTGATAGTGACGAGGGTCCATGGAAAGCCAAAAAAGACTCCTGTTCGTGGTGGCTAGAGAGTGATTTTCCCTCTGCTGGCCTTCAGGGTGATAGACAGTGAGAACAGCCATGCAGATATTCAGAATAGTGGCAGCCAAACACTCTATGTAGGATAATGCAGCCTTCTATGTGGAAAACTTTTATGCCACTAGATGGATTTTGTTAAAGAACAGATGTGAGATAAAGCATTCAAAAAAGTAAATGCCAGCTTTATGAGCTGGAATTTGCAAATTGCCTAACCTGTGTAAGTGTTAGTACACCCTGAAGGGCCTAAAGTATTACTTGGCAGGAAACCAGTATGGGTTCCTAGTGGCCTTGTAGACCTAAAAGAGCAAGGAGTTCCCCACCAGGTGAGAAGGATCAGAAATCCAAACTCCTCTCATTCTTAAGGTTTACAGGAGGCTCCTTGGTGCGATAATTGGCTCAACATAATGCAGAGACCAGGCTTTGGTGCAGAAGGGATCTAAGTTGCATGTGTAACATTAGCTGGGCTGAAGGTGTAGCAAAAACCAGGCTGGGGTATGTTACTAAATCAGACCATAGATGTGCAAATTTCTTTTCTGCAACCAAAGGTTGCAGGAAAGAAATTTGCATAATTCCCCCATTAACACAGACAGTGTTGACAGGGGAATCCCTCTGCCGAGCAATTGTCTTCTCCCGGTGGCAGCCGCTTGTGATAATTGCAAGTGAATCAGGCAAGCTGGTTGTACCCAAGTCAATCGATTGATCAACTTGGTACATTCAGCCTGCCCATTAATGGTTGCTGAACTGGCTGAGATTCTAAATGTGTATGGTCGACCTAAGACAGTATTAAAAAAATAACTGGTACCTCAGGGAGTGTGTTGACAATATGCTTGAGTGGTGACAGTGCAAGTTTAATAGAAGAAGCAGTCAAATGACGTGACCATGAAGCCATTGGAGAGCTGCTGATACTACAACACAGATGATAGGCAAACTACTGCAAACAAAAAGCATAGCAAGTTGGACACGGCCGTGGGGATAGATATCATTGCAACTTTTTTTTTTACAAAAATATCACAAAGTGAGGAGACGGTCTTTTTATGTGGCTTCATAAGCAACTTTGGAATTACACTAAGCATTTCAATACCATGCTTGGAGAATGCTTTAAAGCTGTGGTTTAAACTAATATAAAGGCCCTGTTGACATAAATAAAAACCAATATATCCTCAAAATAATTGAAAACCCCAAAACACCCTCCCCAAAACAAAACTTCCCTTTTTAAAGGGAAGCCTTGCAAAAAAAAAAAAAAAAAAAGAGTTTTCTATAGATTCATTTAAATTATTGGGCTGCTGTGCCCTCACAAACATGCCTGTACAAGACCGCACAGGAATGAACCCAGCGCAAGGGCAAAAAAAGGCAGCACGTGGGTACATTACTCAAAGAACTAGCAATCAGAATTAAAGTACAGTTTACTAACAGGCTATAATTTTTAAACATGCAATTTTTCAAATTTGCACTTTTAACAGCTTCCAATTTGGTGAAACTATGGCTGTTCTGTGCCCCCTGTTTTATGGGGAGGGAGGTGGCCTATCAAAAAGCCCTATTTATGGCCTTTTTTTAGGCCTGCTGACTATATTTTAAAGGCCATACAGTTCAGTACGATTGGAGAAACATTCTCCCACATGAATCTGCACCTCAATCGGGACTATGAATCTCAAACCCCCAGGATTTACCTTCAAGCCATGGTAGTGGTAAACCCGAAATTAACCCCCAGTGAACATTTGAGAACTTTGTCATAAGCACCTTCTCTGGGACTCACAAGACTAGGGTATATTTATTTAAACATCACTGTGCAAATGTCTTAAGCATTAGAGCTGAATAAGAGGGGAGACACTGGAGGATCTGATTCTGCAGTACAGTGAGTACAGATCTGTGTCAAGGGGCCTGACCTGAGAAGGGCCAACCTGTAGCTAGATGTGTCAGTGGACGGGTGTCAGTAAAGGGGATGCTAGTGTGTATCCTGAAGAGAATGTAGATTCCAAAGTCTATTGCTGGAGAGAGAGAGCAAGGAGACTTAACCCTTTGCATACATGTGGCATTATAGTTTAAGCAGTGTGACTGCTTCTACAAGCAACCTGGTGAGGCCAAGTGAGAGCTGTCCTTATCCAATGTACATAGTTCTAGTTGAAGTATCCCACTATCCCCTTTCTCCCATCTAAGTTCCACAATAAATACTAAAAACCAACACCCCTGGACTGTTTATTGAGCAACGAGGAGGAAGGAAGGGGAAGGAGGCGTTGGAAGTTCATAGGTAAGTAGAGGTGTAGGTTACTGCAGCACATGAAGGTTCAGCCAGCAAGAAGCTGTGTAAATTATTCTGTTAAAAATTTTCAGTCCAATAGAACCATGTGATGGGGAATAAACGCGTGAATTATTCAGTGAGACTTTCTATCAGTCTGATGTCATTTACCTGTGTGATCAGTTGAGGAACTGTGAGAGAGGAGGTTGATTTTGAAATCATTATGAAATATCAGTTCCAAGGACAACCAATCACAACCACATCCTTAGTCATATATTTCAGAAAGAAAAAGGAAAAAGAGGCCAGGAAACCTAAATCTGCTGGGGACCTATAACCGCAACAGAGATATTTCCGCACTCTTATCCTAAATGATAGGACTTTCCAGGTTGAGGTTTTCATAAATGGAGAGAACATATTCTGTTAAAAATACATCTTTATTTTAATATCAAAAAAGTAAAACCGTAATATCAAAGATTAATAAAATCGTTATACAACCATACAGTGGTGGCACATTTGCCTATTAGCATTCATTGTCGATACAGCATTTAATATAAATACATAATCATTCAGTCCATTTACAACCTGGAAAGTCCTTTCATTTAGGATAAGAGTGCGGAAATACCTCTGTTGGGGTTACAGGTCCCTAGCAGGTTTAGGTTTCCTGGCCTCTTTTTCCTTTTTCTTTCTGAAAGAGGAGGTTGATTTCCACAATGCCGGGATGCATTAGTGGGCTGCATTCACGATGGGTCCATTAACACCAGGTGCAACGGGACTGTGTTGGGTAGGGTATACTTAATGTTATGATTTTATATATGTTATGTTTTCTGGGATATTCACTTTATACAATTCATGCAATAAAAAAAAAAACACTTCAGACTATTTATGCAGTCAGGCAGAGGTGCCTAATTATGTGGCCTAATTAATTCCATTGAGTTTTTTTTTTTTTTTTTCAGTGATCTTCAGATCTACACAAAATTGTCTGTTGAATATGAAGGCTGGAAATAATGTGCAAAAACAAGGCAAAAAGTGGAATTGTGCTTACTTGAGATTTAAAGAGCAACCCTGTTTCAAACCTTTTTTTTTTTTTTAGTATGAATAGATTCAGGAAAAGATAGAACTGCTGGGAAATTCTGTATGTTTTCTGTGCCCCCAATGAGAAGCTAATTCCACACTTTCTGTTCTGTCTGACCGCCCTCATTTAGACAAGCAGTGATGGGAAATCTCCCTTATAGAGACACAAACTACAAAAAAAAAAAAACCTGAGAGAGCTAATAAACCTTCTTTAATCTACGAAAATACCGGGTTCTCATTGCTCCCACCATAAGGATATTTGCCTTCACTTCCTATTCTCTCTGACACCTATAAAATAAATAGAAAGAGCTACTGGACAAAGAAGCACAAAATATTCCATATGGAGTCACAAACAGCAATAAGAATTGTGTTTTTAAATAGCGTTTAACCATTCCCCACTCTAGTTGAAACTGAAAAGATTTGGTTGTCAAGAACTTTCTGTCAAGATTTGGTAGGTCCATCATCTACTGCCCTAACTGTAAAACACCAGCCTCCCTGAGAAAGTCTTCATTGATAAATCTCCCCTACACCACTTCTATCACTACGTCACTTAGTTTTGCCTTTTTTTTTTTTTTTCCGCTGTTCATTTCTCTCTCTCTCTTTTCAGCAAAATTTACTTTAAATAACCACACTTATGTAGCACCCCCTAGCAAAGCTAGAGTGGTAGAGTTAGTTCTTTTTGTACAGAATAGGTCAATTGTTCAAGCTTGGCTAGCAGCCAAGCCTGTGTTGTTTAATTGGGGTCAGGTGAGTGACCCAGGAAGGCTGGTACGACTCACAGGCATCATCTTTAAGACCTCACCCTACTTCTAGAAACATGCAAAAGGTTCCAGAAGGATGGGAGTGGAGGGGAGGAGGAGCTGCCTGGAGTATTCATGAGGGTCCTGACGAAACCCCTAGTAACCCCCTAGTCTGGGGTGGGTGAACTCAGGCCTGGGCTTGGGTGCGGAGAGGACCCCTCTTGAAGACACACAGGGAGATCCTGACCAGGAGGCACGGGAGCAAGAAGAGGACAGCAGGAGGACACTGCTGGGCAAATCTCCAGGGAGGAAGACAGCCAGGAGGGCTGGTGAGTGACACACAGTCAGGAGGACTGAGAGGCATGCCCGAAAGTACTGCGACAGAGCAGTCTGAGATAGATGCAGAGTCAGTCAGGAGGACTGTGGTGGAATGGGCAGGAGAAAGGGACAATTTCACAATACAATTCTCAGCATACACAGCTCCTCCTAGTCCCAGCGTGATTATGTCACCACCCACCTCACGCATAGCGCCCAAAGGGCTTTCTCAAAATTTCAGTCCTCTTGTGAAAGCCTTAAATGGCTGGGGGGATATACTGTATATGCCAGCAAGAACATAGCGTTGCTGCCATAGTGTGAGCACCAGTAACACTTAGCTTCCTTAGGGATCTGTATGGAGTGCTTCAATAACACAGGGGAGAGATTTATGTATCAGAATTGAGACTCCTCTAGCATGCGTGGAATAGGATACATGAAAAGCTTTTTGTACCCAAGGCTTTTTCAGAGCCATTAATTTACTGCCTACCAGGTGTGTCTCTTGCATAATTAAATAAATACACATGTTCGCCAGCACACCATGGATGTCGTCAGGCATGTGAAGGGGTCCTGCATGGCTCCGAAACGTTGCACTTATCCTATTGTGATGTGATCTTTCTGCAAAAAAAGTTTTGGACTGCAATTCAAGATCCGCGGTGGGCTGGCGAACATGTGTAGTTATCTGTGATATATCCAGTGTCCAGTTGGTGATCGTTGCAGCACCCACAACAGATGAGCCTTTAATCCACTAACATCTATGATGGGAAAATGAAAAAAACTCTTGCAGACTTAAGACATGGGGATTACGTGTTTTAACAAATTGGATTAGGAGTGCCCTCTTAAACTTAGAATTGAGGCCCTGTACATTCCATGATAAAACATATATAGTATCCCGATTACGTGATGCCATGATTAGATTGGTGTAATATTCTGCAGGAAAACTCAGGTACTAGGGCAGGCAACATTGAATGGGCAGTAGTGGAGCAAGAGCCAATGTACAAGAAAACAAACAATAACAATAAAAAAAAAACATCCTAAGCACAATGTGCTTACCCTACTGGTACCCAACGCCCCCAAAAACCCATGGGGAGGGTCGGGAAATGGTCTATACCCAAAACAAAAAAAGATGCTTACTAACTAAACCTGGGTCATCGTGTTCAACAGTAGCAGTTCAGTAAACAGATAGTCCTTCAGAATGTATAGTCCAGGAGCTGAGGGGGAATAGGAGAAATGGGGACAACAGATCCGAAGGTAGCTAGCAGTGGTAACATGGAATATAGTCCAGCAACAGTTCCACGGCTGTCACCAACAACACAGCGACTGTCCAATCAAGGGGAGCGGCACAAGGGAGCAGAGCAGAAGCCGACATAAGGACAATAGAAAGAAATATAAACTGGTAACAGGTGGGATTAAAAAATTGCTGGGCAGTCCAGTTCCGGCCCGAGGGTAAAAGCTGAAAGTCCAACCCGGTGCATAGAAAGGCATTGTAAGTGGGTTCTCGAGGGCATGATAAAGAAAAAAAAAGGGGGAGACCAATTAAACAAACACCAAGAGTAAAAAGAAGAAAAAACAAAGCTAAGAAAATGAAAACTCAAACATAGGAGGCCTGGGGGCATTCATACTTTCATAAGCACGGGATCAATGGACCTATGGATCTGCACAATAGGGACAGGAGGCTGAACTTGAGACCTTGATCCCAAAGTCCCTTGCAAACTTCCGTGGAATAGTGACGATGCTGCTGAATCTCAGGTGAGTAGTCAGAAAACAGAAGAATTCTGGAAATTTCATAACTCAGGTCTTGTTTGGCATGGGCAGCTGCCAGGATCCTGTCATGCTCATGGTAAATTAATAGCCAAAGCAAAAAGGGCCAGGAGGGCACACCAGGGATTGGAGGCATCAGTGGGACCCCATGTGCCCTTTCCCCCACAAAAGTCTGTCCCTGCGATGTCCCACCCCAGTCACTGAAAACAATGTACAGTATCTATATATTGTGTATCTATATGTTGCAAACTCGCCATCAAATGCCCTTGTTCTATATAAACCCCACATATAACTAGGTGGCTCAAACCAGTGTTTTTCAACCTTTTTTCAGTCAACGAACCCTGTAAAATTCTGGACAATCATTTAAAAATGTAAAAACTAAACAAATAGTTTTACACACCACAGCAGCATCCACACACATAGGACACCCAACATTAGGGGTGATTTATTCTTACACAATAAGTACACCTTTGCACACTGGTACTTACTAGCATTCCATTGTTTCTCCCCTCTCTCACTCACTCGACTAACAAGACCTCAGTGCAAACAGAGAGAGGCAGGAAAGGGGCAAATAAGGATGTCGTGCAGGTGCTAAAAGTCCTACTTATCAACTGAAAGACATCATCTGTTTTTGGGGCGCCAGCAACTTGCCCAAGCAGTTTCCAAGGTTGTATTGCCTCACAATAAATGCCTGTGGCCTTTGAGTAACTAAAAGGCAGGCTTCATGCACCTGCCTTTTTGTCCTGACAGTTTTTTGACTGTTTGAGACAATTTTTAGGCATGTTTCTGAGGCACCCTTGAAGAACCCAGAAGGCACCCCAGGGTGTCACAGCACTTTGGCTGAAAAGGCTGGCTTAGACAATCGTGACTTACAGTATGTTATACAGTATTTTTGTTGCATTACATGTCTGTAACAAAACCTTCAATAAATACTCTATCATTCCATCACAAAATATCCTCCTTCTTTTTAAAAGTTAAAAGATAAAAACATTATCTAATTAGCTACCTAGAGCTACAGCTCTTTCCTCCTATATCTTCTATTTGCAGTGAATGCCCTTCAGAAAACAGCCTTTGAAGAGGGTCGTGCTGTAAATACTTTAGGGCAGATTTTTAAAATTCAAAATTATGTATAAAGTACATATGTAACACGTATGCTAGGAGTTTGAAATACCAAAATGCAAATCATCAATTGGTCACATACATACGGGCATGCATTGTGGTATTGTAATGGATATGTGGTAATGTAATTGCACCATTAGGCAATTTAAGCCTTTAAATGGGAAATACGCTGTTAAATATGGACATTTTAAATTGCACTTAAAATGAATAATACATGATCCTTCATGTACCATGTGCCTTCTTCATTATATATTTCGTACAATCCCAATTCCAAAAAAGTTGAAACACTGTAAAATCTACATAAAAACAGAATACAATGATCTGCAAATCTCCCAAGCCCATATTTTATTCACAATAGAAAACAGAAAAATATATAAAACGTTTAAACTGAGAAATTGTACAATTTTAAGAAAGGTGTAACATATAATTTTGAAATTGATGGCAGCAACATGCCTCAAAGAAGTTGGGACAGGGCCATGTTTACCACGGTGTAGTAATCCCTTTTCTTTTAACAACATTATGTAAACATCTGGGAACTGAGGAGACCAGTTGCTGGAGTTTTGGGAGAGGAATGTTGTCCCATTCTTGCCTGATATAGGATTCTAACTGTTCAACAGTCCTGGGTCTTCTTTGTCCTTTTTTGTTTAAAGATGCACCAAATATTTTCAATTGGTTAAAGGTCTGGACTGTAGGCAGCCCAGTTAAGCACTCTGACTCTTCTACTACGAATCCATGCTGTTGCCATAGATGTAGTACAGTATGTGGTTTAGCTTTGTCCTGCTGAAAAAGACATTGTTTGAATGGGACCATATGCTACTCTAAAACCTGGATATATCTTTCAGCATTGATGGTGCCTTTCCAGATATGATAGCTGCCCATTCTATATGCACTTATAGACCCCCATTCCATCAGAGATATAGGCTTTTGAACAGAGCACAGATAAGGTTCCTTTCCTCTTTAATCTGGAGGACACGGCGCTTATGGTTTACAAAAAGAATGTCAAATTTCGATTTGTCTGACCACAGAACAGTTTTCCATTTTGCAAAAGATCATTTTAAATGAGTTTCCACCCAGAGGAGATTGCTGCATTTGTGGATCATGATCAGAATGACTTCTTGTTTGCATGATACAGCTTTAACTTGCCTTTTTGTATGGAACGGCGAACTGTGTTCACAGGCAGTAAATTTTGGAAGTATTCTTGAGCCCAGGCAGAAATGTCAGTCACAGAATCTGTTTTTAATGGAGTGCTGTCCGAGGGCTCGAAGATCATGAGCATCGAGTTTCTTCTCTGTCCCTTGCACACAGAGATTTCTCCCGATTTTTTTTAATCTTTTAATAAAATTATGTACTTTAGATGATGATATATTTTAAGTCTTTGAGGGACATTATTCTGAAATGGTTTGACAATTTTTAGATGCAGCTTTTCACAGATTGGTGAATCTCTGCCCATTTCTACTTCTGAGACACTCTGACTCTAAGATGAAGGAAACAGCAGAGAGTGCCAACTAAGTGCAGTATATAGGAAAATACTTTGTGGCAACTTACAAGTTGCATAAAGATAAGAGCATGTTATCCACCCAATGTGGTTTGTTGTTGAGCCTCGGTGTGTCTTCAGAAGGCAGTAAGTAGATGTGCTGTCAGGAGCTGTCTAGGATACCAGAAACGAAAATGGAGAGCCTGGAGCCATCCTGGAGTGCATAGACTTTGAAGGACTGTGACATCACACCTGGGGGGCCCCAGAGTGGAGAGCATGGCTATGTGTTTTGTAACCTAACTGTTCCCTTTTCAAGCCTGAGGACTCATAGGTGCACAGGTATAGATAACAGAGCTGAGGGAGGGGCCCCCCAGGTATGATGTCACAGTCCTGCACAGTCTATGTGCTCCAGGGTGGCTTCAGGATCTCCGGTTTCATTTCTGGTGTCCTACTAAGCTCCTGACAGCGACATATTCTTCCTGGCTCCTGAAGACACATCAAGGTTCAACAACAAACCGTACTAGTAGAATACAGTGCTTTGAAAAAGTTTTCATACTCCTTGAAATTTTCACATTTTGTCTTGTTACAACTAAAAATGTAAATGTATTTTATTGGAATTTTATGTAATAGACCAACGCAAAGTGGCACATAATTCTGAAGTGGAAGGAAAATGATAAATGGTTTTTACATTTTTTTTACAAATAAATATCTGAAAAGTGTGGCGTGCATTTGTATTCAGCCCCCACTACCCCCCTACTCTGATACTCTTTTCACTTCACAATTATGTGCCACTTTGTGCTGGTCTATTACATAAAATCTCAAGAAAATATATTTAGATATTAAAGATGTCTTTGAAAACGCCCAATAGGCAGGCGAAACGCGTTGACGCACGTCCGGTACGGCTGGAGCGCATCGTCACATCCGGCATACTTCCTGAATTGTCAGTGGAGCGCACGCTAACAGCAGCATCCACCATCACTTGTCACATTACTCTGCGGTTTTTATATCTCTGTTTTGTAAGTATGTTTTTATTGCTTTGGGGCCAATAAATTATCCAAACATACTATACTATCTGCGGTCCTTTTGTTTTATATTTGGGGCTCACGGAGGTCTTTCTTGGAGCGATCCCCTGCAAGACATCCCAACCTTGGATCACCCCCAGCAAGAGCCAGAGTGTAATAGTCCAACGGATTTTACAAGCTTTTGAGACTCATCATTGTGGTGAGTAGGGAACCTAGAGCGTTTGACAATCACCTGAGCACCGTTTGGATAACCATTTCTGCACCTGAGCACTTTATTGGATTTATTACTATTAAGGACTGTTTTATTACATTTGGAATATTTATTTGTAAAACATTAATTTTTTCACTAATCACCATTTAATAATTTTCACATGGATTGCTAGCGCTGTTTTAAATTTGTTTTATTACAAAATATATTTACGTTTTAGATTGGAACATGGTAAAATGTGGAAAATTTCAAGCTGTATGAATACTTTTTCAAGGCGCTATACAGTATCTCACAAAAGTGAGTACACCCCTCACATTTTTTGTAAATATTTTATTCTATCTTTTTTTTATGTGACAACACTGAAGAAATTACACTTTGCTACAATGTAAAGTAGTTAGTGTACAGCTTGTATAACAGTGTAAATTTGCTGTCCCCTCAAAATAACTCAACACACAGCCATTAATTTCTAAACTGCTGGCAACAAAAGTGAGTACACCCCTAAGTGAAAATGTCCAAATTGGGCCCAATTAGCCATTTTTCCTCCCCGATGTCATGTGACTCATTAGTGTTACAAGGTCTCAGGTGTGAATGGGGAGCAGGTGTGTTATATTTGGTGTTATCACTCTCACTCTCTCATACTGGTCACTGGAAGTTCAACATGGAACCGCATGGCAAAGAACTCTCTGAGGATCTGAAAAAAAGAATTGTTGCTCTACATAAAGATGGCCTAGGCTATAGGAAGATTGCCAAGCCCCTAAAACTGAGCTGCAGCATGGTGGCCAAGACCATACAGTGGTTTAACTGGACAGGTTCCACTCAGGACAGGCCTCTCCATGGTCAACCAAAGAAGTTGAGTGCATGTGCTCAGCGTCATATCCAGAGATTGTCTTTGGGAAATAGACATATAAGCGCTGCCAGTATTGCTGCAGAGGTTTAAGGGGTGGGGGTCAGCCTGTCAGTGCTCAGACCATATGCCACACACTGCATCAAATTGGTCTGCATAGCTGTTGTCCCAGGTGAAAGCCTCTTCTAAAGATGATGCAAAAGAAAGCCTGCAAGCAGTTTGCTGAAGACAAGCTGACTAATGACATGGATTACTGGAACCATGTCCTGTGGTCTGACGAGACCAAGATAAATGTATTTGGTTCAGATGTTGTCAAGCGTGTGTGGCAGCAACCAGGTGAGGAGTACAAAGACAAGTGTGTCTTGTCTATAGTCAAGCGTGGTGGTGGAAGTGTCATGGTCTGGGGCTGCATGAGTGCTGCCATCACTGGGGAAACCATAAATGCCATCATGTACTGTGACATACTGAAGCAGAGCATGATCCCCTCCCTTCGGAGACTGGGCCACACTGCAGTATTCCAACATGATAACGACCCCAAACACATCTCCAAGAGGAAAACTGTCATTCTAAAGAAGCTGAGGGTAAATGTGATGGACTGGCAAAAGCATTTTTCCAGAACTAAACCCTATTGAGCATCTGTGGGGCATCCTCAAACCGAAGGTGGAGGAGTGCAAGGTCTCTGACATCCACCAGCTCTGTGATATCATTATGGAGGAGTGGAACAGGACTCGAGTGGCAACCTGTGAAGCAAAGGGGGGGGGGGGGAGAAGGGAAAAGGGAAGAGGAAATAGGGAAAAGTTAGAGGGGTATCTGCTCCCTTTGCTTCCGGGTTATCTTTTTATTACTCAAGAGTCAGTCATGTCTTCTTCCAACCTATCTATCCTGTGATTCGATACTATAAACAAGTTCCAAGCACCCCATGTTTCTGTATATTTTTCTCTTTTATGTTGGGCTGTCAAAACCAAGTCTTCCATTTTATTTATTTCCTCTACTTTACGTATCCAACATTCTATTGTTGGAGGCCCTTGTTTCTTCCACTTGAGGGGGATACAAGATCTAGCTGCATTTGCCATATGGCATAATAAAGATCCTCTATATCTCTTCCCTGGAATCCCACTCAATTGTAAAAGGAAAAAGGCCGGATCTTCCGGTATCTCCACTTCTGAAATTTTTTGCATTATCTCTCTAACTTTTTTTCCAGTAGTCTGATAATTTAGGGCAAGACCAAAAAATATGTATTAATGTGCCCTCTTCCACCGAGCATCGCCAACATCTATCAGAGTTATTTATCGCTATTTTATGTAATTTATATAGTGTGTAATACCACCTTGTCAAAAGTTTAGTTCTTGAAATTTTGTACATATAGACGATTTAAAAACGAGACTAATCATTTGTTGTCTCTGTTCCGTGGAGAAGGCACAAGATAACTCCCTTTCCCATTTATCAAAATAAGGTAATTGATATTCTACCTTAGGTATATTTATCAAATTATATATTTTGGCTAGCACATGAGATATATTCCCTGAGTCAGAACAATATTCTTCAAATGCCGTTAATTGACGGCTATACTTCTGTGGGTTAGGGATTGATCTTAAGAAATAATAAAGTTGAAGTGATTTTTTAATAAAATATTTTCCTAGTTGGTGCCCTCTGTTGTTTCCTTTATGCAGTGGGTTTAGAAAAGAATCACCCCTTTAAAATAATCACGTTTTGTTGCTTTGCAGCCTGAAATGAAGACAGACACACTTTTTGTTTTATCCAGCTATATTTACTGAACTTATTACACCCAAGAGAAGAATATAGCACCAACATGTCAGAAACAAATTTAAAAAAAAATTCAAAAACAGAATCACTGAGTTGGAAAAAGGATTACCCCCTTGTGTCAATTTTTGGTTAAACCACCTTTTTCTTTAATTACAGCCTTTAGGCTGTTGGGATATGTCTCTACTAACTTTGCACATCTAGACTTTTCAATATTTGCCCCCTCTTCTTTGCAGAACTGCTCAAGTTCAGTTAAATTTGATTGTGACCGTTTGTGGACTGCAGCCTTCAAGTCATTCCACAGATTTTCAATGGGTTTAAGTCTGGGTTCTGACCAGGCCATGCAAGGACATTCACCTTTTTCTTCTTTAACCTTCTTTGCGGTATTCCCGAGTGTGACTCTGGGTTAATATACAGTGCCAAACTCGAGATTACCCCACAATCACACTTACCTTCCACTACGATCCCCCGCCATCCTCCCGCCATCCTCCAGCCATCCATCCACTGTCCTCCCGCTGTGGGCTCCGGCTGATGCCGGAACCTGTCTTCCGGTTCCCTTCCCTGCGAGTGCCGGGACGCAGGGGGGGTGGAACCAGCGGGAAATAAAAAAAAAAATCATGATACAGTGTAATCTGTTAGGATTACAACTTTGTATCATGCCATTTCACCACAGCTTTTCACCTAGTCGCTTTTCCAGTGCCCTGCCTGTACTTTTGCGGTTCTTTGTGCCTGGAAAATTGAGAACGTCCATGGCATCCAAAAAAGTGTATTTTTAGTTCAAAAGCGCTTTTAGACAAACTGAAAAACAGTAACAGTGAATTGGGATTATTTGGAGAACTGAGCGATAGTGATTTGTGTGAAAATTCGTCATCAGGTACTGAAAGTGACGACAGCGACGATTCTGCGACTGAACTCAGCGATGTGAGAACTTGGTGCTCTATTGACTGTGGTACACATCAGGCAGTGTCCCAAAAATCCCCATTTAGTGAAGCACCTGGTATGAAAGCTGGTAATGACCATGACAACCCCTTGGCATTGCTACAATTATTTCTGACCGATGAGGTTATTGAAAAAATAGTTACCAAGACAAACTGGTACAAAGAGCAACAATTGGCTACACATCAGAAGTTTGTAGGATGCAGAAAGTGGGAACCAGTGACCAAAGATGACATTTGGAAATTTCTGGGTCTAATAATTCTTCAGGGAGTGGTGGGAAAACCCCTGTAGAAGTGGTATTGGACAACCAATACATTACTTGCCATTCCATTCTTTGTCGCGGTCATGTCAGAGTACAGATTTTCCCTCATAATGAGATATCTCCACTTTGAAAACAATGACGAAATTTGATGAAACTACTCATCATGCAGCAAAACTAAAGAAAATTTGGGAAGTATATCAAATGATTCTACAGAATTTCCAACTGAGCTATGTGCCAGAAAGAGACATCAGCATAGATGAAACAAGGGAAGGCTCAGGCGGGTGCAATACATTGTATCAAAAAGGGCACAATTTGGCGTAAAATGCTACATGCTATGCGAATCATCAACTGGCTACATTTGGGATTCAGAGATATTACACTGGAAAAGGAACAAAATTTGATTAAAAAAATACAGCAATTATGGAATGGCAACATCTCCTGTTCTTTCACTAAATCAGGGCTATTGTGCAACAACTGACAACTTTTATACATCTCCTGAATTTTATGAGGTTCTACTGCAAAACAAATCCGATGCCTATGGAACTGTAAGGGCTAACCGGCATGACATACGGCCAATGTTTGGCAAAAAGAAGCTCAAGACAGGAAAAATGGTTGCCTGGCAAAAAATGCAAAATGATGGCACTACGATGGTGTGCCTAATGAGTACAGTACATAATACCTCCACTGTTATGGTACGCATGAATGGTGGTAAAGAAGTCATGAAGCCACAAGTAGTGATAGACTACAACAACACCATGGAAGGTGTCGACAGAGCCGACCAAGCAATGACATTCTACCCAGCAATGAGGAAACCCACAAAAGAAGTACTATAAGTAGATCTTCAGACATATTCTTGAGCAATGCTTGTGGAATGCCTACATTCTGCTAAAAAAAAATAGTGACAAGCCTCTGATTCATTCGGTCTTCATTTGGAAAGTTGCCGAACATATCTTTTTGAATCACCAAACACCATCAATGGCTGTGAATAGATCTGTTGATGTTGTCAACCCGGAACGCCTGACTGGTCGTCACTTCATGAACTACATCCCACCAACTAAGAAAAAGTCATCACCTTCAAGGATGTGCATGGTTTGTTGCTCGAAGAGAGGTGACAGTGGAAGGAAAATAAGAAAGGAAACCAAATGCTATTGTCCCTATTGTGACGTCGGACTTTGTGCTGTCCCTTGTTTCAAAATCTTTCATACCCTAGTTCACAGGTGTCAAACACAAGGCCCGTGGGCCAAATGTGGCCCCCCAGGCCATTTCATGTGGCCCCCGCACCTCTCCTGCAGCTGCCGCACCCCCCTTGTCTCTGCCCCCACCTTGTCTCAGTAGTCGGCAGTAGAGAGGACAGAACTCCTTTGCCAGATCCTGTGCATCTCTGTGCTGCTGCAGAAAGGCTCATCTTTGCCTATCCCCCCCTTCTCAGCAGTCTGCAGCAGAGAGGAGGGCAGAACTCCTCCTACAGATCCTGCACCTCTCTGTGCAGCCACAACACCACCTTGTCTAACCCTCCCCTGGTCTCAGCATTTAGCAGACTCTGTAAGCTGACTCCAGCCCTCCTCTAGTCCTCGTCCAGACCTTGCAATTTCTTCTCCCCAGATCCACCCGCATCTTCTTCCTGGCAGTAGCGCAAGGTAAGGGGGTGCTTTATGATGTAAGGAAGGGTGGGTGACTCTTGACATCTGATGGTGAGGGGGCTCTTGACATCTCATGTAAGGGGGTAACAGGGAATGGGGTGCTCTGGACATCTAATCTTACAGATATAATCGGCCCTTTGAGGGCAACCATAATGCTGATGCGGCCCGCAATGAAATTGAGTTTGACACCCCTGCCCTAGATATTTACTAAACCATTATTACAGTGACTAGTAATATCGCACCCCTTGTTTGTACACAGTGTTTTTGGTTTGATTATATTATTGAATAAAATTTATTAATATTATATTATAATTTATGATTTCGTGTTTTAAACTTTATCATACCCGGGATGTCTACTAGACTCTTGTTTGGACAGATTTAAGAATTACAGGCCTAAAATATAAAACAACAGATTTCAATGCAAAAACAATGTAATACTTTGAGATAAAAAATTCTGACATAATCAGACCGCCAGGGAGGTTAACCAATGTGTGGTCATTTTTGCTGTGTGCTTTGGGTCATTTTCATATTGGAAGGTAAACCTTTTTCCCATCGAGAACTTTCTGGCAGAGAGCAGCAGATTTTCTTCAAGAATTTTACGATATTTTGCCCCATCCATTTTTCCTTCTATCCTGACAAGTGCTTCAGTCCCTGTGGCAGAGAAACACCCCTATAACCGGATGTTATCACCTCCATGCTTTACTGAAGGAATGGTGTTATTTGGATGGTGAGCTGTATTGGATGTTCGCCAGACATATCGTTTGGTGTTGAGGCCAAATAATTCAATTTTAGCCTCATATGACCATAACACCTTTTTCCATGTGGCCTCAGAATCCTCAAGGTGCGTTTTGGCAAAGCTCAGTCGTGACTGCATGTGGCCTTTCTTAAATGGATTTTTTCTTGCAACCCTCCCATGCAAGCCAGGTATGTAGAGAATTTTTTCTGACATGTTGGTGTTATATCTTTAACTTGCAGGTTATAAATTGCAGTAAATACTGCAAATACAGCTGGATAAAACAAAAACTGTGTTTGTCTTCATTTCATGCTGCAAAGCAACAAAATGTAATTGTTTTAAATGGGGGTGATTCTTTTTTATACCCACTGTTTATTGCAGAGATTACTTCAGTCTCCTTAAGGAGCTGCCATGGATGTCTTTGGACCTATAGACTTTTTACTATTATCCGACATCCCGACAGCACATTCATGTGCATGACTATGTTGTAGTGTAGCTGTATCCCTACCTGTACCATTAGTTATAATTCTCTGTGACTCTCTAAGATGCCCTTTTTATACGCAATCATGTTACTGATCTGTTGTCCTTTAAAGGGGAGTTCCGGCCACAAAAAAATAATTTCAATGAAAATACCCCCGGGACAGTCAGGGCTAGCACATTCCACAATGGATAGCCTCTGATCTGTCCCGGTTCGCACTTACCTGCAAGAAGAAATACTCACTTTTAAAATTTCTTCTCCAGCGTTGCCATCTCTGATGTGGGCAGCTGAAGCCAGCGCGATCCTCTTCTGCGTCCTATTTTTTTCTACAATAACAAGGTAAGTAAAGAAAAAAAAAATCGTAACTATCCATTTCCTTTTCAGGTGATGAAAAGCAAGCCGATGGACACAAAATCGATTATGTCGATTTTGTGGCCGGAACTCCGCTTTAATCTAATTACTGTAGTTGCAAAAATTTATTTTAGCTCTTCCTTGTTAGTATCACTTTCTTTGTCAGCTTTTTGTTGCACTGTCCCAACTTGTTTGAGACATGTTGCTGCCATCAATTTCAAAATGACCTTTGTTTAAAAAAGAAAAAAGACATTTTCTCAGTGTAAACATTTGATATATTTTCTACTTTGAGTAAAGTATGAGCTCATGGAATTTACAAATCATTCTGTTTTTATGTGAATTTTACAGTGTCACATTTATTTGGAATTGGGGTTGTATATCATTTGATGTCTTGTGTACCTATATGGATTATAGTCAACTATATAATTCTAATTAAAATCTGATTTTGAGGTAGGAGAGGATAGTGCCAACGCTTCTCGATAAATGCTCTGCCAATACACACTTCCTAGTCTCCATGCCACCTTTCTCTCCTGGGAACCCAGGGCTTCCATTTCTGCAGTATGGATAACAGTCAGGAGGATTATACAGCTCCTGTAGGAGAATTCAACTTTTTTTTTTTACGCTCAAAGATTTTTATTATTACTTTAGGGAGCAAAAAAGTAATACAAAACAAACAAACCAATATACATGACATCAAAAGTACGTAACTGCATAAAAATAGTACCATAATTAACAGGGCATAAAGGATTACAACTCCAGGGGGGTCAGAAGAAATTTTAAAATACATCTGATGTTATCAGGAGAGATCCTCTGTGTACACATTGGACTGGCATGCTTAACAGCATTGCCCCCTAGAGGGAGAGAATAAACAAACTCCAAAGAACAGAGAAGAGAAAGTCAATAGGTAAAGGAAGGAAAAGAGAAAGAGCGGTAAAAGAACGAGAGAGAACGACCTAGAGCTCATGGTGGATAGTAGTGCCATACAGTCATACAGTGCAGGTGATAAGGGTATTTTGACATAATTTGCCCAGGGCTCCCATGTTTGGTCAAAGAGTTGTTATTTATCATTAAGAATACTAGCATCTTTCTCATACAACATTATCCAGGATGTCTTATGCTTCATACTGTGGACAGATACAGAGGGAAACTTCCAAGCTCCAGCAATGGTGATCTTAGCCGCCAGCAGCATAAAATAGACCAAACGTCTTGTGGGGCGCGGCACATTGCCTGGAGTATCGTTCAGCAGGGCAAACTTTTTTTAATGTATAAATACATTTGTATAAATACATTTCATAGGCACATGTAGCACACATTTATACAATACCTGTTACTGGTTTCAATGTGTCATCCTCCCTCAATACTTATCACGGCCAGTACTGACTAATCCTCTTCGATCCTTGTCCCAGAAGTAGTACTCAATTTTCCTTCAAACCTATATCCCCAGGAGCTCAATCCAATCGTCCTCCAAAGTTTGATGACCCTGGTGGTAACAAGTTCCAAGTCCATGTTTGGCTGTCATTCTGCCTCCTCTTTCTTCCTTCGTGGTCTATGATCAACTCCCGCTCTTACTTTTCTCCCAGTACTCTATGATCAGCACTCTTTCTGCCTCCTATAAATGCCAGCTCAAAGATCATGTTGCACTCTGTCCGTAATACATGTCCAGCTTAATATTGTCTGATTGGGCACTAACGCTTAGTGGACCACTGGTGCACTGCTCCTTCCTCCAGCTTCCTGACCATAGAGAGGTAAGGGGTAAGGACTTTCAGTTAGAGAGCTGGAGGAAGTGCCAATGGACTAAGTGTCAAGTGATCACCCCACTTGTTTTTCATAGAGAACTGCAAGTCCTCTCTGTGTTTGGAGGATTTTTTTCTTAGCAAAATGTCACATTACACACTAAATACAGGTTTAACATGTAACATGTTGAAAAAGTGAAGGTAGCCTTAAATTCAGAAGAAAGTTAAATGTTGAAAAAATTGGGCATGACATGGCAACTAGTATTTGTAGAATGAGAAGCCTGAAATGGCAACCTCTGCATATTGTTTATGAAACATTTTATTTGAGGTGCTATATATAAAGCTCAGACATTTTCAGTCTCATAAGAGTAGGGACTGGTTAAAATCCTTGTCTGTTTCTTTATGTTGTCTCTGTCTCTTAATTTTCTGTCCTGGAGAAAAAACAGGAAGTTGGAGAAAATCTCTCCAAAGTAAGAGGAAATACTCTCTTAGATAGTGGTGACCTGAACAAGTGTTCCACTTAAACTTCTCTTAAACTTTTGTTTTGGTGGCAACAGTTACATTTTGGATCCCTTATAACTTTCTGTTCCAATGACAATGATCACTGAGACAATTAAGGAGTGACATCTCCCTTGTGGGGAACCAAACAGCACTATGGAAGTTCTAACCATTCCCTGTTTTATCAAAAACTAAATGAAAGGTTTTAGCTTTAAATCCAAATTTGGTTTATTGAGGAAGGAAAAACAATACAATAAGTGCGGCTGACATAAACAAGACAGCAGTGTTTAACAAAATATCATAATCTGTACAGTGTATTGGGTCAGAGTGGTTGAAACTGTGACATTAGTACATATGGTATCAAAAGATAAAAAAAGGAGGTATGTAATCACCAGCAGGTGGTAAGTATGGCAAACCCAAAGGGTGATATGGGTATAATTCCAGTATTCCCACTCAAAAGGCAAGGGAGGAGGTGGGGGGAAAGGGTGTGGAGGAAGGGAGGGCAGAAAAATTGAAGGAATTAAAGGAACAAAGAGGAGATAGGAAAGAAAGGAATAATAGGAGAACAAGAAGGAAAGAGGAGGTTGGTTGAACTGGATGGACTTGTTTCAACTAGACCAACTAATTAATTGTGGAAGGGAGGTATAATGAAGGAACAGGGGAGGTGAGGGGAGAACCAGTATGCAATGGGAGATGTAACACACATCACACATAGCAAGGGGAAAACCCAGGTCATGTACCCCAGGAATCTATTCATGCTTTCCAAATTTTGCAAAATTTCCTTGGGCAATTACAACTTTCAGACAGCCATTGTTGACATGTTTTTTCTATGTTTTTCCTCATCAGATTTTAAGGATAGTGGGCTCCATTCACAAAGGGGTAACTTACAGCATCCGAGTATGTGAAAAGATACCGCACAGCATTTTTCCCCCAAAATTTTTTGATTTGGTTAAAAAAATGCTACTAAAATACCACATGCACTATTTTTTTAAAGTGATGTATTTTAGTAGCGAAAGTGTGCGTTATTTAATGAGGACGGTAGCCGGCATCCTTAATAACCAGTAATAGATATTTGGTTTTTAGGGAGCGGGCGGCCAACGCATCCTTAATGACCAATGAGTTGAATGTAAATAAAATAATTGCCGGCATTTAAAAATTGCAGAAAAGATTGGCATGGGGTCCCTCCAAATCGATACCAGGCCCTTAGGGTCTGGTATGGATTTTGAGGGGAACCCCCACGCCAAAATTAAAAAAAAGTGTGGGGTTCCCCCCAAAAACCATACAGACCCCTATCTGAGCATGCAACCTGGCAGGCCAGGAAAGGGGGGTGAGTGAGCACCCCTCTCCTGATCCATACCAGGCCACATGCCCTCAACATGAAAAAAAATGTCCTCCAATGTAGATCCAACATCAATCACAATGAATGCTCCACCACCTCCTGCTGCTAAATAAACTATGGGGTGATTTCACCAGGTGACCCTGCTCCTTTGTAATGTAATCGACCCAGCATTCCCCAGTCAATGATGTCACAAGGGGGCGGTTCACCCTTGCCCCCCCCCCTTCCTGGCTTGCCGTTCCGCATGCTCGGATAAGGATCTGGAATGGATTGTGGAGGGGGACCCCATGCCATTTTTTTTTCATATTTTGACAGGGGGATTCCCTTTAAAATCCATACCAGACCCCAAGAGCCTGGTATGGTTTAGGGGGGACCCCATGTCATTTTTTCTGGAATTTTTAAATGCCGGCAATTCTTTTCTTTACATTCAGTTGTCAGTTGGGAATGCGGCATTCACCCGCTCCTTAACAACCAAATAAAACCATACATATTCCTTAAATACCACATGCCTGGACCACTATTTAGTTACCGCATGTATTTAATTACTTATTTCCTTCTGTGAATTGAGTTTAACACCTATTCATGTGGTATTTACTAAGTGTTTTCAGCGTTTTGCGGTAAATACTGCAAAACCGCATAGTGAATTGACAGGTTCAGGATCGCATACAATATTTAGGGCAAATGTGTCCAGACACCTAAATACCAAATACAATCTGCTTCTGTGAATTATTTTGTTTTTGTTTTGTATAGAGCAGTGAAGGGGTTAAACCTCTGTCTGGTTTTTATTGCTGTCTGTATACCCACTAAGAAGATTAACCCTTTCTATTTATCCTGCTGACCACTATTACCAGAATTAAAAGTGAGGGAAAACTCAAAATTTTGAATTGTCACCAAAACAGGCATAGAGGGGAAATCTTACAATGAGGGCACTTTGGGTAACAACTGTCTAAGAGGGCATTTCCCTCAATTTGGAGTGATTTTCTCAGACTTTCTGTTGTTGTGAAGAGAAATTCCCCCAATGGGAAAAAACTGTCAGGGATTTTATCAATGTCTTACTATATTCAAAATAAAAAAAATAAAAAAAAAACTTGGCATTAGGTATATTTTAATGCCCAATTGCATCAATTTTCAAGCTTATAGGAGGTTTGAGCCACTGCTTTTAGAAATTTATATTGAAGCTTTTTTGTCCTCTGTTAACTTATACCAAATAATACATTATTCCAAGAGCCAGCATTTCATACTATCTTATTGCATATATATTTGGAGATGTATGAAATACGTACTAGTATGTGTTTGTCCTATAAAACTGTTCAACCAGGTGCAGAGTCTATAAATCTAAATGTAGAAATTTACAACTTCACTGCCAAAAATTCAGCAAAATTTAGGAAACCACTAACACAATGCACATCCAACTGGCAACAAAGTGATACCGAAAAAACCTGATTTACTAAAGTCTGAGATGGGATACAGAACAGTAAATCCGTGTTTACTTCAAACATCCAGTCATGGACAGGAGAAGCTCTTTCTATAGCCCATTTTTTAAATTCCCTGGACATGAATGGATAATTGTGCTCAATTTCTGTTTATTTCACTGCACTTTCCCTCAGTACACACTTTAGTAAGTCAGTCTTAGGAAAAAAAGAATAAATTAACATTTTTTTGCAAGTAAAACAAAACGTGCATGGTGTATTTTTTTGTACAGGAAGGTGCAATGTATTACCCCCATGAGTAGTGTATTGTAGTGTATTGTGGCTGCAGTGTTAGGCTCCTGTACACTCTCCCTTCGGGTTTCTACCCATATTTCTGCACAGGCTTTTAGTTTGAAAGCTGGAGGAAATGTATAGTGGACTATGAGCGAGTCAGTCTATTAAAATACAAGTCCATCTGCGCGTAGCAGACGCAGCATGTAGTTTATTCATTCGCAGATCCAAGTGAATGAATGAAGTGGCTGTGTGGGCCGAGTCCCACATAATCGCACCTATTTTAAAATGTGACAGCAGCTGTGGGGGAGACAAACTAAATACAAGTGAAACGACTAAATATTCAAAAGGTATACATATCTTTTAAAGTCCAACTCTAGGCAAAAAATGAAATTTAACCACTTGCCAACTGCCGACAGTAATCCTACTGCGGCAGTGCAGCTCCCCTGGGTCCAGCAACGTAGACCTACATCCAGGGGCATAACTACAGGGGTCGCAGGGGTTGCAATTGCAACTGGGCTCCATTCCCCAGGGGGCCTGCACGGCACCCCTGTATACCTGGATAGGAGGGGCGGTGGGGGCAGCATGTAGAGAAATCAATCACTGTGCTCCTTTTTCCTTCTGTAGCTGCAGGAGGAAAATGGAGGAGATTGGTTCCTCTGTATGCTGCCCCACTACTCCTCCTATTCAGTTTACTTGTGTTCTGCTGTCTCTGGGCCCCTGTGTGCTTCCCTGGTCCCCCCCCCCCCACTATGTTCCCTTCCCTCTCCTGCCGGCTGCTGCAGGGGATGTGTCATAATAGAGAACCAGGGAGGGGCCAGTAAATATGTAATTTACCAGCTCCTTCCTTTTCTGAATGGACAGAGTCATAGTCAATGATATTGTAAAACAAATCAAATAAAATGATAATAAATAATACAATTAAATTCCAAAAAATATAAACTACTGACACCAGTGGGTGAACTTCCAGGATCTCAAAGGTCACACTTGCAACAGGGCCCTGGCAATCCACCACTGTGGGGAGTCCCCAAGATGGCAGGAAGGGGCCCACTGCAGAACTTGTGAAAGGGTCCATAATAAAGGGCCCTGCAACAAGAGTAAAGGGCCCCAGGATCAGTGGGAAGAGCCCCAGGCTTGAAGGGAAGGGCCCCGGCCAGGGGTCCGGGGGGCCCTTCATGGTTTCTTGCACTGGGGCCCTGAAGGTTCTAGTTACGCCTCTGCCTATGTCACTGGACTCCTAGTGGTCTCGGCGGCATACGGCGCCGGAGGTTCGCTCCCGCTGTGTTTAGACACAGTGGGAGCCGTACTGGAGGAGGAGGGGCGGCGATCTCTTCCCAGATTGTCGAGGAAAGTGTGAGAAGACCGGCCTGCCTCTGTAAACAAAGCAGGCAGATCTTCTCAGTGACAGACAGGGAGAGATCACAGGATTCAGCATAGCTGAACCTGCGATCTCCGTCTGTGTCAGAGAACCCCCACCCACACGTCAGTAAGCATGAGGCATACATCTAACCCTTTGATCACCCATAGGGTTAACCCCTTCCCTGCCAGTGTCATTATTACAGTAACAGTGCATATTTATAGCACTGATTACTGTAGTAATGTCACTGGTCCCCCCAAAAGTGTCAAAAATGTCAGTTAGGGGTCCGATCTGCCTGCCGCAATGTAGCAGTCCCACAAAAAAAAACAAAATCACAGATCACTGCCATTACTAGTAAACAAAACTATAAAAATGACATAAATCTTTCCCATAGTTAGTAAACGCGATAACTTTTGCGCAAACTAATCAAAATACGCTCATTTTTTACTAAATATATGTAGCAGAAAACAAATTGGCCTAAAATGTTAAAAAATTTAGATTTTTAATTTTTTGGGGGGGAATGTTATATAGCAGAATGTGAAAAATATTGTTATTTTTTTTTTTTTCAAAATTGTCGCTCTTTTTTTGTTTATAGCGCAAAAATTTAAAATCGCACAGGTGATCAAATACCACCAAAAGAAAGCTCTATTTGTGGGAAAAAAGGATGTCAATTTTATTTGGGTACAGCATGGCACGGCCACGCAATTGTCCGTTAAAGTAAGCAGTGCCGAATCGCAAAATAGGGCCTGGTCAGGAAGGGGGTCAAATCTTCCGGTCTTATAGTAGTTAAATAGAGAGTTGTGTGCCAATTACCTTACTACTAAGTCTTGATTACAAGCACCTCTTCTTCAAGCTGGGTACACACAGGTTTTTTTTTGCTCAACTTGCTGATTTTCAATCCGTATGTACCCGGCTTAAACCACCCCGGCAGTGTAATGGATAGTAATAGAAAGTAATGTGGATAGCTGAAGACGGAAGTAAAACTAAGAAGAAAGAAGGTCTGTCACATAACCGTGGCTTCAGAATAAGTAAAATGGGCATTTGGTTACTTTTTTTTACCAGCAATCAGTTGGAGGGGGTGTTGCTAATATTTTGGAATTGGGCTTTAAAGGATAACTAAACGCAAGAGCAAAACAGAAAAAGAGACTTAATGTGGATGTAAACCCTCACATATACCCAGTGAAGTGATCAGCCTCAGATAATACACAGAGATTAGACAAATCTCCCAATATAAGTGTTGCATGTATATCTGCTGTCTTCAGCTTTCTATATTCTTTAGAAAGTGAACATCGTGTTATAAATTTTCCTCCTGTATCAGCAGTGGTAGGGGAGTGTAGTCATACAATGTGTGTGAGCTGATTGGAGGAAAGGCACATAAGCAGAGAAACAAAAACCACTTGCAGCGCTGTGCTGTAAATAGACAGGCTCTCTGCGTATCTCTCTCTAAGTCCCTTTCCCGAAACAAATTTTCAGTTACTTTCATCTTGGTTGTCAGGGAACTTGTCAGATGTTATCATGCTGATAACAGGGGAACGGAGCAGCAGAAAGACACAGGACGTAGGGCTTTGGAGAGAGATAGGTAACACTACAGATATATGTGCCCAGGCCAGATTTTATGAATGAGTTTTACATCAACTTTAAAGGCCCCATCCAAAAATATATAGAAAAAGTAGGCAACAACTGGAGAAAGAAATCTCCAGTTACCTAAAAAATGGACTATAGCAGCACAGCACATGAGACACAAGTAAATTAGAATAAAACATCCATATTATATCCCATACATAATGGGGAAATATTACCCTCTAAATGTATATCTAAATAGCTATATGTGTGAAATAAATCACATATACAGATGAAGATAGTATCAGTCCGGTATAGATGAAGTGAGTTTTTCCCAGTGCTTGTAAGGTCAATGTGTTTCGCCAGATATTTGGCTTCTTCAGGACCCAGACAAATGAAGAGGGTAAACTATATAAAACGACACATGTATTAATGCATAATTTAACACAACAGTCTTTAATAACACAGAATAATGTGGTATATTGAACATGCATGCTCATACCAGTGAATCTATAGAACAGAAATTCCAACCTTCAATGCCTGGAGTGGGCATAATGGTCTCAAACACCCGCACATGGATAAGGCGGCCAGGACTAGAATCTAAATGTTCAAAATAATTATATAAGGCCAGAGGAAGCCAAATAATGTTCTTAATCATGATGCTATACAGCCAAGATATGCCACTTTCTTAGATAAGGTAAACAATATAGGTAAGATGAAAAAAGCATGATGAAAACACTGTCTAGGGGTGGTTGTATTATATTCAAAATAAAATGGTGATGGTATATAGTAGAGTGCTCTAAAAATAGAAAAAATATATATGTATTAAAGAAATATTAGTGCCTAATATAGAGTGTATAGTGTTGGGCTACACACCGGAACCCAAATATGATCCACATGTAGCCATATACTCAACTATGGTAAAGCACCAAAGCATATAAGGAATCCTAAATGTGGCAGTAAGAGATTGGCGTTCTACAGCTGACAGTGTATCCACATATGGAACTGTGGGTAGGAGCAAAAAATATAATATATTGCAGCCTATCAGTCCTTAAATGTGGTAGCTGCATTAGGTTTCTTTTTTTCAGGCTAAGAACATTTACAACAAGGAAATACATGTTGATACAAATGCAGTACCTTTCTCTGAGATGAAAAGCAGTGGTATCTTATTTGTTTAAGCTACTAATTTCATATATATTTCGTATAACCCCCATATACTGTAAATTAACAAAGGCAGATTTGTTTGAAGTCCAGCTTGTATAGCCACCATGTCTACATACACTCACTCCTCCATATATACAGTGAAGGAGTGTAGCCAGTCAGGAATAGGGATGATCGAACGGTTCGGGCCGACCATCGGTTCGACCCGAACATTGACTGTTCGAGGTTTGGCCGAATTCCGAACATTTTGCTGAAAAAGTTTGGAATTCAGCAACCAGAACCGACCAAAAGGCAATGGGACAGGAACTGGGCTTTAAAAGCCTGTGATTGGACCAGAACCATCAGTAAAAGCCAATTGAGGGGGCAGGAGAATGCTAGGAATGTGATTGGAGTGACTAGGGGGTCCAGAGGCCAATCATTAGTGAATACGCCCCCCAGTATATAAGATAGCCCCGCCAAATCTCTACCATTTTAATACAGGGCTATGGAAGAGAGTGGAAGCAGTTCTGTTACTTCTGCTCTCAAAGTGTCATTTAGCAATTATTAGTGTGAGGAAAGGGATGTCTAGTGTAGTTAGGGTACTATTTTCCACTATAGTTAGATTTAATAATCTAGTTTCTGTAGGGAAAGTGTTAAATGTAAGGGGACCGTAGTGTAGTGTAGGGTTAACTAACTCTGACTGCCATGGCAGGTTACAAAACCCTTCCATGTCAGGGAGACCGCTATAGAGAAAAGATTGTTTCTCTTAGAGCACTTATAGATGTAATGTTCCGGTACCTATGGTACCCTTGTTCCTATATTTCTCCTCTCTTTGCGTCCCATCTTGTATAACAAAGGACGCATACACCTTTAAGACCGGATGACATCACTGCCGAGCGCCGCTATGAGCGGCTATTTCAATCGCCGGTTTGCTCTCACTCATCACTCGTTCAAACCCACATGTTCATCGCACCTACGCCTGAGAAGTCGGAGCTGCTGACATACCTTCCTTGCTGAACTAAAGCCGGAAACCTCGCTGGTGATCCGTATCCCGCTACGGGATCACCCCTCTCCAATGGACACTGTTATTCCTAACCTATCTAAGTGATAAGTACCCCGCAGGGGATTCTTACTAACCAATCTCCTACTGTCATCTACTGCAATTACCAAGACTATCTGTATCTATCTATTCACTATCATCTGCATAAGACTGTTAGCTCTTGGGACTACCTTGAACTATCCTTGCACTAGGTTACTCTGTCTAATGTATACTCCATCTGTGTCCTCTTACCATCTGCACTATACTTGACATCAGAACCTATCTGCTTACCATCACCTGCAACTCTCCTATACTACTTCTAGTGCTCACCATACAATAGCCTGTCTCTCATCTATATATCCTTATATACTCTATCCCTCCATTAAACATCTATTAATATATATAGTATATAACAGGCTGTACACGGTGATGAAGTCCTGAGAGTTGGATATGCTGTTCAACAGATTCTCTACAAGGCTACTGAGTGTAATAATTCTGCAGCTGTAAATCCATCCACAAACAAAACGCATGAACGTTACAGATTGAACGAGCCTTTAAAAAAAATATGGATTCAGCAGAATTATCCACTCATGTACTACAATTAAAACAACAAGTAGATGCATTGATCCATGCGCTTACAGAGGTAAAAAATGACAATCAAACCTTGAGACAGCAGCTTGGCCGTCTCACACAGCCTCCTGCTGCTCAGCCCCGTGAGCCTAAGATAAACCCTCCTATAGTGTTTTCTGGTGATCGGAGCAAATTCCGTGAATTTAAAAACGCATGTCAATTGTTTTTTTGTTAAAACCTCTAACCTACACCACTGACCAAATTAAGGTTTGTACCATCATCTCCTATTTAACGGGTGAACCCCGGGCCTGGGCAGATGCTCTCTTTGAAAAGGATGATCCACTCCTTAATTCTTATCCCTTATTTCTAGCACAACTTGCTACTTTATATGAAGACCCCAACAAGCAGAGTACCGCTGACACCCAGTTACGGGCCCTAAAACAAGGAAGGAGACCTGTTGAAGATTTTGTGGCGAATTTTAAAAGATGGTCCCCTGATTCAGGGTGGAACGACACATCTTTGCGAACGCAGTTTAGACTCGGCCTATCTGAGGCCATTAAAGACGAGCTCGCCCGAGCGGATTTACCTGGCACTCTAGAGGGACTGATCCAGACCAGTATCAATATTGACAGACGACTACGAGAAAGAAAGGCTGAGAAGATGGGCTCACCATTTTCCAGTCCTTCTCGGATGTTGCCTGCTGACCCTACTCCTATGGAAGTAGGAATGATACGTCCACCTCTGACCCTTTCTGAACGTGCCAGGAGGAAAACCGAACATCTTTGCATGTACTGCGCATCCCCGAATCATCTGGTAAACGACTGTCCTCTTGTCCGCAGAAAAGAGGGTGAGTGTTCAAATGTCTTGCTGGGGGACTCACAACTTCCTTTCCTAATCCTTATCTTTTTGTTCAATTAACATTGCAGTGGGACCAAACTAGGATCACCACCAAGGCTATGATTGACACAGGATCTTGTGGAAACTACATTGACATTTGTTTTGTCTCCCTTAATAAAATACCTATTGTTTCAAAACCCAAACCTGTCTCCGTTAGTTTTATTAACGGTACCCCTTTATCCTCTGGTCCTATCACCAGTCAGACACAGGCACTTCTTGTAACTGCTGACGAGTCTCATGTGGAGACCACCACCTTTGATGTATTAACTTCGCCACATTTTCCAATCATTTTGGGACTTCCCTGGTTACACATACATCAACCAATCATCGATTGGAAAACAAGAACGTTAGCCTTCTCTTCTCACTATTGCGAGACGACGTGTAACCTCCCCACACATGATAGGATCCTGTCTGTACTGCCAGATGACATTATTCCTAAGTGTTATCAAGATTTATCGGAGGTTTTCCTCGAGAAAAACGCTCAAATGCTACCTCCTCATAGGGACTATGATTGTTGTATCGATCTGCTCCCTAATAGCAAGTTGCCTTACAGACATGTATATCCTCTCTCACAGGATGAACTCTCTCACCTTAAGGAGTATCTGGATGAAAACTTGGCAAAAGGATTCATCCGACCTTCTACTTCCTCCACTGCTGCTGGGCTTTTCTTTGTCCGCAATAAGGACTCTAGCCTTAGGCCTATCATTGATTTCAGACAATTAAATGCCATCACAATAAAGGATCGTTATCCTTTACCTCTTATTCCTGAACTTATCGAACAGGTGCGTGGGGCTTCTTTCTTTTCAAAATTGGACCTAAAAGGGGCATACAATTTAATTCGAATCCGTAAAGGGGATGAATGGAAGACGGCATTCAGAACCAGATACGGACTGTTTGAGTACCTTGTAATGCCATTTGGGCTATGTAATGCCCCCGCAGCCTTCCAACGTTTTATAAACGAGATATTCCGAGACTTGCTTGATGTTTGTGTGGTAGTATATTTGGACGATATACTTATCTATTCTCATTCCTTACCTGAGCACATAAAACATGTGAGACTTGTGTTGTCAAGACTACTTGCACATAACTTATATGTTAAATCAAAGAAATGTCTGTTTCATAAAGAGGAGGTACTATTCCTAGGATATATTATATCTAAAAGTGGAATCAAAATGGACATGAGCAAAATATCCTGCATTCTGGATTGGCCTGTGCCAACCACTCGCAAAGCATTACAAAGGTTCCTAGGATTCTCTAATTACTATAGGAAATTCATTAAAAACTTCTCTGCGATTGTGAAACCTCTCACACAACTTACAAGCACGAAGAGACCATTTAATTGGTCAAAAGAAGCAAATGGAGCATTCTCTCTGCTGAAATCAAGCTTTACTACTGCCCCCATACTATGCCATCCAGACCCATCCCTTCAATACATCTTGGAGGTAGATGCATCTAATATGGCAGTAGGAGCAGTTCTCACACAACGACCAACAAACACCTCACCTCTTCACCCAGTTGCTTTCTTTTCAAAGTCATTAAGTAGCCCCGAGGTGAACTACCCAGTAGGTGAGAAGGAGTTATTAGCCATAAAACTGGCATTAGAGAATTGGAGACATCTACTTGAGGGCACTCAATTGCCAATTCTGATATATACTGATCACAAAAACCTCCAATACCTTCAGACTAATAGAACTCTTTCCCACCGGCAGGTACGGTGGTCGTTATTCTTTCTGAGATTTAATTTTTTAGTAACTTACACGCCCGCAGACAAGAATAAAAAAGCGGATGCACTCTCACGACTAGCCGAGAAAGATTGCACTGAGGTTCCCTCAGTTCCTATAATACCACTTGAACGTATTATCGGAGTCGATCGCTCACTGAAGGAGGAGATTTTGCACAGCATAGGGTTGGATTCACCTCCACCACAACTAACTACTGACGCAGAAGGCTTCCTCTACTACAACAATAAATTATACATACCCCCTACTATGCGAAACAAGATCTTAGAATTGTCGCATGATGTACCTATGGCAGGACATATGGGTATGACTAAAACTCTCAATCTACTCACTAGGCAATTTTGGTGGCCAGACATGAAGACAACCGTAAAAAAGTTTGTTTCATCTTGTGATATCTGTGCAAGGTCTAAAATTGACAACACAAAACCATCAGGATTACTTTGTAGTTTACCGATACCCCAGGTTCCGTGGGAAGTGGTATCCTTAGATTTCATAGTGGAACTACCACCTTCCAAAGGATTCAACACCATCTTGGTATCAGTGGACCATCTGACCAAGATGGCACATTTCACCCCTATCCGAAAACTACCTTCATCCAAACAAACAGCGGAATTACTTGTGAAACGTGTCTTTAAGTTACATGGTATTCCAAAAACACTGCTGTCTGACCGTGGTTCACAATTCATCTCAAAGTTTTGGCTAGCTCAATGTCAGATACTGCGAATAGAGCGTAACCTTACTTCTGCCTACCACCCTCAGACCAACGGACAGACAGAGAGAGTTAACCAGTGCATTGAACAGTACCTGCGTTGCTATACTTCGTATCTACAGGACGATTGGGCAGATCTCCTCCCACTGGCGGAATTCGCCTATAACAACGCTACTCATAGCACTACTAAGCAAAGTCCGTTTTACCTGAATTATGGGTTTCATCCCACACTCCTTCCTCCACGTATCTTACCATCAAGTAATCCAGTAGCATCTGATTATCTTGCCCAGATAAAGGATTCTCTGGGATTACTCAACAATACCATATCTCATGCTCATAGCCAACAAAAAAAATACTACGACCTCCGTAGGAAACCCTCTCCCCAATATGCCATTGGGGATCTTGTTTGGCTTTCTACAAAAAATCTGAGACTAAAGATCCCTAGTAAAAAACTTGGACCTCTATTTCTGGGACCTTTTCCAATAGAGAAGCTTATTGGAAAAGCTGCAGTACAACTCACATTGCCAGTAGACCTCAAGATACATCCTGTCTTCCATGTGTCTCTACTGAAGCCCCATGTTCCTAACCAAGGAATAAGGCCTACTATCTCACCTCCACCTCCTGTACAAGTGGAGGGTGGAGAAGAATTTGAGATAAAAGAAATTTTGGATTCCCGTTTCAATAGAAGAAGACTCCAGTATCTTGTACGATGGAAGAATTATGGGCCCCAAGATGACACCTGGCTGGATACCTCCGATATCCATGCCCCTAGACTGATTCGCAATTTCCACTCGAAATATCCGGAAAAAACAGTTCTAGAGGCCTTCCGGAGCCGGCCTTAAGGGGGGGGTACTGTAATGTTCCGGTACCTATGGTACCCTTGTTCCTATATTTCTCCTCTCTTTGCGTCCCATCTTGTATAACAAAGGACGCATACACCTTTAAGACCGAATGACATCACTGCCGAGCGCCGCTATGAGCGGCTATTTCAATCGCCGGTTTGCTCTCACTCATCGCTCGTTCAAACCCACATGTTCATCGCACCTACGCCTGAGAAGTCGGAGCTGCTGACATACCTTCCTTGCTGAACTAAAGCCGGAAACCTCGCTGGTGATCCGTATCCCGCTACGGATCACCCCTCTCCAATGGACACTGTTATTCCTAACCTATCTAAGTGATAAGTACCCCGCAGGGGATTCTTACTAACCAATCTCCTACTGTCATCTACTGCAATTACCAAGACTATCTGTATCTATCTATTCACTATCATCTGCATAAGACTGTTAGCTCTTGGGACTACCTTGAACTATCCTTGCACTAGGTTACTCTGTCTTAAGTATACTCCATCTGTGTCCTCTTACCATCTGCACTATACTTGACATCAGAACCTATCTGCTTACCATCACCTGCAACTCTCCTATACTACTTCTAGTGCTCACCATACAATAGCCTGTCTCTCATCTATATATCCTCATATACTCTATCCCTCCATTAAACATCTATTAATATATATAGTATATAACAGGCTGTACACGGTGATGAAGTCCTGAGAGTTGGATATGCTGTTCAACAGATTCTCTACAAGGCTACTGAGTGTAATAATTCTGCAGCTGTAAATCCATCCACAAACAAAACGCATGAACGTTACAATAGAACCGGATAGTGGCTTCGCCCCTGTCACCCTGCTTTTTGTTGCAGGCGTTTATAGGGCTTTTTTGAGGACATGTTTGGAGTTAGGCATGACATCTGAACTTCTGTGTAGGGGTATATATACACACACACACATGTATGTATATATACACATACACATATATAGGTGTGAAAGTAGCAGAAATCTATGCTTGCGCTAATTAAATAATTAACACCCATATGGCTTCTCTGCTATAGCACCTATATATGTGTATGTGTATAAATACATATAAGTGTGTGTGTATATATACCCCTATACAGAAGTTCAGATGTTATGCCTGCCTCCAAAGACCCCCAAAAAATGCCCCAAAAAACGCCTGCAACAACACACCTGGGCGTTTTTTTTTTGGCGCAGGCGTTTTTTTGGGCATTTTTTGGGGGTCTTTGGAGGCAGGCAAAACATCTGAAATTCTGTATTGGGGTATATATACACACACACTTATATGTATTTATACACATACACACATATAGGTGTTATAGGAGTGGAGACATATGCCTGTTAATTATTTCATTAGCGCAAGCATAGGTTTCTGCTACTTTCACACCTATATATGTGTATATATACATACATGTGTGTGTGTGTGTGTATATATACCCCTACACAGAAGTACAGATGTTATGCCTGCCTCCAAAGACGCCCAAAAAAATGCCCAAAAAAACGCCAGCTACAAAAATGCCCAGGTGTGTTTTTGCAGCAGGAGTTTTTTTTGGCATTTTTTGGGGGTCTTTGGAGGCAGGCAAAACATCTGAAATTCTGTATAGGGGTATATATACACACACACTTATATGTATTTATACACATACACATATATATAGGTGTTATAGCAGAGAAGCCATATGGGTGTTAATTATTTCTTTGCGCAAGCATAGGTTTCTGCTACTTTCACACCTATATATGTGTATGTATATATATACATACATGTGTGTGTGTGTGTATATATACCCCTACACAGAAGTTCTGATGTTATGCCTGCCTCCAAAGACCCCCAAAAAATGCCCAAAAAAACGCCAGCTACAAAACCAGCAAGGTGTGAAAATAGCGGAGCCACTATCCTGTTCTATTGCAATTCTAATACAACATGCTACAGAGCTGAAACTTCACAGGTACACTTTTTAGACCCCCTAGACACTAAATCCAAAGAAATCTCATTTTTTTTTTTCAAACACACATATAGGTGTTATAGGAGTGGAGACATATGCCTGTTAATTATTTCATTAGCGCAAGCATAGTGTTCTGCTACTTTCACCTCTATATATGTGTATGTATATATATACATACATGTGTGTGTGTGTATATATACCCCTACACAGAAGTTCTGATGTTATGCCTGCCTCCAAAGACCCCCAAAAAATGCCCAAAAAAACGCCAGCTACAAAACCAGCAAGGTGTGAAAATAGCGGAGCCACTATCCTGTTCTATTGCAATTCTAATACAACATGCTACAGAGCTGAAACTTCACAGGTACACTTTTTAGACCCCCTAGACACTAAATCCAAAGAAATTTAATTTTTTTTTTTTCAATAATTTTTTCAATAATTGGCTCTCTATCAAAAATGACAATTTTGTGATTAATAGTCCCTGGGGCATGACCCAGAACCCTAGACACTTTTTAGGGGCATGTATTGGGTTTTAGTGCTTCAAAATGGTGTTTTTTGATTACCGAAGTTCGGGTCCCATTGATTTCAATGGGGTTCTGAAATCCGGGCCGAACTTTCGGGAAGTTCGGGTGTTCTGGTCGAACCTAACTTTTGAAAAGTTCGATCATCCCTACTCAGGAACAGGAAATGTGTTACTCATAGGAATTCCAGGTGAAAATAAAGAAAACTTTGAACTGGAAAGCTAGAATAGATTTAATTGTTTAATATAACACACCTTTCTTTAAAGAGGAAGTAAACCCATTGATTTAACCATTTCAAAAATGTTTTACTGTAACTGTCACAATGGTTGTTCTCTCAACCAATGGCTGGTGTCATAACTGCTCACATGTGCAGCATAATGGCAGTTGAAGATTAAACAGAGGCCAAGATGGCAGCCTCCTTGGCTGAAAACAATGTATTGCCCAGATGTACATATCAACTATTTTTCTTAATAGAAATATCACTATTCTTCTAACAAATTTTTCGGAATACAGAGGTTGTGGCATTACTGTGTTGTTAGGTTTACTTGTTACTGAATGTTTGGGATATTTAATTTACAAATCTTTCCATTTTATTTCCAAGCAATCTACAAACATGTTAGCATTTATTTATATACAATTCATTTTAACTTTTTTTTTTATACACTGAGTCTGGCTTTGGGATCAATGGTGATGAGATGGCCTGATCACTAGGGGCAGTTGTGCTAGAAGTGCTAACAGAGTGAGTAGGTATCTATGGTCCCCATTTACAGGGGACTTCACACCTTTATTTTGGAAGTTAACAAGCTGACAAGACATGGATGAGAGAGTTTGGGGTGGAGGAACTTGACTGGCCTGCACAGAGTCCTGACCTCTACCCGATAGAACACCTTTGGGATGAATTAGAGCAGAGACTGACCTCACAAATGCGCTTCTGGAGGAATGGTCAAACATTCCCATAGACACACTCCTAAACCTTGTAGACAGCTTTCCTAGAAGAGCTAAAGCTGTTAAAGCTGCAAAGGGTGAGCAAACTCAATATTTAACCCTACAGGCTAAGACTGGGATGCCAATAAACTTCATGTGCGTGTAAAGACAGGTGCCCCAATACTTTTGAAAATATACTGTAAGTCCAGTGCGGATAAGGCTAAATCAAATATTCTCAGGTTATATTTTTTGCAGGTCGAATATGTGAATGGGAAAATGTGTCATTAAGGCTACTAGATGGAGCTGGTAAGCATACCTTTTTCCTATAATATTCAATGCCATCTTGTTAATAATGTGGTATTTTTCCTTTTACACATTCCATCTGCAGCAAATACAACCTGAGAGCATTCAATTTTGCCCTAGTTGCACATGTTACTGTTAAAAAACACCCAATGTACAGTTTGTAATTATATACATTATCTCACAAAAGTGAGTACACCTCTCACATTTTTGTAAATATTTTATTATATCTTTTCATGTGACAACACTGAAGAAATGACACTTTGCGACAATGTAAAGTAGTGAGTGTACAGCTTGTATAACAGTGTACATTTGGGGTCCCCTCAAAATAACTCAACACACAGCCAATAATGTCTAACAGCTGGCAACAAAAGTGAGTACACCCCTAAGTGAATAAGTCCAAGTTGGGCCCAAAGTGTCAATATTTTGTGTTTCCACCATTATTTTCCAGCACTGGCTTAACCCTCTTGGGCATGGAGTTCACCAGTGCTTCACAGGTTGCCACTCGAGTCCTCTTCCACTCCTCCATGACGACATCATGGAGCTGGTGGATGTTAGAGAACTTGTGCTTCTCCACCTTTCATTTGAGGATGCCCCACAGATGCTCACTAGGGTTTAGGTCTGGAGACATGCTTGCCCAGTCCATCACCTTTACCCTCAGCTTCTTTAGCAAGGCAGTGGTTATCTTGGAGGTGTGTTTGGGGTCGTTATCATGTTGGAATACTGCCCTGCGGCCCAGTCACTGAAGGGAGGGGATCATGCTCTGCTTCACTATGTCACAGTACATGTTGGCTTTCATGGTTCCCTCAATGAACTGTAGCTCCCCTGTGCCAGCAGCACTCATGCAGCCCCTGACCATGACACTCCCACCATCATGCTTGACTGTAGGCAAGACACACTTGTCTTTGTATTCCTCACCTGATTGCCGCCACACACTTGACACCATCTGAACCATACAGGTTTATCTTGGTCTCATCAGACCACATGACATGGTTCCAGTAATCCATGTCCTTAGTCTGTTTGTCTTCATCAAACTGTTTGCGGGCTTTCTTGTGCATCATCTTTAGGAGAGGCTTCCTTCTGGGACAAAGCCATGCAGACCAATTTGATGCAGTGTGAGGCGTATGGTCTGAGCACTGACAGGCTGAACCCCCACCCCTTCAACCTCTGCAGCCATGCTGGCAGCACGCATATGTCTTTTTCCCAAAAACAACCTCTGGTTATCACGCTGAGCACTTCTTTAGTCGACCATGGCAAGGCCTGTTCTGAGTAAACCTGTCCTTTTAAACCGCTGTATGGTCTTGGCTGCCGTTCTGCAGCTCAGTTACAGGGTCTTGGCAATCTTCTTAAAGCCTAGGCCGTCTTTATATAGAGCAACAATTCTTTTTTTTCAGATCCTCGGAGAGTTATTTGCCATGAGGTGCCATGTTGAACTTCCAGTGACCAGTATGAGAGAGTGAGAGCGATAACACCAAATTTAATACACCTTCTCCCCATTCACGTCTGAGACTTTTGTTGCCAGCGGTTTAGACATTAATGGCTGTGTGTTGAGTTATTTTGAGGGCACAGCAAATTTACACTGTTATACAAGTTGTACACTCACTACTTTACATTGTAGCAAAGTGCCATTTCTTCAGTGTTGTCACATGAAAAGATATAATAAAATATTTACAAAAATGTGAGGGGTGTACTCAATTTTATGAGATACTGTATGTACAAAAATCCAGCCATATTTGCAAGCCCTCAAACATGATCAACTCCATAAGGTTTAGAATTCCTTCACTCCTGACCTTCTCTTTAAAGCTGAACTACAAGAATAATCTATTTTTAAAATTTGCATTGGGCCAGCTTGGTTACATGCACTTATGAGATGTGGATATCTCAAGACTGGATGGACAAAAAGTAGTAACCTTTTGCAAGTAAAACAGCTCCCAGTTGTTGGAGTTCAGCTTTACGGAAGTCCAATTGTGCATGAACTTTCTGTTTAAGGATAAGGGATGTTTTGATAAAAAAACAAAACCAAGTACCATTTTAAATAAGTTTATATTCTGCTAATGCTTTGATATACTGTACAACCCTACCAAAGTATAAAAAAAAAGTTGTCCCCCGGCGATGTTGTATTTTTACAGAAGAATACAAGCAGTCCTAAGTAATGCATTTTTAATAATCATGGCACAAATACTTTTGCTGATGGCAACTTCAAAAACAGCAATATAACTATTCTAAACTAAAGCAGTACCTAATGAAGCCAAGCTCATTATAGACATATAAAAGATAATTTCATTAAAAGACTATTCATTTGATAGCAGCATATTACATACTCATAGGGAAGGCATAGTGCTCCATACACTCTACCAGCGCTTCATCAGGGAAATAAAGCAATCAGATATGCATTTCAATTATCTGTGCAATTAAGCAATTAGTCAACAAAATAACTACATAATATTTCAATACCCATGCAAATTCTGTGGAAGACATATAAGTGTTATTTTTCTTTTATTGGATATTTAATTGCAATAAATGTGTACTATATTTCAAAAATAATAAGACACTTATAATGGTATGTTACAGTAAGGCTTTACAACTTGTTATGTATTTTTTAACCGATGATCATAAAAAAGCAATATGTTGCATAGTAATTTATTCTCAATAATTGCGAACACAAATTACAAAGGATCCCTTGACCTTGACTTTTATTATTGAATAACCCTTATACAGTACATGCTTACCCTCTTAAAGTGAAACTCAACAAGTTAAATAAATAGAAATGCAGATGTGTTATCTGTTTTACCTTCCAAATGTTCTCTTGAAGTTCAACATCCAGAACGTATTGGTTTATTATAGTATGTTGTTCCCCGAGTTCTTTCTAGGTGTTGAGTACCCCATCCCACCATTCACATATGATTTTCTCCAGCTGTGTACTTAGTGACATTACAAGCATTACTAGAACCACTTTACAGTGCCTTGTGAAAGTATTCGGCCCCCTTGAACTTTTCGACCTTTTGCCACATTTCAGGCTTCAAACATAAAGATATAAAACTGTAATTTTTTGTGAAGAATCAACAACAAGTGGGACACAATCATGAAGTGGAACGAAATTTATTGTACATTTCAAACTTTGTTAACAAATAGAAAAATGAAAAATTGGGCGTTCAAAATTATTCAGCCCCTTTACTTTCAGTGCAGCAAACTCTCTCCAGAAGTTCAGTGAGGATCTCTGAATGATCCAATGTTGACCTAAATGACTAATGATGATAAATAGAATCCACCTGTGTGTAATCAAGTCTCTGTATAAATGCACCTGCACTGTGATAGTCTCAGAGGTCTGTTTAAAGCGCAGAGAGCATCATGAAGAACAAGGAATACACCAGGCAGGTCCGAGATACTGTTGTGGAGAAGTTTAAAGCCGGATTTGGATACAAAAAGATTTCCCAAGCTTTAAACATCCCAAGGAGCACTGTGCAAGCGATAATATTGAAATGGAAGGAGTATCAGACCACTGCAAATCTACGAAGACCTGGCGGGCCGTCTAAACTTTCAGCTCATACAAGGAGAAGACTGATCAGAGATGCAGCCAAGAGGCCCATGATCACTCTGGATGAACTGCAGAGATCTACAGCTGAGGTGGGAGACTCTGTCCATAGGACAACAATCAGTCGTATACTGCACAAATCCGGCCTTTTTGGAAGAGTGGCAAGAAAAAAGCCATTTCTTAAAGATATCCATAAAAAGTGTTGTTTAAAGTTTGCCACAAGCCACCTGGGAGACACACCAAACATGTGGAAGAAGGTGCTCTGGTCAGATGAAACCAAAATCAAACTTTTTGGCAACAATGCAAAACGTTATGTTTGGCGTAAAAGTAACACAGCTCATCACCCTGAACACACCATTCCCACTGTCAAACATAGTGGTGGCAGCATCATGCTTTGGGCCTGCTTTTCTTCAGCAGGGACAGGGAAGATGGTTAAAATTGATGGGAAGATGGATGGAGCCAAATACAGGACCATTCTGGAAGAAAACCTGATGGAGTCTGCAAAAGACCTGAGAATGGGACGGAGATTTGTCTTCCAACAAGACAATGATCCAAAACATAAACAAAATCTACAATGGAATGGTTCACAAATAAACATATCCAGGTGTTAGAATGGCCAAGTCAAAGTCCAGACCTTAATCCAATTGAGAATCTGTGGAAAGAACTGAAAACTGCTGTTCACAAACGCTCTCCATCCAACCTCACTGAGCTCGAGCTGTTTTGCAAGGAGGAATGGGCAAAAATTTCAGTCTCTCGATGTGCAAAACTGATAGAGACATACCCCAAGCGACTTACAGCTGTAATTGCAGCAAAAGGTGGCGCTACAAAGTATTAACTTAAGGAGGCTGAATAATTTTGCACGCCCAATTTTTCAGTTTTTTATTTGTTAAAAAAGTTTGAAATATCCAATAAATTTCGTTCCACTTCATGATTGTGTCCCACTTTTTGTTGATTCTTCACAAAAAATTACAGTTTTATATCTTTATGTTTGAAGCCTGAAATGTGGCAAAAGTTCGAAAAGTTCAAGGGGGCCGAATACTTTCACAAGGCACTGTATGTAATACAAATAAGTCTATGTGCATGAAATTTTACAGAGAATCATCAGGTTACACAAAAAAAATGTATACACAGACCTACTGACCTAGGCTGTCTAACTTTTCCAGTCTTCATAGAGCTTGAGGCTGGGTTCAATGGGTGCAACCACGGCTCAAAGCAGGGGGTCCGAATTTTTGCCTGAATTCAGACTTGAAACTGAGCCAAAGGCACACAGGACCCTTTTCCAGTGAGAACTGTGGCCAACCCGGAGGTATGTGAACTGGCTCCATTGAGAGCAGGTGTTCTAAAATTTCATCGGACTCGTGAAAATTCCGGACCCTCGTCACTTCCGGTGACGCTACGTCACCACCAGCTGATGCGCATGCGCACAAGACATTTTCCAGGTCCGATGAAATTTTAAGACTTAGCGAACAGCTGACTGAGAGGAGGCGGGGCTGAGGCACCGGTATGTACGGTCCACCAACTCCACTTGCGGGTCTATGCGTTCCAGACATAGATCTTTTTTTTGTTGTTTTCTTTTCTATCATTCCACACATTTACACACATTCCCTTTACTTCAATGGAACGGAAAGGCAGACACTTTTTTTTTTTAGCACATACCAACACACTGTGCAGGGGTCCAGAAGCACTGCATTTCCCATGATGCATTTCCCTTTTCTGCTTAATATAAATACTAATTATGATTACGATGAATATTAAACATTTTATTATTTCTCTCAATGTGTGTAAGGGAATGTGTGGAAATGTGTGGAATGATAGAAAAGAAAACAACAAAAAAAAGATCTATGTCTGTAACGCATAGACCCGGAAGTGGAGTTGGTGGACCGCACATACCCGGTGCCTCAGCCCCACCTTCTCTCAGTCAGCTGTTCGCTAAGTCTTAAAATTTCATCGGACCTGGAAAATGTCTTGTGCGCATGCACACCGGGGCTCACACCAGCTGTCGCACCAGCTGGTGGTGATGTAGCGTCACCGGAAGTGACGAGGGTCCGGAATTTTCATGGGTCCGATTAAATTTTAGAACACCTGTCACACTCTCCTGTCATGCGAATTGCATGTGGGGAAACCCAGCCTTAAGGAAATTTCTCAGCAATGTCAACAGGGTTGCTGCTTTGAGCACCTAATCTTAATTGGGATTCCTGCTAAAGTCAGGTACACACTATAAGAAAATTGGCCAAACGATTGTCTGTTTTTCCTCATTGTTTAACGACAAGTCGGAACCGAGGAAGGAAATAATGTAAGAACATTCTCGTATGACAAAGGCTTTTTTTTTTTTAGTTTATTGTCTCTGTTTATTGTTTCTGATCATGCGCTGTCTTTCTTTTCTTTTTGTGTTCTCTCTTGAGAAGAGGAGATGAGGGGGGATATGATCAACATGTATAAATGCATAGGTGGTCCATATAGTGAACTTGGTGTCGAGTTATTCACTTTAAGGTCATCACAGAGGACAAGGGGGCACTCTTTATGTCTAGAGGAAAAGAAATTTCATCTCCAAATACAGAAAGGTTTCTTCAGAGTAAGAGCTGTGAAAATGTGGAATAGACTCCCTCCTAAATGTACATAATATAATTGGATTCTAACATTTATAAGTAATCCAGGGAATATCCAATTTCCTCTCAGGGGATCAGGAAGGAATTTTTTCCCCTGCTGGAGTAAATTGGATCATGCTTCTCTGGGGTTTTTTGCCTTCCTCTGGATCAAATGTGGGTACAGTAAACCCTCGCTCCATCGCTTTTCAGTTTTTGCGGTCCCGGTATATAGCGTTTTTTTTTTTATGTTAATTTACTATATAAATCATTAAAAATTAAATATTTTTGTGTTTTCCATAGCTCTTGCTATGTCTCTCAGTATCTTGTATGTGTTTAAATGAGTTTCTATTGTTTTAAAAGTGTGTTTAAAGACCTTAAAATGCTTTTACACGTACAGTGACAGTAAAAAAAACATGCCTACAATGCATTTTAATAGGGTTTTTTTATTTCGCGGATTTTCACTTTTCGCGGCTGGGTCCGGAAAGTAACCCCCGCAATGGAGGGGGGTTTACTGTATAGGGTTGTGTATATGGGACTGTATGATCCCATTGTATGATTGATTTTTTTCCCCCTTTTATTGGTTGAACTAGATGGACTGTCTTTTTTCAACCTAACTAACTATGTAACTACTGTTATGTTATGATTTTTCTTGTACGAAAATCATACAAAATCGGTACACATTAGTACAAATCTGCAATGATGTGTTTAAACTATGATCCATGCTATGTACTGTATATACCTTTTTTCCTAGCATACCGTCAAAGGACGATCACTTTAAGTATGCTAATTGTGGTGCTGTTCATTGGGACTGAAATAATTAAATCCCTTTTTTTATCCTGACTACTTAGTTCCCAGTAAGGTTTACTTAAATTCCCTCTTGTCTCTCAGGGCTCATGTCGACGGGCATCGTTTTCCTGCATTTGACTTGCACGTCAAATGCAGGGCAGCAAAATCCCATTGACTTTATTTGATTTGTAATTCAGAGGCTGCGTTTGACCTGCTTTGCATTGTGGAGCCTTTCTTTCAAAATAGCATGTCCTATTGCTGTGAACTTTAACTGCAGGCAAAAGAGGTCAAATACAGCCTTCTTTTGTCAAATGCACTGTTTGCTATTAAAAAAAAAATTGCATTTAAACAACAAATACAGGGGTTGATTTACTAAAAATGGAGAGTGCAAAATCTGATGCAGCTCTGCATAGAAACCAATCCGCTTCTAACATCAGCTTGTCCAATTAAGCTTTGCCAAAAATAAATGGAAGCTGATTGGTTGCTATGCAGAGCTGCACCAGATTTTGCACTCTCCAATTTTAGTAAATCAACCCCACAGTTTTTCAAAAGAGCCCCTAGGAACCCTGCACAGCAGATGGGGCAGTAGGTCTACTTCTGGGTTTTCCATGTGAGGTCATTAATATGTTTGTTAACCTTATTTTTACAGCCGTGGAAGAAACTAGGATAAAAAAGTTTGAATTAATTAATGGGGATAGAAAACTTTGAGATGCAAGTGATAGTGCTGTAGACAATAAAATGTTAAAGTGGAGTTCCACCCTAAAATTATACTTACCTCCATCTTCTTGCTCCGGGTCACCTGAAAAACAAATGGATAATCGCAATTTTTTTTTTTTTTACTTACCTGGTTTAGAAGAAATACTCACCCTACTTCCTCTTCGATGGCCACGGCGATTCGTCACTTCCTGGCTTGCAATGATTCCTGGGAGCTGAACGCCATCGCTCCCAGGAATCAATGCGCCTGCACCGGCCCCGACGTCAGTTCCGGTGCATGCGCCGTCATACCTTGCTAAACAGCTTCTGGGCATGCCCAGAAGCTGTGCAGGGATGACGCTGAGGGACCGGAAGTGACGGCGGGGTCGGTGCAGTGTATCGTGGGACCGAAGAAGACGGAAGAGGACACAGAAGAGGATCGCGCTGGCTTCAAGCTGCCCACACCTGAGATGGCAGCGCTGGACAATACATTTTCAAGGTAAGTATTTCTTCTAAAAGGTAAGTGCAACCCGGGACAGATCAGAGGCTAGCCATTGTGGAATGCACTAGCCCTGACTGTCCCGGGGGTATTTTTATTTAAAAAAACTTTCCCAGGGTGGAACTCCGCTTTAAGCAACACTAAAATATTGAAAGCTGGGATCCTATAGGTTGCTATGGGCAGCAATTCTACTTTACTTTTCAATTTTTTTTAATCAGCATCGATCATTTCGAAAGAGATTTATGGTTGATTCAGCTCAGTTATAAAATTAAGAATAGAATTATTTCACATACACAACCAAATAATCCACAATCCTTTTTCCTTTTCTCAAACAAAGGCCATTACATTATCTTTATTATAAGTAGGTATGGTGCAGAAGTACTATAAAATTACTGTGCTGTAAATTAGACGGATTGGCGCCATTTCCTTTTGACAACATTGATCATTCAACAAAGCATGCTTGATGTGGGAAGAACCTTTGCACAAGGTTGAAATATTCACTAAGGACATTTAACATTGACTATATGAATTTTACTGGCAGTGTTTTTTACTGAACGCTCCTGATAATATACCTGTGTCCTCCTTTTTCACTCCAATACCTACTATGAAAAAAAGGCCGTTATTATGTTCTTTATAATGTTTGATAAAAAAGAGATTTGTTAATTAAATTACAGCAGAAAGCTGACAAAATCCGCAATGAAGCATAATGTGTAGCCTATGTCGATCCCCAAGAGAAAAGATCTTTCCTCTCCCCCACCCACTTAATAAGAGAAAGGCTGAAAAAAAAACCATCAGGCCATGAAATGTAAGTGTGACCAAGGGACATAAAGTGGAGACTAGCTGTAAAGTACTCTGGACCTTTATTATTTAGTGAATTTAATTTCAGTGACGACTCTATGAAGTGTACTCGGCCATACTGGCAGCCGATGAAATGCATAAGATGTCTTTATTATAGAGTCATGCAACAGTAATTCATTATATGGCTTCACATTTTAAATGTATTCTTAAAAAATCTCTTTACATCAAGCTCTTTTTATTCTGAAAGAATCTGTAATCAGCAAAGGTTGGTCAAATTCTGCAATATCAATTGTTTAGTTATTTTTATTAAGTATCTTTCATTTACTATTGTATCTCCTTATTGCAACCAATAAATATGTAAACATTCTATTCCTTATTAGATTTTCTCAGCCATTGCTATTAGTGATTCTGCTTTCAGAACTTGTTGTGTGAAACTCTACTGTTATTTAGATTATGGGTCATTAACTACGATTGGTGTACTTTATTGTGTAACCTATATGATTGTGGACCATAAATAAGGTAAATATAGAAATAAAAAAAATAAAATGATCTTCGGCCACTAAAAGGCACAAAACACATATTACAAAGTCCATGGTTGTACATTAGTATTAAGAGGATATGACCTAAAAGGGTTTGCATGCTTTATGAAATACATACAGTTGTATATTGCCCTGTTCTAAAATTAATTAGTTACAAATATTTTAAGGCTAATATATACACATTATTAAATATTTACCCAATATGTTAATTTTTATGAAATTACTTTAACCCTAGTAAGCTGATATAAGTAAACAGACTTATTAGTTGGCAAATCACTGCATGTAGCCTAAGATTGTCCCTAGTGCACTTCAAAAAAGTGTGTTGCTATGACCATTTTAGTGCATATTTGTAGCAAATGTGAACTATCAATTTAGCTACTATTTGGAAATTCAAGGTTTAACTACCTCAATACTGGGCACTTAAACCCCCTTCCTTCCCAGACCAATTTTCAGCTTTTAGCGCTGTTGCATTTTGAATGACAATTGCGCGGTCATGCAACACTGTACCTAAACCAAATTTATGTCATTTTTTCCCCACAAATAGAGCTTTCTTTTGGTGGTATTTGATTACTGCCAGGTTTTTTCTTTTTTGGTGCACAAATAAAAAAAGACCGAAAAGTTTGAAAAAAAAAAAAGTTTTTTTGTTTAGGTTATAAAATTTTGTAAATAGATAAGTTTTTTCCTGCACTGATGACGCCGCATTGACAGGCACTGATGAGGAGACACTTATCTGTCAGGATCTGTCAGGAGGAGAAGAGATCGAAGCCGTTACAACTAGTGTTGAGCGAACACGGACTGTATTATTCGTGTTCGTACCGAATAATTGGATTTTTTGTACCCGAACACGGACACGGACACTTTACTGTATGTTCGGGTAAAAATCCGTGTTCGGTCGTTTTATTTCCGGGTTTTGCATGCTTTGGCGCTCTTTTCATGGCGGGCTTTCAACAGCCAATCAACAATCGTTTAACTGGTGTGCCTTAAGCCATCCCAGCCATGCCTGCAAATGTCTCAGTAGCTGTGATTGGCCGTCTGAAGCATGTGACCAAGTCTTTATAAGTTCGAGGCAGCCGCAGCGGCGTCATTATGCTGCTTAGATTCAGGGACAGAGCACACATCAACGTGCTGGCTGCTGATTAGGGAAAGATAGGCAGGAAAAAACCATTTGTGTCCGGATAGAATTGAGGGACAGGTCGGAGTGTTTAGGCAGGGCGAGTTGTAGGCATTTTAGGGATAGAGTCTGCTGAATTATATAGGGTCAGTGTCTTCTACAAACTACAATCGATATTGCTGTGTGGGGGGTGGGGTCTGCACTCAATCCTGATCTACGATCTCTTCTCAATCCTGTTAGGGACAGAGTCTGCTGAATTTTAGGGAAACTGTGTTCTACAAACTACAATCGATATTGCTGTGTGGTGTGGGATTGGAGATAGGCAGGTGTCAGTGATCCACATCCATTTTTCTGTGTGTGAGCTGCAGTGAACACAATCTTTTTGGGCTGCAGTGAACACAATCTTTTTGGGCTGCAGTGAACACAATCTTTTTGGGCTGCAGTGAACACAATCTTTTTGGGCTGCAGTGAACACAATCTTTTTGGGCTGCAGTGAACACAATCTTTTTGGGGTGCAGTGAACAAAATCTTTTTGGGGTGCAGTGAACACAATCCTTTTTGGTGTGCAGTGAACACAATCTTTGTGGGGTGCAGTGAACAAAATCCTTTGTGGGGTGCAGTGAACACAATCTTTTTGGGGTGCAGTGAACAAAATCCTTTTTGGGGTGCAGTGAACAACATCCTTTTTGGGGTGCAGTGAACACAATCTTTTTGGGGTGCAGTGAACAAAATCCTTTGTGGGGTGCAGTGAACACAATCTTTTTGGGGTGCAGTGAACACAATCTTTTTGGGGTGGAGTGAACAACATCCTTTTTGGGGTGCAGTGAACAAAATCCTTTTTGGGGTGCAGTGAACAAAATCATTTTTGGGGTGCAGTGAACACAATCTTTTTGGGGTGCAGTGAACACAATCTTTGTGGGGTGCAGTGAACACAATCTTTTTGGGGTGGAGTGAACAACATCCTTTTTGGGGTGCAGTGAACAACATCCTTTTTGGGGTGCAGTGAACACAATCTTTTTGGGGTGCAGTGAACACAATCTTTGTGGGGTACAGTGAACACAATCTTTGTGGGGTGCAGTGAACACAATCTTTGGGGGGTACAGTGAACACAATCTTTGTGAGGTGCAGTGAACACAATCTTTGTGGGGTGCAGTGAACACAATCATTGTGGGGTGCAGTGAACTCAATCTTTGTGGGGTACAGTGAACACAATCTCATACTGAAGGTTTGAGGGTGCTGCCTGTTCCATACTCCCCCTACTCCTCATCTAGCCTTTTAGGGGTACAAACAATAGTAATTGGGGCCTAGTGTGGTTGTGTACGTGTGATATACATACACTTTTTTGGGATCATATTTTCTATTCCGCTATTTAATCAAAAACCTTTGGGGATCAGTTAAATTGGGGGATAGTCTGTGTTGGTACGTGTGAGAGAGATCCACCTTTCCAAGTTGTTGGGGTTCATCTCATACTTCTGAAGGTTTGAGGGTGCTGCCTGTTCCATACTCCCCCTACTCCTAGCCTTTTAGGGGTACAAACAATAGTAATTGGGGCCTAGTGTGGTTGTGTACGTGTGATATACATACACTTTTTTGGGATCATATTTTCTATTCCGCTATTTAATCAAAAACCTTTGGGGATCAGTTAAATTGGGGGATAGTCTGTGTTGGTACGTGTGAGAGAGATCCACCTTTCCAAGTTGTTGGGGTTCATCTCATACTTCTGAAGGTTTGAGGGTGCTGCCTGTTCCATACTCCCCCTACTCCTAGCCTTTTAGGGGTACAAACAATAGTAATTGGGGCCTAGTGTGGTTGTGTACGTGTGATATACATACACTTTTTTGGGATCATATTTTCTATTCCGCTATTTAATCAAAAACCTTTGGGGATCAGTTAAATTGGGGGATAGTCTGTGTTGGTACGTGTGAGAGAGATCCACCTTTCCAAGTTGTTGGGGTTCATCTCATACTTCTGAAGGTTTGAGGGTGCTGCCTGTTCCATACTCCCCCTACTCCTAGCCTTTTAGGGGTACAAACAATAGTAATTGGGGCCTAGTGTGGTTGTGTACGTGTGATATACATACACTTTTTTGGGATCATATTTTCTATTCCGCTATTTAATCAAAAACCTTTGGGGATCAGTTAAATTGGGGGATAGTCTGTGTTGGTACGTGTGAGAGAGATCCACCTTTCCAAGTTGTTGGGGTTCATCTCATACTTCTGAAGGTTTGAGGGTGCTGCCTGTTCCATACTCCCCCTACTCCTAGCCTTTTAGGGGTACAAACAATAGTAATTGGGGCCTAGTGTGGTTGTGTACGTGTGATATACATACACTTTTTTGGGATCATATTTTCTATTCCGCTATTTAATCAAAAACCTTTGGGGATCAGTTAAATTGGGGGATAGTCTGTGTTGGTACGTGTGAGAGAGATCCACCTTTCCAAGTTGTTGGGGTTCATCTCATACTTCTGAAGGTTTGAGGGTGCTGCCTGTTCCATACTCCCCCTACTCCTAGCCTTTTAGGGGTACAAACAATAGTAATTGGGGCCTAGTGTGGTTGTGTACGTGTGATATACATACACTTTTTTGGGATCATATTTTCTATTCCGCTATTTAATCAAAAACCTTTGGGGATCAGTTAAATTGGGGGATAGTCTGTGTTGGTACGTGTGAGAGAGATCCACCTTTCCAAGTTGTTGGGGTTCATCTCATACTTCTGAAGGTTTGAGGGTGCTGCCTGTTCCATACTCCCCCTACTCCTAGCCTTTTAGGGGTACAAACAATAGTAATTGGGGCCTAGTGTGGTTGTGTACGTGTGATATACATACACTTTTTTGGGATCATATTTTCTATTCCGCTATTTAATCAAAAACCTTTGGGGATCAGTTAAATTGGGGGATAGTCTGTGTTGGTACGTGTGAGAGAGATCCACCTTTCCAAGTTGTTGAGGTTCATCTCATACTTCTGAAGGTTTGAGGGTGCTGCCTGTTCCATACTCCCCCTACTCCTAGCCTTTTAGGGGTACAAACAATAGTAATTGGGGCCTAGTGTGGTTGTGTACGTGTGATATACATACACTTTTTTGGGATCATATTTTCTATTCCGCTATTTAATCAAAAACCTTTGGGGATCAGTTAAATTGGGGGATAGTCTGTGTTGGTACGTGTGAGAGAGATCCACCTTTCCAAGTTGTTGGGGTTCATCTCATACTTCTGAAGGTTTGAGGGTGCTGCCTGTTCCATACCCCCCCTACTCCTAGCCTTTTAGGGGTACAAACAATAGTAATTGGGGCCTAGTGTGGTTGTGTACGTGTGATATACATACACTTTTTTGGGATCATATTTTCTATTCCGCTATTTAATCAAAAACCTTTGGGGATCAGTTAAATTGGGGGATAGTCTGTGTTGGTACGTGTGAGAGAGATCCACCTTTCCAAGTTGTTGGGGTTCATCTCATACTTCTGAAGGTTTGAGGGTGCTGCCTGTTCCATACTCCCCCTACTCCTAGCCTTTTAGGGGTACAAACAATAGTAATTGGGGCCTAGTGTGGTTGTGTACGTGTGATATACATACACTTTTTTGGGATCATATTTTCTATTCCGCTATTTAATCAAAAACCTTTGGGGATCAGTTAAATTGGGGGATAGTCTGTGTTGGTACGTGTGAGAGAGATCCACCTTTCCAAGTTGTTGGGGTTCATCTCATACTTCTGAAGGTTTGAGGGTGCTGCCTGTTCCATACTCCCCCTACTCCTAGCCTTTTAGGGGTACAAACAATAGTAATTGGGGCCTAGTGTGGTTGTGTACGTGTGATATACATACACTTTTTTGGGATCATATTTTCTATTCCGCTATTTAATCAAAAACCTTTGGGGATCAGTTAAATTGGGGGATAGTCTGTGTTGGTACGTGTGAGAGAGATCCACCTTTCCAAGTTGTTGGGGTTCATCTCATACTTCTGAAGGTTTGAGGGTGCTGCCTGTTCCATACCCCCCCTACTCCTAGCCTTTTAGGGGTACAAACAATAGTAATTGGGGCCTAGTGTGGTTGTGTACGTGTGATATACATACACTTTTTTGGGATCATATTTTCTATTCCACTATTTAATCAAAAACCTTTGGGGATCAGTTAAATTGGGGGATAGTCTGTGTTGGTACGTGTGAGAGAGATCCACCTTTCCAAGTTGTTGGGGTTCATCTCATACTTCTGAAGGTTTGAGGGTGCTGCCTGTTCCATACTCCCCCTACTCCTAGCCTTTTAGGGGTACAAACAATAGTAATTGGGGCCTAGTGTGGTTGTGTACGTGTGATATACATACACTTTTTTGGGATCATATTTTCTATTCCGCTATTTAATCAAAAACCTTTGGGGATCAGTTAAATTGGGGGATAGTCTGTGTTGGTACGTGTGAGAGAGATCCACCTTTCCAAGTTGTTGGGGTTCATCTCATACTTCTGAAGGTTTGAGGGTGCTGCCTGTTCCATACTCCCCCTACTCCTAGCCTTTTAGGGGTACAAACAATAGTAATTGGGGCCTAGTGTGGTTGTGTACGTGTGATATACATACACTTTTTTGGGATCATATTTTCTATTCCGCTATTTAATCAAAAACCTTTGGGGATCAGTTAAATTGGGGGATAGTCTGTGTTGGTACGTGTGAGAGAGATCCACCTTTCCAAGTTGTTGAGGTTCATCTCATACTTCTGAAGGTTTGAGGGTGCTGCCTGTTCCATACTCCCCCTACTCCTAGCCTTTTAGGGGTACAAACAATAGTAATTGGGGCCTAGTGTGGTTGTGTACGTGTGATATACATACACTTTTTTGGGATCATATTTTCTATTCCGCTATTTAATCAAAAACCTTTGGGGATCAGTTAAATTGGGGGATAGTCTGTGTTGGTACGTGTGAGAGAGATCCACCTTTCCAAGTTGTTGGGGTTCATCTCATACTTCTGAAGGTTTGAGGGTGCTGCCTGTTCCATACTCCCCCTACTCCTAGCCTTTTAGGGGTACAAACAATAGTAATTGGGGCCTAGTGTGGTTGTGTACGTGTGATATACATACACTTTTTTGGGATCATATTTTCTATTCCGCTATTTAATCAAAAACCTTTGGGGATCAGTTAAATTGGGGGATAGTCTGTGTTGGTACGTGTGAGAGAGATCCACCTTTCCAAGTTGTTGGGGTTCATCTCATACTTCTGAAGGTTTGAGGGTGCTGCCTGTTCCATACCCCCCCTACTCCTAGCCTTTTAGGGGTACAAACAATAGTAATTGGGGCCTAGTGTGGTTGTGTACGTGTGATATACATACACTTTTTTGGGATCATATTTTCTATTCCGCTATTTAATCAAAAACCTTTGGGGATCAGTTAAATTGGGGGATAGTCTGTGTTGGTACGTGTGAGAGAGATCCACCTTTCCAAGTTGTTGGGGTTCATCTCATACTTCTGAAGGTTTGAGGGTGCTGCCTGTTCCATACCCCCCCTACTCCTCATCTAGCCTTTTAGGGGTACAAACAATAGTAATTGGGGCCTAGTGTGGTTGTGTACGTGCGAGATACATACACTTTTTTTGATCATATTTCCTATTCCGCTATTCAATAAAAACCTTTGAGGATCAATTGAATTGCGGGATAGTCTGTGTCGGTACGTGTGAGAGAGATCCACCTTTCCAAGTTGTTGGGGTTCATCTCATACTTCTGAAGGTTTGAGGGTGCTGCCTGTTCCATACCCCCCCTACTCCTCATCTAGCCTTTTAGGGGTACAAACAATAGTAATTGGGGCCTAGTGTGGTTGTGTACGTGCGAGATACATACACTTTTTTTGATCATATTTCCTATTCCGCTATTCAATAAAAACCTTTGAGGATCAATTGAATTGCGGGATAGTCTGTGTCGGTACGTGTGAGAGAGATCCACCTTTCCAAGTTGTTGGGGTTCATCTCATACTTCTGAAGGTTTGAGGGTGCTGCCTGTTCCATACCCCCCCTACTCCTCATCTAGCCTTTTAGGGGTACAAACAATAGTAATTGGGGCCTAGTGTGGTTGTGTACGTGCGAGATACATACACTTTTTTTGATCATATTTCCTATTCCGCTATTCAATAAAAACCTTTGAGGATCAATTGAATTGCGGGATAGTCTGTGTCGGTACGTGTGAGAGAGATCCACCTTTCCAAGTTGTTGGGGTTCATCTCATACTTCTGAAGGTTTGAGGGTGCTGCCTGTTCCATACTCCCCCTACTCCTCATCTAGCCTTTTAGGGGTACAAACAATAGTAATTGGGGCCTAGTGTGGTTGTGTACGTGTGATATACATACACTTTTTTTGGATCATATTTTCTATTCCGCTATTCAATAAAAACCTTTCTAGGGCAAGATCTTAAATTACAGAAATATGAGGAGACCGTCAAATAAGGGCCGTGGCCTGGGTCGTGGTGCTGCTGGTAGAGCTCCTGTTGCAAGGAGAGGACATGGTCGATCTGTGCCAGCTACACGCACAAGTGAAACACCTTCCTCAAGTGTGAGTAGGCGACAGAACCTGCATCAGTATTTGGTAGGGCATCAAACGCCCCTAGAAGTGATGAGGCCAGAACAAGTTGAGGCGATAGTAGATTGGTTTGCTGCTGACAGTGCCTCCAGTTCCTTCACATTGTCTCCCACCCAGTCTACTGCAGAAAGGTCAGAGTTGGCACCTGCAGCCAATGTCCAACCGTCTTTCACCTCACCCCCTTGCAAATCAGGCCAGCAGTCTGAGCCCCAAGCCATACAGCAGTCTCTTATTCTTTTTGAGGACTCTGTCAGCAGGGTTTCCCAGGGCCATCCACCTAGCCCTGCCCCAGAAGTGGAAGAGATTGAGTGCAGCGATGCCCAACCACTTATTTCTCAAGATGAGTACATGCAAGGATCATCGCAGCACGTCTCCGATGATGACGAAACGCAGGTGCCAACTGCTGCGGCGTTCAGCATTGTGGAGACCGACAAGGAGGGCAGGGGTGAAGACTGGGTGGAAGATGATGTGGAGGACGATGAGGTCCTCGACCCCACATGGAATGAACGTCATGCAGGTGAACTGAGTAGTTTGGAGGAAGAGGCGGTGGTCGCACAGAGCCACCAGCACAGCAGAAGAGGGAGCAGGGTGCAGAAGCGGAGCGGCCGTGCCCTAGACACTACGCCCGCTACTGCCCAACGCAGCAAGGGAACGAGCGCACCAAAGTCAGCTCAAAGGAGTTCTCTAGCGTGGAAGTTCTTTAGAAAATGTGCTGATGACAGGACACGAGTGGTTTGCACCCTGTGCAATCAGAGCTTGAAGCGAGGCATGAACCTTCTCAACCTGAGCACAACCTGCATGATCAGGCATCTAAGTGCAAAGCACGAGCTGCAGTGGAGTACACACCTTCAAAACCAAGAAACGTCTCTGGCTCATCCTGCTTCCTCTTCTGCTGCAGTCTCGGCCGCTCCAGCCACATCTGTAGTGATACCGGCACCTGCCACCCCGCAAACAGACGATCTGTCAGCAACACCACCACCTGGGTCACCAACAACCATCTCCACAATGTCCCGTGGAAGCGTTCAGCTTTCCATCTCCCAAACACTTGAGAGGAAGAGGAAGTACCCCCCTACCCACCCGCGATCCCTGGCCCTGAATGCCAGCATTTCAAAATTATTGGCCTTTGAAATGCTGTCATTCCGTCTGGTGGAGACGCACAGTTTTAAAAACCTTATGTCGGTGGCTGTCCCACAGTACGTCGTGCCCAGCCGCCACTACTTTTCCAGGCAAGCCATCCCTTCCCTGCACAACCAAGTGGGGGAAAAAATCAGGTGTGCACTGCGCAACGCCATCTGTGCCAAGGTCCACCTAACTACGGATACGTGGACCAGTAAGCACGGTCAGGGGCGTTATATCTCCCTAACGGCACACTGGGTAAATGCAGTGGCGGATGGGCCTGAGGCGGATAGCAATTTGGCGCATGTCCTTCCACCACCGAGGATTGCAGGGCGCTTCAGTTTGCCTCCTGTTCCTAACTCCTCCTACTCCGCTTCCTCATCCTCTACCGCCTCCTCATCCGGACAGCGTAACACCTTCACCACCAACTTCAGCACGGCCAGGGGTAAACGACAGCAGGCAGTTTTACAACTTGCCTGTTTGGGGGACAAACCACACACCGCGCAGGAGTTGTGGAGGAGCATGGAACAGCAGACAAATGAGTGGTTGCTGCCAGCGAGCCTCAAGCCCGGCCTGGTGGTGTGCGATAACGGGCGAAATCTCATAGCAGCTCTGGGCCTAGCCGGTTTGACGCACATCCCTTGCCTGGCGCATGTGCTGAATTTGGTGGTGCAGAGGTTCCTTAAAAACTACCCCGATATGTCAGAGCTGCTGCAGAAAGTGCGGGCCGTTTGTGCGCACTTTCGGCGTTCTCACCCTGCTGCTGCTCGCCTGGCAGCGCTGCAGCGTAACTTCGGCCTTCCCGCTCACCGCCTCATATGTGACGTGCCCACAAGGTGGAACTCCACCTTGCACATGCTGGAAAGACTGTGCGAGCAGCAGCAGGCCATAGTGGAGTTTCAGCTGCAGCACGCACGCGTGAGTCGCTCTGCGGAACAGCACCACTTCACCACCAATAACTGGGCCTCCATGCGAGACCTGTGTGCCTTGTTGCGCTGTTTTGAGTACTCCACCAACATGGCCAGTGGCAATGACGCCGTTCTCAGCTTAACTATCCCACTTCTATGCCTCCTTGAAAAAACAATTCGGGCGATGATGGAAGAGGATGTGGCACAGGATGAGGAGGAGGAGGAGGATGAAGAGGTAACATTTCCAAGGCTTTCAGGGCAGTCATTCGCAAGGGGCTCCGAGGGTGGGTTCCTGCACACGCAAACGCCAGGGACGCAATTGTCCAGCAGGGGCACAGTTCTGGAGGATGAGGAGGATGAGGAGGAGGAGGAGCTGGAGGAGGAGATGGAACCATGTTCACAGCAGGGTGGCACCCAGGCCAGCTCATGGCCATCACTGGTGCGTGGCTGGGGGGATACAGAGGACACGGACCATACACCTCCCACAGAGGACAGCCTTTCGTTGCCTCTGGGCAGCCTGGCACACATGAGCGATTACATGCTGCAGTGTCTCCACAACGACCGCCGAGTTGCCCACATTCTAACTTGTGCTGATTACTGGGTGGCCACGCTGCTGGATCCCCGTTACAAGGACAACGTACCGTCCTTAATTCACTCACTGGAGCGCGATCGCAAGATGCGCGAGTACAAGCGCACGCTGGTAGACGCCATGCTGCTGGCATTCCCATCTGACAGCGGGGCCACAGTGGAAGCACAAGGCAGAGGAGGAGGAGGAGGAGGTCGCCAACGCAACCAGGGCACCGCCAGCACCTCAGAAGGCAGGGTTAGCATGGCCGAAATGTGGAAAAGCTTTGTCAGCACGCCACAACAAACAGCAGCACCAGCAGCTCAGATGGAACGTCTTAGCAGGAGGCAGCATTTTACCAACATGGTGGAGCAGTATGTGTGCACACGCCTACATGTAGTGAATGACGGGTCTGCCCCCTTCAACTTCTGGGTCTCCAAATTGGGCACATGGCCTGAGCTTGCCCTTTACGCCTTGGAGGTGCTGGCGTGCCCTGCAGCCAGTGTATTATCTGAACGGGTATTTAGCACGGCTGGGGGCGTTATAACAGACAAGCGCAGCCGCCTGTCCAGAGACAATGTGGACAAGCTCACGTTCATTAAAATGAACCAGGCATGGATCCCACGGGACTTTTCCGTACCTTATGCAGAATAGCAATGGATACCGACCTTACCCACCCATTGTTCCATTTTTGCTCTTTCTCACTCTTTTGGGGTGTACCCTCATTTAAAATTTGTGAAAAGAAGCAGTGTTGGCTACCTCGTCCTCCTCCTCAGGGCCAGATTAATGTAGGGGCTATTGGAGCTGCAGCTCCAGGCCCCTACCTTTTATATAGGCCCCGGGTTGGCCATATTCACTGTTACCGCTCTTCTGTCACTTGTAAACACAGAAGTCTGGCTTCTATGCTCGCTTCCCCAGGCAGCACCCTCAGAACCTCCCCACACAGCGTGAAGGCCGGACAAGGAGGGACAGTTGGCGATGCATGGATGTGTTTATGGGCTTCAGAGACAGCATCCCATGTTGAATTAGGCATGCATGGCTGCACCCTTCCTCCTCTGGGTGCATGGCAAGGCACGGCCCTAAGGCCCTTCAAAATCCTCAGCACCAAGCCCATGATGCTGTTAATCCGGCCCTGGTCCTCCTCCACCGCCGCTTCCACCTACACCGCCCATAGGTGTGCGCAGCCTATTGCATTAAGGTGTGCACCCCAAAGTTGAAATACACATGCATGTGTTTGCCAGCAGGGAGAGTAATGTATCGGGGCCATGTACCTGTAGGCAAGGAGAAATAGAGCAGAGCAGGTCCCAGGGAGATCTTTCCCATCTCCTCACTGGCAATGCTATGTGCCCTAGGTGATTAGGGTGTGCCCAGGCACACCCAGCACACCCTGTGCGCACGCCTATGTCACCGCCACATCCACCACCACCTCAACCTCCCTCCTACTCCATATGGGCCTCGTCCTTCAGAGATGAAGAAGAACATTGTTTTATTTTTCTGTTTTTTTTTGTTGTTTTAAGTTATTTCCCTATCCACATTTGTTTGCAGAGCACTTGCCATGCTCTTAATTACGTTTTGCTGCCATTTGCAGCACTCTAGCCCTTTCCTTTGGTGTTTTAGAGCCATTTTAGTGCCTTAAAGTTCGGGTCCCCATTGACTTCAATGGGGTTCGGTGTCCGGGAAAAGTTCGGTAAAAGTCCGGGACACGGACCCGGACTTTTTTTTAAAGTTCGGCCGAACCCGTCGAACACGGACATCTAGGTGTCCGCTCAACCCTAGTTACAACGGCTGTATTGACATTACATGACGGCTGTGATTGGTCACAGCCGTCATGTGATCAGGAGGGCCAATCACAGGGCCCTCCTGCCGAGTCTTGTTGCTCTGTGTCCTAGGGACACAGGCACATCGAGATTGCGCCGCTGCGCGTGCCCGCGGCGGCGCGATCTCTCTCCTTCTGAAGGACGTTCCGGAACGTCCATTCAGAAGGACGAGACTCCCACCCGGCCGTATATGTACTATGGCCCGGGTGGGAGGTGGTTAAAAAGGTTTATTTAAGCCGCTGGAATCCCTCTATTTAACAGCATATTAACGTGTTAACTAATTTGAAAAGGCATTTTGAACAGGAAGTCATTTTGGCAGGAAATGGAGGGAGGCAGGAAGAGACATCACATACACTATATTGTCAAAAGAGTTGGGACGCCTCGCCTGCCTTTGCACGCACATGAACTTTAATGGCATCCCAGTCCATAGGGTTCAACATTGAGTTAACCCACCCTTTTGCAACTATAACAGCTTCAACTCTTCTGGGAAGGCTGTCCACAAGGTTTAGGAGTATGTCTATGGGAATGTTTGACCATTCTTCTAGAAGCGCATTTGTGAAGTCAGGCACTGATGTTGTACAAGAAGGCATGGCTTGCAGTCTCCGATCTTATTCATCCCAAAGGTGTTCTATCGGGTTGTAGGCCAGTCAAGTTCCTTTACCCTAAACTCCCTCATCCATGTCTTTATGGACCTTGCTTTGTGCACTAGTCCAAATCATAGGGTGGAGGGGGAATTATGGTATGGGGTTGTTTTTCAGGGGTTGGGCTTGGTCCCTTAGTTCTGTTGAAGAGAACTCTTAAGGCATCAGCATACCAAGACATTTTGGACAATTTCATGCTTCCAACGTGGTGGGAACATTTTGGGGAGGACCCCTTCCTGTTCCAACATGACTGCACACCAGTACACAAAGCAAGGTCCATAAAGACATGGATGAGCCAGTTTAGGTTGCACAGAGTCCTCCCCTCAACCTGATAGAACACCTTTGGGATGAATTAGAGCTAAGACTGCGAGCCAATCCTTTTCATCCAATATCAGTGTCTGGCCTCAGAAATGCGTTTCTGGAACAATGGTCAAACATTCCCATAGACACACTCCAAAACCTTGTGGGCAGCCTACCCAGAACATGTGAAGCTGTTATAGCTGCAAAGGGTGGGCCAACTCAATATTGAACCCTTTGGACTAAGACTGGGATGCTATTAAAGTTCATGTGCGTGTAAAGGCAGGTGTCCTAATACTTTTGACAATATAGTGTATATCATATATTTTTAGTAGGACACACAGAGCTTCAAAAAGGAAGGAAGATGGAGCAGCCATACCTGTGGTACCTGACCAAGTGAGAACCATTGCAAAAGCCTGCGTCAACCATCAGAGCAAAGAGTATTGTGATTTAAAGCTAAGGAACAATTAATTGTGTATATTATTGTTAAATGCCTAAACTAAGGTATAACTTAAGGCAGAGCAGAGTCTAGTGTTGCCATTAGGGAGATTATCCCTCTCTATTTGTCTTGATAGCCATAATCACAGAGAGTGAAAGAAAATATAGAAATGTTGGGTTGGCATCAAAACAGTAATAGAGGACAATTTTCCATGAGGAACAGTAGTTCTGGTGACTCTGGTGACAACTATGGATTTCCTCTCACTTCCTGTTGTGGCTATGGGACAAGAAGTGAAGGCAAACCTTTTCAATGAAACACAGATGGGAAAAAAAAGTGACAGGGGTTACAACCCTCACTTATGCTATCCAAAATGAAAAATAAAACAAAAAGTTTTGGCTTTTGCTCAACTTTCAATGTAGTGTAAATTGATAGTTGGGGCTTATTGTTAGAGTATGCAAATGTGTGGCTAGATTCACTCGTTTCCTCCATGCCCTTTAGCCCATTCAACTTTCTGCACACCTTTTTACAACTTTAATTCAGTAAAGGTATTCATTTGTTTTCTGTAAGTGCCTATACTTTCTTGAAAATTGCTGTTCCAACTGAGATAAATATTCAGCTTAAACTAAACAGAGGGTCAAAACCCAAGGAACAGAAAGTTGAGCTCTGGCCCAGTCCTCCCTCACATAACTACTGGTCAATTCCCACTTATGTTGGATGGTTTCGCTGACAAGCATAAGCAATTATTTACAATTGACTGGCTGTTATGAGTGAATGCTACACCATGCTTCCATGGCCAACACGACATCTTTTCTGCATATCAGCATGATACCGTTTTCTTTTACCTTTGTCTTCCCATGCCTCTTGTACGTCTCCCCTGCCTACTTCTTCTTCCATTGAACTCACAGTAGGGAGAAATCCCTTTTTGAAGAAAAATCCACTAACATAGTAAAGTAAGATGACAGTTGCATTATTTTCTTTCATTGATGATGCTTCTTTAAAGGAGCAGTGAAGACAACAATAAAATAACCCATAGCATCCTATGCTGAGATGTATAGTAACTAAGTAGAACTACTTCACTACTGTACTTAAGTACCGAAAGGCGGTATCTGTACTTTCCTAGAGTAGAATTATTTTCTCCTACTTCCACTTTTACTTCACTACATTTTTTCAATGATTTCAATACTTCTACTCCGATATTTTTTTTTTGTGCTGCATAGTTACTCGTTACAATTATAAAAATTACCACTGCCAGAACAGTAGATGGCAGGTTTCATGAAGCTCAAAACATGTGTATTATCAGCGAATACGAAAATAAAAGCTACTGTATGTATAAATAAAAGCTGCATTTGAAATATTAAAAAACAATATGATGTTCAAACTTTTGACTTCTTTCTTTAATAACTACATAACACAGTACTTGTACTTTTACTTTCAGTACTTGAGTAGCAGAATTTTTAAAAAAACTACTTACAAAAAATGTTGAATACTTTAGTACTTCTACTCAAGTCACTTTTTGATCGAGCACTTCCACTTCTACTCAAGTCAATTTTTGATCGAGCACTTGTACTTTTACTCAAGTATGGGTTTCGAGTACTTTATACAACTCTGATCCTATGAGATTTCAGATTACTTTAGTCTCGTCTTTGAAAAATGATTAACTGTGCACAGAAAATAACTGTTACCCTAAAGGTAATCCTATGCAGGGGATCCTACCCAGCCACCCAGTCATAAAGTTTCACGCAAACTTGCAAAACCATTTGTTTACTGTATTAATGTTAATTACTCTACTGAAGCCGGCCATAGGTGTTTTTTTTTTTTGGGGGGGGGGTGGGTTTGATCAGCAAGCTGGCTTATAAAAAAAAAAAGCAAACAGATCCTCCCCATACCCCACCCCTTCCCAAACACACACACATTCAAGTGGATGAAGGGATCGTCCTCACTGAGCTATTATATTCTAACTGCATGCTTCCTCCACTATCAGAATACAGTGATGAGCGCTACAGCTAATTTACTGCATGCGCTAATCGAGTGAAAAAATCCAACATTCCCATTCAAGAGAAGCTGATCGTTACATTGCCTTCTCTCTAGCAATAGATAGATGAAAAGTTGGTCAGTCCCTGCTGAGCAGGCTGAATTTTTATCCATCTATGAACAGCTTAAAGTGGAGTTCCGGCCACAAAATCGACATAGTCGATTTTGGGCCATCCGCTTGCTTTTGGTCACCTGTAAAATAAATGGATAGTTACGATTTTTTTTTTGTATACTTACCTTGTTATTGTTGAAAGATATACTCACCTTTCTTCCACTTCCTCCTTCGGAGGCCACGCGCCATCACTTCCTCTTTGCATTGATTCCTGGGAGCTGAACGTCATCGCTCCCAGGAATCAATGTGCCGGCACCGGCCCCGCTCGTCACTTCCGGTGCGTCGCCGCATTTCCTGCTAAACAGCTTCTGGGCATGCCCAGAAGCTGTGGAGGAATGCGGCGCTGCACCGGAAGTGACGAGCGGGGCCGGTGCAGGCACATTCTGGGAGAAGAGGACACAGAAGAGGATCGCGCTGGCTTCAGCTGCCCACATCCGAGATGGCAGCGCTGGAGAAGAAATTTTAAAGGTAAGTATTTCTTCTTGCAGGTAAGTGTGACCCGGGACAGTTCAGAAGGCTATCCATTGTGGAATGTACTAGCCCTGACTGTCCCGGGGGTATTTTTATTGAAAAAAAATTTTCGTGGCCGGAACTCCGCTTTAACCACTTCTGAACCGGAAGATTTTCCCCCTTAATGACTAGGCCATTTGTTGCGATACGACACTGTTATTTTAACTGACAATTGCGCCGTCGTGTGATGCTGTACCCTAATAATTTTGATGTCTTTTTTTTCCCCACAACTAGAGCTTTCTTTTGGTGGTATTTAATCACCTGTGCAATTTTATTTATTTTTTTGTGCTATAAACCAAAAAGGGGCGACAATTCTGAAAAAAAAACAATATTTTTTACTTTCTGCTAAATAAAATTCCCAATAAAAAGAATTTAAAAATCAACTTTTTTTCATCATTTTAGTCCAATTTGTATTCTACTACATATTTTTGGTAAAAAAAAATCCCAATACGTATATATTGATTGCTTTGTGCAAAAGTTATTGCATCTACAAACTAGGGGAAAGATTTATGTAACTTTTATTTACTTTTTATTTTTTTATTAGTAATGGCGGCGATCAGCGATTTTTAGCGGGACTGCAACATTGGGACGGACAGATCGGACACATAACTGACATTTTTGACACTTTTGGGGGGACCAGTGACATTACTATAGTAATCAGTGTTAAAAATATGCACTGTTACTGTACTGATGACACTGGCAGGGAAGGGGTTAACAGTGTGGGTGATCAAGGGATTAAATGTATACCTAGGGGGTGTTTATAACTGTGGGGGGGCATGGCTTGTAGAAGGACCATAGAGACCTATGATCATATATAGAAGGATCACAGGGGCTCTGTGATCATTCCAGGGAGAAGAATGGTCAGCTGTGTTTACAACAGCTGACCGTTCTTCTCTCTCAGCGGGGAACGATCGCGCGTGTCAAGCAGCAATTGGAGCCACCTGCCCTATGTATCGGCTTCCACGCTGACGAGCGGGAGTGCGCCCCCTAGCTACAGGCGCGCGTTCAATGTAGCTCTACGTTGGTTTGCCTGGGAGAGCCACACTGCCGCAGTATATATGCGGTAAGCGGTCAGCAACCGGTTAAGATAAAAAAAAAAAAACATCTGACTATACAATCCCTTTAAGCCTCAGCTCTACACACAGCAACAACCCCCAATATGCTGAATTGTAGGAGAGTACTGCCTCACCTCAAGTCATAGGCATCTTTCCGAATTGTGCAAGAACCACCGCAGACCATACCAAAGTATACGTTTTTGGGGATTCATACACCTGTGCAGCTTCACAGCTTATATTCAAATAAAAATGTTGCATGTGCAATAAAAATAAATATGTAACATGTCCTGTTTAACCACTTTAGGTCTGCTCACATTGCTGCTACTGCGGCAATGTGGCTCGTTATCGTCCAGCGACGTAGTACTACGTCGCTGGACTCCTCCCCCTGTAGCCGCAGGAGGCGCGCTCCCGCTGTTTTCAGTCACAGCGGGAGTCAGGCCAGGGGAGGAGCGGCGGCGATCGCCGCTGCTCTTCCCCGATCGTCGGGGAATCGAGTGTGGAGATCCACCCGCTTGTGTAAACAGAGCGGGCGGATCTCCTAAGTGACAGGCAGGGACAGATAGCATGGTTCAGCATAGCTGAACCTGCGATCTGTCCCTGACTCACTCAGTCACCTCCCCCCACACACGTTAGTAAGCACCAGGCATACATTAACCCCTCCCTCTCCAATAAAATTAACCCCTTCCCTGCCAGTGTCATTTTTACAGTAACAGTGCATATTTATAGCACTGATTACTGCAGTAATGTCACTGGTACCACCAAAAGTGTCAAAAATGTCAGTCAAGGGTCTGATCTGTCCGCCGCAATGTCTCAGTCCTGCAAAAAAAATCGTTAAAAAAAAAACACCAAAAATGACAGAAATCTTTCCCTTAGTTAGTAAACGCAATAACTTTTACGCAAACCAATCAAAATATGCTTATTGTGATTTTTTATCAAACATAGGTAGCAGAAAACAAATTGGCCAAAAATTTTTTAAAAATTAGATTTTTACATTTTTTTGGGGGGGGGGGGAATTTCATATAAAAAAATGTTAAAAATATTGTTATTTTTTTCAAAATAAATGCTCTTTTTTTGTTTATAGCGCAAAAAGTAAAAATCGCACCGGTGATCAAATACCACCAAAAGAAAGCTCTGTTTGTGGGAAAAAAAGGACGTAAATTTCATTTGGGTACGGCGTCGCATGACCGCGCAATTGTCAGTTAAAGTCGCACAGCGCCAAATCACAAAAAGTGGCCCAGACGTAAGACAGCAAAATCCTCCAGTGGTAAAGTGGTTAACGATACCTGTTCCGAAAGCAGCTTTTAGCCTTCACTAGCAGTGATCACTTTACAATTCTCAAGCTGCATACTGCTTCTGGGACAATTAAGCTGAACCTATTCAGCTTCCCTGCATGAAGGTCATTGCTCTACAGCGTGTGGCCACCACCAGGAGAAGGTAACTTCTGAATAAATCTTGAAAGATTTCCTTTACATATCAGAAATAAGAAAGTCCCTTGAGAGCATCACTTTCTTTTCAAATGCACCAAACATGCTAGATAAAGTATGTAAAGGTAATATGAAATCTGTAGCAAGAAAAAGTAATTTTTTTTGCCTGAGACAACCAATCACATTTCATGATTCATTATCCAAGCAACAGAGAGAAACAATTAAAACTGACTGCTTTCTATGGACAACATCATTGCTTTTTCTTTGTTCTTGTTTTCCCAAAACAATCAAACTGAAAGCTACATTTATAGAAATCTCACGTTCTTCTCTACCCACCTAAGCTAAGAATCTGAAAAATCAGAATTCAGCACAATATACAGCAACCTGATAATGCTGGAGGCAATTTAAGGCTGCACTAATTGTCATGCAACAACCATATTCAGAAATGTTTAGTCTTTCAGATCATTGGCCAGCATGTTTGTAAAAGCCATGGGTATTGCACTTTATATTGGGGGCATGGGGTAGCAGCATTTACCCCATGTGAATTAGTCACCATTGCCTTATTTTTGGCCCTCAAGATGGTTGAGATGATAAGCTTGTCAGCACATAGAAGTGATAAAGCGTTGGCTTCCTAGCTGAACAAGGATGCACACTGTGGCTTCATGGTGTGTTTGTTAGCTGCCGATGACAGCGCTGACATAAATGACACAGCATACTTTTTTCCTGTCAAAGGAATTAATGACACATTTTGAAATCACAGAAGGGTTTTTATCAATGGAATCAAAGAAAGGTACAACAAAGGGCTTATACATGTAAAAGAGAGTTTTTAAACTTCTGAAAATCTGAAAGTCTGAAGAAAGTAACCGTATATTCCCAAGTATAGAGTATCACTTATAAGACAGAAAGAGCATTATTATTTTCTCATGTACTCTATTATTTACTCATTGTATTAAATAACCTATGCAATGGCTTGTATTTTTTGTAAGTAATGTTATTTATTTAGTCATAAGAATTTCATATTTTTATTTACCTGCTGTGCCAAAATGTCACGATAATAATCCATTTACTGATTCATACCTTCTACGTTTAGTGAGCGCTTATCTAGATGTCAGAAGGTGCAGTCTACAGCTAGATGGGCAACTGCTGTGAGAAAGCTATAGGCCATGAAGAATGGTATTGTTTCAAAAAAAGTCTTCAAATAGCATTCTATACAAAGACTATTTTGTTTCCCTTACTTACACAATGCAAATAATAGTACTTTTAAAAATACAAATAAATATTCACATCAGTGACTTCCCAAGGGTTGTGTATATTTTAATGTTCCTACTACAGTCTCACACACACACACATACATCTCAGAGCTTCTGACCTCCTCCAGACTCTTTCATCTATTGGCACTTTTCCACTGCAAGTACCAGCTCGGCTCTACTCGGCCCTGCTTGGCCCTGCTTGGCCCAGTTTGCTTTTCCACTGCTGATACCGCATGGTACGGTGTTGGAACGGTTCGGTACGGTACGGTATGGTTTGCTTTTCCACTAAAGTAGTACTAAAGTTAAGTGGGTGGGATAACAACGATTCTCTGACCAATCAGTGGCTAGTAGTGACTGCATGCAAAGGATTGTGGGATATGGTACTGGTATGGTACCTCTTTGAACCACAATCGAGGTGGTACTGTTTTTGAGAGCCGTACCGTTCGGTTCCATGCAGTGGAAAAGCGCCGCCGTACCGTACCGAACCGTTCCTACACTATACCATGCGGTACCAGCAGTGGAATAGCACAAAAGTGAGCCGAACCGTTCGGTTCCATGCAGTGGAAAAGAGCCATATTTCTTACCTTGAACTTGCTCCAGCGTTGGCTGCACATCACTGCTCAGCACTGGCTTTCTAACAATGACAATTTTGCAGCAGTGTAGATCTTTTTTTGGTGGGGGCTAGTAGCTCTCTCAGATTATAAAATAGTTTGTCTACCTGACATCCCAAAGTCTGAAAACATTTGGAGGTACCCTTGAGCCCCCTAGAGAAGAATGAGGCGGTATGCACAGCATGAAATGGCAAAATTGTGGGTTGGGCAAAATTGCAAGCATTGGAGGGCCTTAAAACTTGGCCCAACCATACAAAGTGCATGGGTCAGGAATGTGCATAATGTACATAGTGCAGGGGTCAGGAGTATTTATTGGCCGATTTATGTAGGATATAATGTTCATAGTGCAGGGGTCAGGTGTGTGTGTATTATACATAGTGCAGGGGTCAGGAGTATTTATTGTACATAGTGCAGGGGGTTGCTGTACGTAAAGTTCATAGGGGGGGTCAAGTGTATGTAATGTACAGAATGCATGAGTCAGGCGTATGTATTATACAGAGTGCAGGGATCAGACACGCCTGACGAAGGGGTCCTGCATGGCTCCGAAACAACACCATTTTGTGATGAGGTCTTTCTTAATAAAAACTGTTTGGACAAAATTGATGATCCTTGGTGTGCTGGCAAATATCTACATATCGTACAGGTTCCAGTATCGAGCTGGCGGTCATTATAACACCCAGTACCTTAAAAGAGAAGTATAAGGTTTGTTTTCTTTTCCCCATGTATACTTACCTAGGTGGATGCAGCATCGGTCTGATGCTGCATCTGTCCCCTGGCGCCTCTGTACTGAGAACTGAGCGATCAAACACCACCGATCGCTCAGTTCTGACAGCTCCCAGGGCACAAAGCTGCTGACTGTCAGTCAGCAGCTCTCTGCTCTGCCCTCTCCTCACTCATTGGAGCACTGAGCTGTGGAGGGGCGGGGATCGTCCGGCTCAGCCTCTCAGCGGCTCGCTGAGAGGTCGAGCCGGGTGTTGATCCACCTGGCGGATCCCGGCTCCATGGTCGTTATGACGTGGTGCCTGGACCGAAAATCTGTGAAAATGGGTCACCGGAGTGCAGAACGAACAGCATTGCTGTGATCCATAGGAGATGTACAGCCAAGCGAGCTTTGTCTGTACATCTCCTTTAAGTGCTCATTCCAGGAATGTGTGTGATGGGAATAAAGACCGAGGGACAGCCCAGCGCAAAGGCCCAATGATTCATTTGACCACCACCACCTTATGCATAGCAAAGCAGTGTGTGACATGACCCATCTTATAAAAAAAATGAAGGGCAGGTCATAAAATGTACCTGACATTCATTTATGGGGACGTGGCATGACAGTTCCTTTAAAAAAAAAAAATAATAATAATAGTAGAAGGCTGCTATTGGTCATTAAACGGACAATATAATTGGTCATTATAACTTTAAGTTAATTGGTTAAATGTTTAGCAATTTTATTGGTTAATGCTATTACCTTACCTGTGATTGGTCAAAATGGTACAGAAAAATCACCTTGAGTTGTTGAAACTCCCCTATATAAGAGAGGAAGTTTATGGTTGAAATTTAGTCAGCGGGAGCAACCCACAGAAGTACAGAAGAATGGATGAGACATTGCCTGTCCGTTGCTGCAGTCCCGGAGTCGGTGGAGCCTTGACGACCATCTCTGGCTGCTTCCGATGACGTCGTTCCGGTCTCTGCGGTGCTTTCCGCTGACTCTGCTTCTGTTCGCCGAGGTCGTCCTATGGGAGCGGCTGTCCATGACCCCGGTGACACAGTTCCGGATCGTAATTTCCGTGCGACTGTTTCCGGGAGGCAAGATGGACACCCGCACCGCTTGGCAAAACGTCCGGGACGGTTTGAAGAGGATGTCGCTTTGTCTTCACGAAAATCTGGAAAAAAGGGGAGAGCTATTAAAGGTACTTGTAGTACCAGTTTCCAGTCGGCCCCTTCGGCTAATCTTCCTCCTTCTTTACAGGTTGTCGGTATTGATATGTCGTCGGATCGGCCTGCTGTCCCGTTTCCAGTCGTTCAAGCTTCAACGGTCGTCCGCTCTACATCTGCGGTCCTGCCTGAGTGTGCTGCTGACACTGCGGTCATTAATGACGCAGTGTCTGAAGGTCAGTCTCATGTGCTCCAGGATTTCTTTAATATGCTGACTGCTTTTTGTTATAAAGTGTCTTCTAATTCTGACGTTGTAAATTCATCTGTTGGTAATGTTGTAGCTTCTAATGTAACTGTTCCTGGGCCATCTGTTGTAGACCCTCTGACTGAAGTTTGGTCTGAGGCTTTGCTTCCTGCAGATCGCCCTGTTTTCCATGATTCTGATGTGTCTGCCCCTCCTATCATCCCTGTTTCTTCGCCTTTTGTACCTGATGTTTGCTTGAAAGAAAGTATGCCATGTGAAATCTCCCCTTTAGGGTTTCATTTGTCTGAAACTATTAAGGAGAAGATATGGAGAGAGGATTTTGTGGATTTTTTAACTTTACTGCCCAATAGCAAAGCTTCAGGTAAAGATGGTGAAAGACCTTCTGAGGAGAGATCTAGGAATTGTTGCATTAGAATTGTGGGGACAGCATTTTAAAAACAGGAGGATTATTTTACATTTTGACAACAAAGGCGTTGTCCTTGCTGTGAACTGCTTGTCTTCACGTTCCTTGCCTGTCATTTCTCTTTTGCGTTTTTTGGTTTTGCAGTGTCTTTGTTTAAATATTTGGTTAAAGGCAAGGTATATTCCAGGTTTTTCCAATGATATAGCTGACTCTTTATCTCGCCTCCAGTTCGACAGATTTCGGATGTTGGTGCCAGCAGCAGCTCCCATTGGCCTGTCCTGCCCGAGCCACTTGTGGACCTTGGTTTGACTAGAGTTGCTTCAGCTATTAAGAATTAGTTGGCTCCTTCTACTTGGTCGTCTTATGTATCCTCATGGGGGTTGTGGTCCTCCTTTTGGTTATCCAGAGGGAGGGCTATTCTTCCTGTAGATGAGGGGTCAGTTCTGCTGTTTTTGGATGACTTGTGTGGTAGGCATTTTTCTTATGTGCATGTGACTAAAACTTTAGCTGGTATCTCCTTTTTTGCACGGCTGAGTGGTTATCCATCCTGTGCTAGTCATTTTTCAGTGAAGGTTGTTTTGCGTGGTTATCGTAAGGCTCATGTTTTTCCTGACAAGAGGTTTGCAATTTCGTTGTCTATTTTCAAAGATCTGTGTGGGGCTACCTCTTCAGTCTGTTTTTCGAATTTTGAGTCCTTACTATTCAAGACTGCCTTTTGTACTTGTTACTTTGGAGCATTTAGAGTCTCTGAGTTATTTGCATCTTCTTCCTCTGCGGAGAATGGTTTGCTATTTAATGATGTCTCTTTGGTTAGTGTTTTTTTTAGATATTTATTTATCCCCCTCTTTTTCTTGAGTTCTGCCTACGGCACCATGTGCTTTACCATAATGCATGGTATTAGTTATAGTAATTGTTGCACCTAAATTTACATTTACAGTACACTACAACTCACCTGCAAAAAAAAAAAAAAACTGTAACCCACAGATGCATATTTCCTGGAAAAAAATGGCACAAAATCCACTTCTTTTGTGATTGGAAGTACATTAATAGCCCATTCATTTTGAATGGGATGACTAATTCAACACAACTCAAAGAAAAAAAACTAGAGAATTGCAGCACACAGTGTTATGGTATTAACTAATACTACGCATTCACTACAGGTGGCTGGTTCTTGATTGGACACATTAGTTGCACTTCACTGCCCTGCAAACTAGGCTACTGAATAAACTATGTTGTTTACCTACACTTCTGTTACAGGATCTAAAATTTCCCCAACCATGATTCTCAGAATCGGGTTCACCCATATCATTACATCTCCAGCCCTCCCTTCATGATATAATATGTCCTGGATATCCTTGTAATACATTTTAACCATCAACACTAAGCACTCAAAATTGACTTTTTCCATGTCTTCACATATCCTCCTTCCCACACGTTATGCAATTTTACCTTGCACCCCCAGCCCTGGTATATGGATTTGTTGTCTTAACCAGGGACACATGTGACAGGATGACAATGCATGAGCATTACTGGGAATTTTTTCAATTTTTTCAATCTTTTGAAAAAACAATTTGGTTGGTCAGATTCTAGTCTTTCTGTCTTAATCCCTATGCAAAATAACTGAATCTACTTATGTCAGATGGAAGGGGCTAACAACAGGATATATTTACACATGGATTTATGACGGCATGCAGTAATCTATAGTAAATAATGAGCTTCCATCTTTCCATAATCCAAATAATAAAAATTATTGCTAACTGCTGAATATAACTTAATGTTCTTTACATGCTACCTTTGCTAAATTAAATCCAGAACACTTTCCAATGTGTTCAATGATTATTTTGTTGTGTGTCATCATTTCTTTTTTAAATTACTTTGAGATAAGACATGAGCTAATGTATTTACTAAGCATTAGTATTAAAAAAAAAAAAACCCTACAACAGTACGTTTGCCATATTGTATAGTATTGCATTGCAACATATGCAAACCACAATAGGAAATAACCAACTTCATGCAGTTAAATTAAAGGTTATGTGAATTCTGCCTTTGCTAAATTAAATTCAGAACACTTCCCAAGGTGTTCAATAGTCATTTCATTGTGTGCCATTATTTAGTTTTTAAAATTACTTTGAGCATGGATAAGGTATGAGCTGATGTATTCACTAGGCATTAACCAAACAAAAAACGTCTTACGGCAGTAAGCTCGGAATATTGTGGAGTAGTACACTGCAACATATGCAGGGCAAAACCCATTTTGTACAGAGTTAAATCAAAGGTTACATGAATTACATATCCAATGTAACGCACATAATATCTAATCTACAACATACTGAACTGCTGTATATTCATATTCCTCTTTTCTGAATGTCTTCACACATGGCATGTTAATTCTACAGTTCATTTTTCAATGGGTTTTTGTCTGCTTTGCTGATAAAGCTTGATCCTTGTGTCTTGCAGAATTAGCTCTATCTGATCTCACATAAACATTTTGCAGAAGACCAGAAACATGCCTCTTTATCACAGCAAACCTCTTGCATCCACTCTGGTCTTTCACTTAGCAATCTGGGCACATGATAATTAATTTGAAGCAGCTATACTATTTAATATAATTGAGCCTCTCTTTTCTCTTTGTTTTATTGTACAAGACAATTTAGAAATGATCTACAAACTCCCACATTGTGCTCTAATTAATGAGTGCCATGTCACTGCACTCATTATTTTTATCATTAGTGAACAAGGAATGGTAGGTTTTAGTAATGTACACCATAATAATGAGCCTTTCTCCACGCAATCATTATGTTTGATAAACACAAAGCCGCATTAACGTATACCATCAACAACTACTTCAATGTATACTAGTCTCTTGGGCAAATAAGGTTTTCCTTATATTGCTATTTTCTATTTGAATCTGCTGACATTTTTACCTATATTGCCCACAATGTCCCTTTGTTTATGTAATGACACCAATTGATGCTTTCATTTCAGTCAAGTTGAATTTCCCAATGGGTTATGTACATGCTAAATGTATCCCTGTATGTTGTAGCCATTTTTATTTGTTGGGTATCTTTAGGAAGATATTAAAATGATATGTAAACCCCAACAATGAACTTCTCGTATTTAATCGGGTGTGGAAAGTGGGGTCCCCCAGGGTTCTGTCCTGGGACCAATCCTGTTAAATTTATTTATAAATGATCTAGAGGAGGGGGATATCTAGTACAATCTCAGTATTTGCAGATGATACTAAACTAGGCATGCCAATATCTTCTATGCAGGGTGTGGAAACCTTACAAGCGGACCTGAACAAAATAACGGGGTGGGCAACTATATGGCAGATGAGGTTTAATGTTCAAAAATGTAAAGTAATGCACTTGGGTACCAGAAACCAAGCTACTCACTAGGGGGGGGGGAACCTCTGGGGGAGTCTAGGATGGAAAAAGACTTGGGGGTACTGGTAGACAACAGGCTTGGCAGTGGCATACAATGCCAAGCCGCTGCAAGCAAAGCCAACAGAATACTGGGATGCATAAAAAAAGGGATTCACTCCAGAAATAAAGAGATTATTCTCCCGCTCTACAAGACTCTGGTCCGGCCACATCTGGAGTATGCTGTCCAGTTCTGGGCACCGGTCCTCAGGAAGGATGTGCTGGAGCTGGAAAGAGTCCAGAGAAGGGCAACAAAAATAATTAGGGGAATGGAGGACATCAGCTATGGGGAAAGACTACAAGCACTGAACTTATTCTCTCTGGAGAAGAGACGATTGAGGGGGGATATGATATCAATGTACAAATACTGTACTGGCGACCCTAGCATAAGGAACAAACTATTCAGAGAAAGGAAATACAATAAGACACGTGGCCACTCACTAAAACTAGAGGAAAAGCGGTTTAACCTTAAAGTGCGTAGGGGGTTCTTCACTGTAAGAGCGGTAAGGATGTGGAATTCTCTTCCACAAGCAGTCGTATCAGCAGGGAGCATTGATAGTTTCAAAAAACTATTAGATGGGCACCTTAAAGACCACAACATACAGGGGTATACAATGTACGGTTAACAGCAAACACACACACACATAGGTTGAACTGGATGGACGGATGTCTTTTTTCAACCTCACTTACTATGTAATCCTTCTTAGTCTGTTAAATATACTATTGAAAGTGATTTGTTATATCTGTTTGAGAAGTGCCAAAAAATACCGGTTGGTTCTGCCAGAAATCTTGTGAGCTTACTGTGCTCTCTTCCTGCATTGGCTGTTATCGGTTAGCATTGTTCCCAGTTCTCTCTGCGGACAACAGAACATCTTCCAATATTTTATGGAAATGAGAATAGAGGGCGGTGTTCTGTAGCACTAAAACGTTCAATATCCTTGGATATCAACACTGTTTCTTCATAGATACATTACAGTGATTGGGCATCGTCATCCTAGGATCAGAAGTCTATCACTGGCAGGATTACTAGGTGAAGATAAAGTCAAAAAGACTGGTAAAAACAATGCAACCACCTCATATAAGTACAGGTAGGCTGCAATATATTACATTTATGTTCTAGGGCAGTCTTTCTTAAAGTGGTAGTAAAAATAAAAAAGCTGTTCCTCCTGCAGGATTAAGTCAAAATGTATGAGTATGCACCGCACACATTATGACAGACTTACCTGCAAACAGAGCCCTCCAGTGCAGCGCTCTCACAGCTTCCCCTGCGCTCCAATCTTTGCCCAGTCTTCCTTCCGGGTTTCATTCAGCTGCTTGAATGGTTGTGCATGTACTTGGGAGTCACATCCCCTCAGCGCACAATACGGCCATAAATGTGATTCGAGCTGTGCATGTGCTAGATCACATTACAAAAACCCTGCCTGTCAGCAGCTTTTATATATCAATATTTTTTCTACTGCTTTAACCTTTTTAGAATTGAGGAACCCTTAAAATACGTTTCTAGTCTCAGTGAACCCCTGCTAATAATTACTATATCTAGAGCTCACGGTACATTTGTGTGATGGTCAAAAGAAAGAATGCTTCTTACATTTAGGGTCAATGAGAAAAATCCCCCCTTACAGATAGCTAAAAAGATCATCAGTGTAAATAGCTACTCATCCAAGAGGCAGAAGTTGTTAATTTGACCAGTAAATCCCTAGCAACATCTGCAGAACCCTTAGGATTCCATGGAAACCTCATTGAGAATGGCTGTTCTAGGCTTTAGATACCCTTTACATTATGCAGATAGAAGGGCAAATGACAAAGAAAATGGCCTCTGCCCCCACCTATAACTGGCCTTCATAGCAAAGAACACATGGAAGGGCAACGCACATGAAACAAACAAAGATAAAATTCCCAGTTCAATTTGCCAACCAGTCTGCTTACCAACCAAATTGGCCTGTCTAACAGTTTGCGTCAATACAGGGGTTTAGTTAGCACACATTTGCAAACGCATGTGAAAGCTGCAGGGCCACGTCAAGGCTCCCTGTTACCTGCAGTCCTAACTCTAATGAATTTTAAAGAGTCTCCACAGTGGGAGCACATGCAAGCTAATGGATGGATAGGGGGCAGGTGAGCCTGGAGGTGGCCCATCCCTCCTGAAAGGTAATTGGGGGCATAATGGAAGCCCAGCTGATAGTATTACAGCAAAGGCACCCAGTATGTCCACTCACCAGTACACATATACAACAAAGAAAATGGCCTCTGCCCCCACCTATAACTGGCCTTCATAGCAAAGAACACATGGAAGGGCAAATGACCCAGCAAAATTAACATCATGAGATTTTGCCGTGATTTTGCCGTTAAAGTGTTAAGCCGGCCATAGATGGTGTGATTTTCTTTCTTGCAACCACAAGAGCTGCTCTGATTTATTCTGGCATCCCTAGAGAGGGAACAGAAACACAGCGTGGTTTTCAAACCACAGAACCACTGGAACCAAGCTGCGTAGACAGTAAAACTGTACCACCTATGAAGGTAAGTACAGCGGAGGCTGGGAGGGTTGAAGGGTATAGGGTTAGTTCATCTTTTCTGAACAGGCAAAAATGTTTTTAAATGTAATACTGCATAATGCTATAATGTCATTGTTATCTAGTGACATTGTTGAGACAAACTTTATTCACTATAGAAAGATCTACATGCGGTTCTTTATCCCACATTGCTAGGTACTCCTGAAGTCTAGGTATGAGGTCTAACCTGCCCCTACCCCTGCAGCAATCTATAGTAAGGACAGCTTGTCTCAACCCACATCACTTGTCCCAGACTTGTTGAATTCCTTATGTCTGGAGAAAGTGCCCTGAGCCAAGACAAGCTGCCATTATGATGCACCTGTTGAACCTCATACCTAGACATAGGAAGCATTCAGCTAAATTGACAAAGTACAAAGGAGGCACAATAATGTAGAAAAATTAAAATAAAGTGTAAATCAAGAAACACCAACTGCACAAACCTCGTGCAGTAGGTGAAAATATGAGGAAACATGTGGCACCATCTTTAGTCAATATTAGGTGAAAGGGAAATCCCCAATGGTATGTTGCACGGGGCGAAGAGTCCTGCACATTATCAATATCCTCAGTAAGTCCGTAACAGCGATCCTTTGGGGAATATAGTGTGAGCTGAAGGGATGATCCCGTGCTCCATAGGTGGCTCACAGCCACCTTCTGATACTGATAATGTGCCAAATCTTTACTTAAAGACAAAAGGGATCTTCCTAATTTCCTAGAGTGTCTGAACCAGCCAGCAATGGAGATACCCGAATGGAACTCTGGAAACCAACCCATCACTGAACCAACCAAAATCCCAATGACCAAATCCAGAGGACTGAGGAATAGCTGGCCAAGGAGTTAATATTGGAAGTGGAGTACTGTGATTACTTGCCATACAGTGCTTTTTGCCTTAACCATGTTGATGGTGGACCATATTGTGGGGTGAGTTATTTGGCTGAAGGGGAGTGGAATCACATAGGTGGTGGAACCCTTGGTGACCCTTTATACAGCACGGGATGCATTATTACCTGATCACCGTTTTTCACATTTACCATTCATCTTTCTTTTTGAAGCACTAGAAATTGGATGTGGACTATTTACCTTATTTATTTATGTATTTATACATTCATGCACATGAATTTATTTAGGTGGTATGATCACATTAATTATGATCACTGCTATCACATTTTAAATATCAATTTATTTATTGATATTCTTATCTGTTGCAAGTTGATCTTATTTTGTATTTATTCATTTATTTACCAATTTATTGATATTTTCACCTGTTGCACGAGGTTTGCGCAGTTGGTGTTTCTTGATTTACACTTTATTTTAATTTATATATTTATACAACTGCAGCATTTATAGTGGAGTAATATTTAACATATTTTTAACACACTGTTATTTTATCACATTGGAGTGAGCACAGGAGCTTCTTTATATTATAATGTAGAAAAATTTGAATGATAGGTCTTCTTAGATAATTGTGCAGAGATCTGCAATACATTTGCTACTGAATTTGACATGGTTTGTAACTTAAAATACATGTTCATCTATAAAGTGGTTAGGGGTATGGTTTACATTTGCACAGTGCTACTGCTGAGCAGCAATATTGATGAATCAAGGTGCTATTATATATTAAATCTGTTTCATAATATATCTATTTGTTTATCTTTTGCACTGCCTTGCTATGCAAAAAAAAGAATAAATCTTTCTCCCTCTTATTGGATGTAATGAGGAGATAAGCAACGTCACAAGCAATCTGTACATATTGCCTTATGATTCAAATGGGTTGCAAGGTTTCTATGCAATTGATATGAATGGGAAACTGCAGAAACCTGGTGTACAACTTGTTGCCTAATGCCTCGTACACACGTACCGATCGTCGGCCGACCGATCGGCCGTCTTTTGTCCAGGGCTGTCCTGTCCGCTGAAAAGTGCAAAAGACTGCACACGAATTTTGTCGGCCAACAACAGCCGACTGCAGAAGTGATGTCATGTGATGGTTAACTTTCCGTGTCTTTTTTCTTCTCTGAGCATGCCCAGTCTTGCAAATCTGCTGATTGTCGGCCGAATTCTGTACTGACTGAGGAACAATCGGCCGTTCTGGTGTTGGCCGAATATTTACGGCCGACAATCGGTACAACACCAGAACGGCCGATTGTTCCTCAGTCAGTACAGAATTCGGCCGACAATCAGCAGATTTGCAAGACTGGGCATGCTCAGAGAAGAAAAAAGACACGGAAAGTTAACCATCACATGACATCACTTCTGCAGTCAGCTGTTGTTGGCCGACAAAATTCGTGTGCAGTCTTTTGCACTTTTCAGCGGACAGGACATCCCTGGACAAAAGACGGCCGATTGGTCGGCCGACGATCGGTACGTGTGTACGAGGCATTAGAGACTCATTTGGACTTTTGGTACTTTACATGCAGCCTTTGTAGCCCAGCATCTAAAAGGCATTGTTTTCTCTGTTAAGGTTCTTACTCAGGGCCAAAAAAAAAAGGAAACATAAGAGTTGATTTACTAAAGGCAAATTGACTGTGCACTTTGCAAAGTGCAGTTGTGCTCTTCAAGAGCAGTTGCTCCAGAGCTTATTAAATTGGCAACAGCATTTGCTTGGCTTCCATCGTCCAGTGTGCAAGCAAAAATGCTTTTTTTTTTATTTTCCCTTCAGGTGATTGGGCGCGCGGAGCGGCGATCGTGGCCGCGCCGTTTTGCTAGGACACGGCGCAACCCCGATCTCGGTAAAGAGTCAATGACATGACTCTCTACCCATGTGATCGGCTGTGTCCAATCACAGCCAGTCACATGTTAATGAGGAAGTACCATTATTCGGCTCTCCTCGCCTCACACTGTCAGAGTGTGAGGCGAGGAGAGCCGATCAGCAGCTCCTCCTCATAGGGGAGACAAGTACAAGTTATCAGGGCACTGATCATCAGTGCCCTGATTACACAAAATGTAAATAAAGTGCCAATTACTGCCCACCATCAGTGCCTACAGTTCCCACCATCAGTGCCCACAATCAGTGCCCATAGTGCTGCCAGTCAGTGTCCATCAGTGCCTGCTCATCTAGGCACTGATGGGCACTGACTGGCAGCACTATGGGCACTGATTGTGGGCACTGATGGTTCTGCCCATCAGTGCTCATCAGTGCCGCCCATTAGTGCCCATCAGTGCCGCCTGTCAGTGCCCATCATTGCTGCCTGTCAGTGCCACCTATCAGTGCTCATCAGTGCCACCTATCAGTGCTCATCTGTGCTGCCTATCAGTGCCATCTATCAGTGCCCATCAGTGCAGCATATTAGTACCTCCTCATCATTGCCACCTCATCAGTGCCCATAAGTGCCACCTCATCAGTGCCCATCAGTGCAGCCTATCAGTGCCCATCAGTGCCGCCTCATCAGCGCACATCCGTGAAGGAGAAAACTTTTTTTTTTCAAAATGTTCTGTCTTTTTTTTTGTAAGAAATAAAAAACCCAGAGGTGATTAAATACCACCAAAAGAAAGCTCTATTTGTGTAAAAAAAATGATAAAAATTTCATATGGGTAAAGTGTAGCATGACCGCGCAATTGTCATTCAAAGTGTGAGAGTGCTGAAAGCTGAAAATTGGCCTGGGCAGGAAGGGGGTGAAAGTGCACTGTAGGCAAGTGGTTAATCATTTTCTCTGACCTTTAATAATGGATATTTTAGATGTTTTTTTTTTTTTTTTTATCATATGCGGCAGCATTCATCTTTAAGAGGTCTGTAGGAGGCATTGATTTATACAGGGAACGTAATACTAGTGGTCTCTACAAATCTCATTTAACAAGTCCCCAGTCCATCCTTGAGATCCCCTATATCAAACACAACCCTTACTAACATAAAGGAGTTTTTAAATTAGCATGAAGTTTACCTATGTTACAAAATGTAGCAAACAGCATGAATTCACATTTGGTGCAAATGACCCTTCAATGTCTATGGAAATATATTTTTCTAATCGTACAGTATAGGGCACAGGCAGAATTCTCATACATCATGGATTATGGACATGTAACTGCAACTGATTGGACACTGGCAAAGCTTTAGAGAACACGCCCCCTGGGCACCTCCCCATAACACTATTGAACTCTGTTAGTCCTTAGTTTTCTTCTAGTGTCTTAAGATGATGGACATTTTCTCCTTCAGAAAGGAAATCACCCTTAAAGCGATATTAAAAGTAAACAGGTCTTGATTAAGGATGGGTGAATGGTCGGCCCGAGCATGAGTTCGGACCAAACATTTGCCTGTTTGGCCGCTCGCTGAACACCCAAATTTGAAGGCTGTTCGCCGGATGTTCACCCTGCCAAACACCCTCCAATGCTGCGCCCTGACTGTGCAATGCTTTCCCCAATCAGGGTGCAGTATAAGCTGGTTGTTAAGGAGCAGGGCCAGGAAGCCAGGCAGGCGTCTTTAACAACCAATGAGTCATCAGCTGTCAGCTGAAAAAAAATGCTACAGCAAAAAAGGAAAAAAACAAGTAAAATCACATTTAAAATGACTCGTGGTTGCAATTGTCAGCTGCCAGCTATTAGAAAATTAAAGAAAAAGCAGCGAGTCCATACCAGGCCCTTTGGGTCCAGTTTGGTTTTAAGGGGAACCCTACGCCAAAATAAAAAATAAAAAAACGGCGTGGGGTTCCCCCAGAATTCCCACCAGACCCATAAAGAAGAAGCCTGGCAGGTCAGGAAAGGGATGGGGGGGATGTATGAGCAACCCCCCCCCCCCCGAGCCATACTAGGCCACATGGACCCCACGCTGTTTTTTTTCTTTCATTTTTTTTTTTTAAAGTCGGGAGCCGGCAATTGCAACCACGAGTCATTTTAAATGGGATTTGACTTATTTTTTTTTCTTCATTAGAAATATCTTTTGCTTCAGAATGTTCTATACATGCTACAGATGAGCAACTTTACAGGCACATTAAGGGGTCCCCCAGGCGATATTTTTAAAATAATTTTTCATTTTTTTTTTTTTTTTTGCACTTCAAGCATCATTAAAATCACTGCTCCTGAAAAATGATCTTTTTTACAAAAAATAAAAAATAAAAAATTCTTGATACATATCCCCTATGATACCCAAACGCAAACCCCATACCCCTTATAGCCAATTACTTGCATATAACTCCTTTAAAATGGACACTTTTGACTTTTCGTGTTTGGCTCCAATAAACGTCAATGGGGTTTGCCATCTGAGAACATTTAAATTTTGTTCGGGAGTTCTGCTGCAAACCGAACAGGGGGGTGTTCTGACCATCTCTAGTCTTGTTAAGAAATTGGCCTTAAGTACTTTAAGGTCTGGTAACACTTTTATCCATTCTTTTTCAAAGACTTCACTCTCTCTTCACTTGTAAGAATCTTTTTTCAAGATGTATTTTGTATTAAACTTGGATCTCTCTGTTCTGCAGAAACCACTCTTTGTGCCTTTCAGGGATAGCCCTCTAGAGGATCTCTCATGCAAAGTAGCCTTTTTGGTCGCTAACATGTCTGCCAGACACATTTCTGAACTAATGACCCTTTCCTGTAAAGAGCCTTTCCTCATACTTCACAATAACTTGGCAGTCTTACACCTTAGGTTTCCCCTTCTACCAAAGGTGGTCTCAGCATTCCACCTACATTGTCCTCCCCTCCTTATGCTCTGCTCTTAGGCATCCAAAGCAAATCATTGCCTGGAGGTAATCAGAGCCATTAGAGTGTATCTCAAGGCTACTGCTCCAATAATATTTCCTGTTTTTCCTGTTCTCAGGACCTCGCAAGGAACACCACACTTCAAAGTACACCATTGCAAAATGAATACAAAATCTGATTGCAGAAGCTTACATTCTCAAAGAGAAATTTCCTCCTGTGCTTTTACATACCCATTCCACCAGATCATTGGGAGTTTATTGGGCACCATTGCTTGCTTCAACACCGAGGACCCGCAGAGTGTGCTAGGGTTATAGGCAAGGTGCTCAGGGGGGCCTGTCCTCTAAAGCTTTTCCAGTGTCTGATCACCTACATACAAGGTACATGCCTATAACCAATGGTGTATGAAGACTCTGCCTTTGTCCTGTAATGTACTCCAAAATATTGAATTTACAGGTAAGTCAAAAGCCCTCTAATATCTGGAAATTACAGTGTGTACAATGGAATCTTACCTGCCAAAAGCACAATTGAGGGATGTATTTTCAAATCAGCAAAAAATGATCTGTTCATGTTGCAGCAGGTCTAATCATTTTAAAACATACATTTTCAAAAAGTGAATGAATTGTTTTATCAGTGATTCACTAATATTTCTCATGGAGGAGCTGCCCACAATACTAATTGTCATCATACCTGTTTCCACACATTTGACATCCTGCAAATATAATGTTGTAAGTATTTTAGCCTAAAATCCTCATTGTAAACACCAAATTCCAGCCTCTGCACCTGCCACTGTGAAGGCTTATAGCTTGGTTAAAAAATAAGGGGGAATGCCTCTCAGAGGAGATTTAAATTTGTTTAACATAACCTCTAAATTTCCAAAAGGAATAAGCTGACATTAAAATCTTTATTTTTTTTTTACAAATGGATACAAAGCTTTTGGATATTGTGTATGCAACAAGGATATTATAAGCATACGGCAGACGAATGGAAGATGGCCATGAAGATACATGACCATGAAGATAAAACATACTAAAGACAATCAGAGGATAACTGTGAAAATACACGATCAGGAAGATAAAATATCTTGAAGATGAATAGACGATGACCACAAAGCTACATTTCTATGATGATAAACCATACTAAATGAATACAAGATGACTATGAATATGCATGAGAAAACATACTAAAAATGAATACATGATCACCATGAAGATACATGACCATGAAAATAAAACATAGCGAAGATAATTTGAATATGATCATGAACATACATGCCTATGAAGATAAAAAAAATATGGATATGAATAGAAGCTGACCATGAAGATAAAACATACCTGAAGATGAATGGAAAAGTAAAAAAAAAATAGATATGGTTTACCAATCCTTTCATATTGCCAGTATTGCTGTGTACAAATGACTACAGGAAAAAGGGGGCCTATTTACAGAGTGTTATGCTAAAATGTGCATGCCATTCCCTCATATACAGCTTTTGGGACCCTGTGTGCTCGCCATTTTCTGCCATACATATGTGAAATAAATAGATGATTGGAATGGTATGAAAATGGTTAATGGGTCTTTGAGAATTTTAAACATATCTGCTAAACATTTAATGAAAAAACCTGTATTTATGGTAAAAAAGGCAAATATCCCTATTGATCTTCAACAGACTAAATATAGTTACATAATTACATAGTAGGTGAGGTTGAATAAAGACAATAGTCCATCCAGTTCATCCTGTGTAGGTGTGTGTGGCCGTAATCATCTCACATACCCCTGAATGTTCTGATCCTTGAGATGTACATCTAATAGTCTTTTGAAAGCCACCATACTTCCCGCAGAAACCACCTCTTGTGGTAGAGAATTCCACAATCTTGTAGCCCTAACAGCAAAGAACCCCCCACGTTGCCTGAGGTTAAAACGCTTCTCCTCTAATCGCATTGTATGCCCTCGAGTCCTCATGCAATCCCTTTGACTGAATAGCTTTTTTTCTATCCCGAGATCACCATTGAGATATTTATAAATTGCTATCATGTCCCCTCTCAGGCGTCTCTTCTCCAGGGAGAATAAATCAAGCGATTGCACACGCTCTTCTTAATTAAGGTCCTCCAATCCCCTAATTAGTTTAGTTGCCCTTCTCTGGACTCTCTCCAGCTCCAACACATCCCTCCTGAGGACTGGTGACCAGAACTGGACAGAATACTCCAGATGTGGTTGGACCAGAGTTTTATAAAGTGGAAGGATTATAGTCTTATCTCTGGAATACATCCCTTTCTTTATGCATGCTAATATTCTGCTGGCTTTGGCAGCTGCCGCTTGACATTGCATGCTATTACCTAGTCTATCATCTACCAAGACTCCCAGATCTTTCTCCATTTTTGATTCCCCCAAGGGTTCCCCCCCTAATGTGTATTGTGCTTTTATGTTTCTAGTCCCCAAGTGCAAAATCTTACACTTCTCCACATTAACCTTCCTAGCGGTATTCCCGAGTGTGACTCGGGGTAAGATTTTAGTGCCAAAAGCGGTAACCCCGAGTCACACTCGGGGTAGCGCTAGGAAGATCGCTGGATGCTGGAGGAGGTTTTACTTACCTTTTCTCCGGGATCCAGCGATGTCTGCGAGCGGTGTGCGGCGGCGGAGCTTCCTCCCGATCGTCTGCGAGCCCCGGCTTCCGTCTCCGGCGACGTGACGTCCGCCGGGGGGTGGAACCGGCGGCAAATTCGAATGTAAAATGCACCAAACACACTGATATCGTTCAAAATAAAATAAAATCACATTACATTACCCCCCAGTGCCCTTTCCTGCAGTTTTACTGTACTTTTTATGTAAATATATGTATATATATATATATACATATATATACAGTATATATATATATATACATATATATACAGTATATATATACGTATATATATACACATATACATATATATATATATATATATATATATATATATATATATATATATATATATATATACACACACACATATTATATATATATATATATATATATATGTATATATATATATATATATATATATATATATATATATACACACGTATATATATATATATATATATATATATATACACGTAATTCTTGTGAATGAGCAGCCCAAACCAACTGTATACATTATATATATATATATATATATATATACGTATATATATATATAATATATGTATACATAATATATGTATACATACATATATATATATATATATATATATATATATATATATATATATATATATATATATAATATGTATAATAAATGTATACAGTTGGTTTGGGCTGCTCATTCACAAGAATTACATGCTTTCAGCACCTAAAATAATGGTACCGCTTTCAGCACCTAAAATCCAAAAGAATCATACCGCCAGGGAGGTTAAACCTCATTTGCCATGTCGTTGCCCACTCTGTTATTTTGTCCAGGTCATTCTGTAGGATATCCGCTTCATGCTGTGCAGTTATTGCCCTGCCCAATTTTGTGCCATCTGCAAAAACTGATATCGAACTACTGATCCCGTCCTCAATGCTGTTTATGAATAAATTGAATAAGGTTGGTCCCAGGACTGAGCCTTGGGGGACCCCGCTTACCACCTCAGACCAGTCTGAGTATGGAGAGTTTGGAGACGTAAAGGGTGATATTATATGACAAATCATTACATTCACTACTATCATACTAACTATGCAAACTTTTGGTCATTGAAGTCTACGCTAAATGTGTTGTATTTTTATCAAATCAATAAAAAATTCACAGAAAGCAGTTGGAAATATTTAGCAAACCTTCACCTGTAAAAGAAGCAACTGGACAGATGACCCTGGTGAATACTATTTATAACATGCTTTCATAAAAATAGGGTTATTAAAAAATAAAATAAACACGTAACTATAGTTTAAAATAGGTTGACTTTACTACATTTATATGTTGGCAGTGTAGCAAAACATCTTTCTTTTATTCAAGACTATAGAAAGTACTTTTCAAAGGAATAAACAAACCTCTTTCTATATATATGCAAATGACCAGGAGTTATTATTTGTAGCAATCATGGATTTACTGTTATGCATTTTTGTGCTATACATTTTGTTCAATATCAAGTTTATCTATACATGTTTCCATTTTGTTTCAGAAGAGTTATTTGAAGAAGAGAAAAAGGAAATTAATTGATGTACATAGGTAGCTAGTCACTATCCCTAAGTGCTTCATAGCAATATCTCCAACACAGTCACTGACAAAGTGTGATAGATGTAATAGGGATGTAGAGCATACAGAAGGAAGTTGTTTCCATAGAAACATTAACCACAGGATCGAATAACTTTTACCTGCTCTTAGTGCTTCAGAGGTGCATTTGATATTGATATGGCTTCATCTTGACTAGAAGGTTTGCACCTCCGCTCATAACCTAATATTGGGTATCTGAGAAACAATTACCGCTTCATTTATCACACAGGAATTAGCTCATGTTTATGAGGTTTTTATATTTCTTTTCTGTTACTTTCTCTGTTAGTCTCCATAGTGAACACCTTCTACATCTCATATATTGTTTTAAACCATAATAAACACTATCATGTCAGTTAATAATGCCTACATACCTACTCATCATAGTTTAGTCTAATACTGTACGTTTGAGGTTAATATACACGCTATACATAACAATGGTAGAAAAAAGATTCACAAACAATGATAAAAAAATAAGTCCATAACAGAATGTGGCACAAAATGGACCACTTCTCCAAAAAATATTACAGAATTCATATGTCACAATAAAAGGACCTTAGTGTGTTCAGATAAAATTAAGTCACCAATCCATCTCTTTTTATTTGTCCCTGCATTCAACGAGGTTGATTTACTTAAGTAGTGGAGGATGTTTGCGCAGCAAAGTAAATGTCAAATATCAATATTCAGCAATGTCAGATATCAAATCATGTGCTAGCAAAAATGCTTTCCTTTGCTCTTGACTGAATATTAAAAAATAAAGTTAAGTCCAAAGTAAAAATAATTTTTATTCTGTGGGATGCCTTTACTCCTTTAGTAAATCAACCCCAATTCCTCAATGATCTCTCAACACATACCTGTATAAAAAAAATATTATATAAGCTAGAGTTCACCTGCACAGCTCTATGGGCAGTTCTTTTATCTGCATCCCATTATTCTGTTTGCCATAGTCATGTGATCTCCACCACAGTCATGTAAATTAATATTTTTTTTTAGTTATGATGGCTTCTATTAAAGTTATCTTTTATAATGTCCATGGGATGTGTGCCTCGAATAAATGAAATAAAATTTGGTTAGAATTGAAGCGTTTGAATCCCCAGATTGTAATGCTGCAAGAGACATATTTTACTCCCCCTTCAACCCCTAAACAGCCTTCACATTTGTTTAATTAGTGGTACTTAAGTACATCACTGGCTCCAAAGGCCAGAGGGGTCGCTGTAGCCATTCATAAGAATTGACCTTTTCTGGCTAATGATTCCTGTATAGACCCAGAGGGTAGCTTTGTATTCATGAAGGGTCAGATTCAGGGTCAAATGTACCTTTGCTACAATATATGCCCCCAATCTCCACCAAATAACATATATACTGTTGATGGGGTCCTTTCTAAACTGGCAGCTTTTCAAAAGGGTATCCTAGTTTTCAGGGGGGACTTTAATCCGAGCCCCAGCCTGAGGCTGGATGTATCAACTGGAAGGTCAGTTTTATCCCAGGAGGCCTTAAAGCATTTTCACAAAGCTATGCAGTCAAATCAATTAATTAACTGCTGGCGGTTGTGTAATGCATGTGGAAAGGAATATAGCTACTATTCAAAGGTCCATAGTGATTTGGTCTGGCTGGATCAGTTTTATTTAGACCTGTTATAAGAAGCAGCTATTGAACAATGCCTCTTCAAACCACTTCATCTGGTTCATTCGGTTTCCATACAAAAAACACACATTAACCAGTCTACTCCTGTATACAGATCCCTAAAAAGCATTTGACAAGGTAGACTGGGTATTTCTACAGGAGATCCTGGTCGCCCTGGGCCTTGGACTAAAAATGCTGGGCTAGATCATGGCCCTGTATGGGAAACCCTTGGCCAGGGTCAAGGTTAATGGTGTCCTTTCCCCCTCTTTTGAGATAAAGAACGGGATGCAGCAGTGGTGCCCATTGTCACCCCTACTGTTCGTATTGGTCATAGTGGCACTGTTGTGCAAAATAAGAGAGAACCCCTATATCCATTGGTTCAAAGTGGGCCCTGTAGAGCATACATTTTCCACATATGCAGATGAGATTTTATTTTATATCTCTGACCCATTAATAACGTTACCCAATTTAATGTCTGACCTAAAGGAATTTGGGGCTGTCAAACTTCAAAATAAATTATAATAAATCTGAAATCTTTCCATTATACATACCCCAAATTACAAAGGACTCACTTAAACAGTCTGTTTTACATGGAATAAATGGGTTTTAGGTAGTTGGGAATAAATCTGACTGCAGATTTTTCAAAGTTATATGAAGAAAATTATATTCCGCTCCTCCAAAGAATTAGGGGCGATCTGGAGCCCTTTCTCCATTAACCTCTCGTTTTTTGTTGGTTTCCTTTGAGTAAGTCATTGTCCTTTTTTAGATCTTGGATGACTGATAGAGACACCAGCTGACTTAAGCTTATGCAGAATGGGAGATTGAGCCCGTTGAGGGACCTTAGAGAGGTATACGGTGAGTTCCCAATGGATACCTGGAGATGCCGGCAATTACAGAATTTGTGTACTGTTCACATACGGGGTATTAGAACAGCAGAATCTCTCACCGATTTTGAATCCCTGTGGCATAAACAGTTTACAGATTGAGGTTTGCTATCTTCCTCTCATAAATTGTTGAATAAATGTAATATTACCACAGGCCTTAGATTTTTTAGGAAGTGGAAAACAGAGTTGGACCACCACTTCAAAGACTCACAGAAACTGAATATGCTAAGATTGGCACATACATACTCGATAAGTACTAAAATACAGGAGACTAATTATAAATTCCTGTCCAGGTGGTACAAGTTCCCAAAGATGTTGGCTATTGCATACCCCTCAGTCTTGGATAGATGCTGGCCGGGTTGTTGGCTACAAGGATCCCACAGCCACATCTGGTGGGATTGTCCCAAAATCAGACCATTTTGGTTTGAGCTCAGAAATTTCCAGGATGGCCATGTGCAATGCCTCTTTCATGGCACTCAAAGTTCCATCAGGGCCTATAAGAGTATAGTCCTTTGCCTGTTGGATGCAGCTAGAGGATTAATCGGCCATTTGGAAGAAGTCACAAGTGCCCACTATAGAACACTGGGTGCAACAGGTTAAATAAATTATGGAAGATTAGAAATGGGTCTGTACCTATAGTAATAGATTATGTTAAATGGGAACCATGGATTATTATAGCACAATGAATAGGAGCTTATAATCTCTTATTCCATAAAGGGGAAACATTTTTTTAAATTTTGATCTTTGCTTACTGTGTATTTGGGAATTTCTACCTTGCAGTATTAGAGATTTATGGACCACACACCCCCTTTTTTCTTTTTTTTTTCTCTTTTCCTTTTCTAAAGAATAGTTGAAGGTTTTGGGGGTTTCTACAAGGTTTTTTTTTTTTTTTTTTTTTTCGATTGTATAAATGTCTTACTCTAAATAAAGATGAAATAAAATAAAAAAATAACACCTTTGCCTTTCAGTCTTACAGTGTCTCGGGAGCCTCTGCAGTCTTAATATCCAGTAATGGTGACAAGTATATCAAAACATACTGTAGAAGGGAGCAATGTTAGATGTGTGACCTTAGCCTTATGGTTATTTGAGCCATGGTCCTTAGTATTTGGTCCATTACTAGATTTTGTTTAGATTTACCTCTTTTCTTTTTTGCTGCAGAGGTGCAGCAAAAAGTTGAAGTCCGGGCTAATTTGTAAATTTTTTTTCTAATTTGGAAGGAAAGGATTATATCAAGTAAAGGTGAAATCTCCCAGTGGGGATATCTTATTCTTTTTTTTATAGATGACAGGCTTCAAAAGTTGAATTTCCTCCCATACCAAGAATTGGGGAAAGTCTACACAACAAGAGTGCAGACATCAATATAAAACCAGACTATGACCCTTTCTAACTAACCAGAAAAAGACAAGGTTACTTGGTTTGAGTTCCTCCTCAAAAAATGCAAAATGCAACTGAAAGCAGATAGCTGTAGCAGAATCAGAGAGTACAGTAAAATGTATTTATGAGAAAGTATAAAGCAGATAAGAAAGGCAAATTCAGATTGCTTTCAGGTGCATTCCACACATTTGAGATCAATTTGAGACACCCCTGAGTTCTATTTAAATCCTTCCATATGTCCAGTTGACCTGTCTTCGAGTTGTTTTTGTATTCCCCTTGGCTTATCTGGAGGAAAAAGCAGTTCTGACATTAAAGCCCATGTATACAATTCTTTACACAGTTACTAGAACCAAACACTGTAATTTTGTACAGAGTAACTTTGTAACTTTGTAAAGTCTACTGCTCATTTTCAAGCTTCCAAAGTAAATCTGCATTCGACTGTTGGCTGTAAGAACCTTCTTATAACTGACATTTATTTTTAAACTATAGATTTCTGCATCGCAAGCAGGAATCTTAACAATTGTGCCAGACAATCTTGCGTACGTGTGACATTGCCACTTGCCAGTCTGACCACTATCTTGGTGAGCATACTACTTGGTGGGTATGAGAGCACCTGGATTGTAAGCAAAGCAAGATGGAGCATAGTTTCAGTGTGTAATTGGTTACAGACTGATTTGAGTCATAGGTGTTGATTTAAGTAGTAGAGCGTGTTCACTTAAGTAACTTTCACTTAGCTTAGTGAATGTGGGGAAATTCACTTTACCAAGAATCACATGGATGGGAAATGTAAAACAAAAAGATTTTTTTCTTGGGTTTGATTGGAGATTGAAGTAAGCACACCTTTACCAAATTCACTAAGCTAAGTGAAAATTCCATCTGCAAAGTGAACACGTTCTACTTTTTTTTAGTAAATTAACTTTATAGGGTCAGATATTGATAGGGTAATTGGTTAGTATATTTGACTTTACCCTGTTACAATCCTTTCCGTTGCTCTCTAAAGCTTTAGTCTGGTGTGTTCACGCGCCTCTGCAGCTGGAACAAAAATTATCATATAATGCCCTCTATGGTGGCTGCTGCTGACCAATTTTTTTTTTTATTTCTTCAAAAATGTGACAATGTAGTGTAGAGAGGGAGATCTTGAGACCTATTGTTCATGAACAAAATTGGTAGTGATCTGCTCCCCAAAAGCTGTGGCATGCTGTGTGCACAGACAGAGAGTAACACAACTCTACTGGTTGGGAAGTTCTTTTTTCAGGGGATTTATTCACCTATACATAGAAAGAAGGTCTGCACTCTGCAATTGGTAGTGTTTGTGTCAGAGAGCAAGGAAAAATGAAAAGTGGGAAAAACATCTCTTCTTCAAACCTGACTTTGTCATTTATGCCAATCCTGGAAGATCCAATGGCTGTATTTTTTGTGGGTCTTTTGAATCTTAGCAAATTAGCACTTTATTGGCTGGTAAAGTTGATTCCACCAGCTTGTGTGAAAGTAACTAAAGCAGCAATATCTTGGCCAGGGTACAGGTATAGGGTAAATAAACACAACACTATGCATACTTTAAATGTATTTTTTCAGATAAAGAGAAGAAATAAAGATTACCAAGCTGAATATTATATCATTTGAAAACATTTTTGAAAACAGTTATAAAAACAGCAAACTGCTTGGGTAGTTTTGTTATAACATTAGGATGCCTTTACACAAGAGATTCTGAATGTGATTATTCAGATCATACCATATCGCAGTAATTAAGAAGAGAGTAAAGATGATACATATGTATGCAACTCAGACACAACTTGGAAGTATGGTTGCTTATGGTCCAGGGGTCAATGAATGATGAAATGTCCACATTACAGCACCCTCAATTTCACATTTCCACAAATTGGAATTATAGAATGTAAAGCCTTGATATCCACTGTGAGATTCAGCAACGTTACCAAGTGCAGGATATTCATAATAGTTGTAGTTGTTTCCTGCTTCAAGAAACTGTTAGGAAATTCTGGAATGGTGGCTTGTGTAGGATAGTAACACATGAAATAGCTGCTTACAGTGACTACACCCTACTGAATTGCAGTCTGGCAAAAAGATTATTTTACCCTGTTAGTGCTGGCACTCTATTGAGAATACAACCCAAGGCATATTAGGCATCCAGTTCCCTAGTCAGATCATCACTGCCCCAGTCAGTGAGCTAAAGGGGTGACTATTGATAGTAGTATTGGGTGTTTTAGATAGCAGGTAGTAAAGCAGGCCTTAGAGCAGTCAAAGCTATTACTATTTTGTTATCCGAGCATTTTTACTAACATTCCAAAAATGCATGACCAAGGCTCAAATACTGACCCAATGGCTTCAATTCTTTTGTACAATTGACTCAGAAGAAGTTGGGAGTTTGACTGACCACCTGGCACCCCTCCTGGGTGCATCTGCCAAGATACAGCTTCCTCCACTCTGGAACCAGGAAACAGGTATTATAGCCAAAAAAATTGCACCCAAGAACTAGATGACATTAGCTTAGGTGCAAACTGGAACTAACCTAATTGTAAATTCACCCAGAATTTATACCACACAAAATCACATAAGAGCCTGATCACAATATCCTAACGAAATGCAAACTTTTAACAGTAATATCATCAGTACATCTAATGAACAGCTAACATAAACAGTAAGATAATCAACAGCTAGCAACTAACAGCTAACATTGGTCTAAATAACAAATCAACGGCCAGGCACCCAAACTTTGATTAGTCCGGGAGTGTCTATCACAGAAAATCTGGCACAAAGCCCACAGATACACAAAGTACATTACACATGCTGTCTGTCAGGAGTTTGGCTTTCACTGGTGTAATCTGTACACTACAAAAGTCATCATAAGACAAACCTCATCCAATGTTCCAGCAGTCTGAAAAAGTGGAATTCATTTATCTTCATAGATTTTTGTCCCAAGTAGAGGAGCTTCTCCGTCTCAGTCTGCAATATGGCCAACATATTTCCTCTGACCATCATCCTGTACAATATTAATATTACACCTTTCTATCCAATCCAAAAGGGAAGTTTTATTTTTTTTTTTAAGAGAATTAATCCAAGCCTGGCTCTCAGCTTTCATCACGTTGTTGTCCATCGTTAGAGAATGATATGCTCTCTCCATGGGATCAGAGGTTTAACTGAGCTCTTTTCCATGCAGCCAAAATCCCTGATCTCCTCCATGGGCTATAATCAGTGGGTAGAAGGCTTGCCCCTAGTCCCCTCCTAAAGCACCTGTCCCTCTTGGGTTTGTCACAAGAAGTTCTCACTTTCATGGCTGTTCTGAAAAAGGTTGATTTAGTATAGGCCAATAGACTGTTCACGTTGTAATAAAAGTTGCACTTTGCAAGGAAATTACTTTGCAAGGGAATTCTACCTAGACATAAGTGAATGTGGTGAAATTTCACAGTGCAAAGAATACTCAATCACATGCAAGTAAACTAAAGAAAACAGCATTTTTGCTTGCAGTTGATGAAAGTCAGCACTGCTTTACCTCATTCACTAAGCTCTGGAGAAAATTCTCATGCATACCGTAACTACCCCACTGACTCAAATAACACCACCTAGGTAACTAGGATTTTCAGAAAAAGGTCAACGATAGCAGCTTACTTGTTTTTCAGGTGTTGTTTAATAATAATATCCTGATATTGTTTTGTCTAATATACAACATTTCTATATTTAAATGCTAAGACACACAGAAACTTTACAGTTAAATTGCATTTCAGAAATACAGCAACCAATATCTTTTTTGACTTTTATCTGTAGTGAAATATTTTGCAAATCTATCTTGCAGCTCAAGAGACTCATCAGCCCCCAAAATGTCACTGCATTTTAGGCAGATGGTAATTTAATATATTTCTGTTTTTTTTTTTTTGGATCAGTCTCTTGGATGGTCAGACTCATTGCTAGCTCCAGGATCCAAGAACTCTTAACAGATGCCACCTGTTAAAGTCCTGAACCAGGTTCAGATAAGATGCTATTATTGTTTTTCATGCAGGACAAGTGACATCATTTGAGCTCTTTGGAAATTTTTCATGTAGTTCAGAGCTGCACCTCAGCAGTTGCAGGAATGCATTGATAGCTTTTGCGTAGAATATATATTATTGTATGTATAGATGTCTCAACAGAATTTTCCATCTGCTACAGTTTGGCATATTTTTTAAATAGCATTTTTTATTTTAGCTCTGATTTATGTTCTAACCTCGTTTTTGTTTTTTTTGTTTTTGTTTTTTACCATTAACTAAATCCAACTGGCAGTTTTTCTGGGTAATATTCTTTCTAACATTAGCTTTTATGAACATTTCATATCTACCTGATATTTTATGAGATGATAAAAAACAAAGCAGGTGTTTACCTCGTGGATTTGTAATACATCACAAGCAGCTCCAAAAATTCTGTGCTGAGCGGACACAGAATGTACAAGGAAACTGTACCCTTATATCCCCTACATTGGAGAATTCTGTTAGGGCCTTGGATCTTAATGTTTGCTTTATATTTCTATGAAACTAGACAGCTGCAACAAAAACAATTTTATTTTATTATACAGTTTAATATATACAGTATATATATATATATATATATATATATATATATATATACACAACCCCAAATCCAAAAAAGTTGGGACACTGTACAAATTGTGAGTAAAAAAGGAATGGACTAATTTACAAATCTCATAAACTTATATTTTATTCACAATATAATATAGATAACATATCAAATGTTGAAAGTGAGACATTTTGAAATGTCATGCCAAATATTGGCTCATTTTGAATTTCATGAGAGCTACACATTCCAAAAAAGTTGGGACAGGTAGCAATAAGAGGAAAAGTTAAATGTACATATAAGGAACAGCTGGAGGACCAATTTGCAACTTATTAGGTCAACTGGCAACATGATTGGGTAAAAAAAGAGCCTCTCAGAGTGGCAGTGTCTCTCAGAAGTCAAGATGGGCAGAGGATCACCAATTCCCCCAATGCTGCGGCTAAAAATAGTGGAGCAATATCAAAAAGGAGTTTCTCAGAGAAAAATTTGACAGAGTTTGGAGTTGTCATCATCTACAGTACATAATATCATCCAAAGATTCAGAGAATCTAGAACAAAATCTGTGCGTAAGGGTCAAGGTCAGAAAACCATACTGGATGCCCGTGATCTTCAGGCCCTTAGACTGCACTGCATCACATACAGGAATGCTACTGTAATGGAAATCACAACATGGGCTCAGGAATACTTCCAGAAAACATTGTCGAACATTGTGAACACAATCCACCGTGCCATTCGCCGTTGCCATCTAAAACTCGATAGGCCAAAAAAGAAGCCATATCTAAACATGATCCAAAAGGGCAGGCGTTTTCTCTGGGCCAAGGCTCATTTAAAATGGTCTGTGGCAAAGTGGAAAACTGTTCTGTGGTCAGACAAATCAAAATTTGAAGTTATTTTTGCAAAACTGGGACGCCATGTCATCCGGACTAAAGAGGACAAGGACAACCCAAGTTGTTATCAGCGCTCAGTTCAGAAGCCTGCATCTCTGATAATATGGGGTTGCATGAGTGCGTGTGGCATGGGCAGATTACACATTTGGAAAGGCACCATCAATGCTGAAAGGTATATCCAAGTTCTAGAACAACATATGCTCCCATCTAGATGTTGTCTCTTTCAGGGAAGACCTTGCGTTTTCCAACATGACAATGCCAGACCACATACTGCATCAATTACAACATCATGGCTGCGTAGAAGAAGGATCCGGGTACTGAAATGGCCAGCCTGCAGTCCAGATCTTTCAAAGTCAGTTGAGCAACTGGAAGTCTGTATTAGACAAGAATGGGACAAAATTCCTATTTCTAAACTTGAGCAACTTGTCTCCTCAGTCCCCAGATGTTTGCAGACTGTTATAAAAAGAAGAGGGGATGCCACACAGTGGTAAACATGACCTTGTCCCAACTTTTTTGAGATGTGTTGATGCCATGAAATTTAAAATCAACTTATTTCTCACTTAAAATGATACATTTTCTCAGTTTAAACATTTGATATGTTGTATTATTCACAATTTGTACAGTGTTCCAACTTTTTTGGAATCGGGCTTGTATATATATGAACTTTGTTTATTTGAATATTAGTGAGTCCCTAACTTCCTTTAGGAAGCTGACAGTATAGTACAAAAACCTCAAATAGTATTATCATTCCTGCCTGAGTTCTCTATGTGGTCACCTCTCCCATTTGTTGTGGCGAAGAGGAGAGGACTACTAAAAATATGCACTGTTACTGTAATAATGACACTGGCAGGAAAGAGGTTAACAATGTGGGTAATCAAGGGGTTAAATTTGAGCCTAGGGGAGTGATTCTAACTGTTTGGGGGGCGTGGCTTGTGAAATGACCATAGAGACCTGTGTTCCTATATAGAAGGATGACAGGGGCTCTATGATCATTCCAGGGAGAAGATTGGTCAGCTGTGTTTACAACAGCTGGCCGTTCTTCTCTCTCAGCGGGGAAAGATCATGGGTGTCAGGTGGCAATCGGAACAACCTGGCCGCTGCATCGGCTTCCCCGCTGACAAGCGGGGATGGGAGCACGCTGGCGGCGGCACGTGCTCGACCCCTAGCCTCCTCCTGCTCGCGACCGCCGCACAGTTACGGCAGTTTGCGCAGGAGCAGCTGTCTGCCGCAGTACATCTGCGGCGGGCGGTCGTAAAGAGGTTAAGATTGTACTTACAACAGTAACGTGAAAACGAGCAGTGTAAAAACAAATGCGATGGCTCAAGCATGCTGATGTTGTCCAGGACCCGACTAACGCATTTCATCCAATAGGACATTGTCAGAAGTGTGGCCTACTGACACAAGCACGCCCTTAAATTTGTCACAACCGGAACTCTTGTTAGCTGAGATTGAGTGACAGGAAGCGCACGTCCTTCAACCTGCGTTCCAGCCACCGGAAGTGAACCCCTTATGCTTCACATCCGGGATCAACATAAACAACCCGGAAGTTTGTCTCTGCGTTCCAAATACAAACAGTTGGCCAAGGACCGAAAGCACAAGGAACGACTATAGTGGTCATTCACTTCACATATATAAAATCTACCTGCAAACTTATATTTCTCCTTAGTAGATAAAATGAAATTACAATCATGAACCATAAAAGGTATATAAAAAATGAAAATACACAAAAGATTATTTTCTATCAATAAAGTACAATAGATCATGATATTCAAATGGATATTATAATAGAAAAATATTATTTTTTATTTAAAAAAAAAAAAAAAAAACGAAAAGAGGGGAGAAAAGACATGGGCTATAGTGCAAAGGAGGCAAAGTGTTATCAGCTGTTGTTGATGAAACAATTCATGTTCCAATCTACATTCAATACAAAAGGTACATAACATTTCAGGTCATGGATCCAGTGAGTCTCCATCCATGAGATTTCACGTCTCACAAAGCTGCCCCTCCAATGAGGCGTGACCCTATCAATCACGATAAAAGTGGTACCCTCTTTATTTTTGTCATGACTATCTAAATAGTGTTTAGAAACACTATGTTTGGGAAATCCTCTCCTAATGTTGGCCACATGATCCTTTATTCTATCATTCATAGCCCTCACAGTGCGGCCCACATATTGTAGGCCACATGGACAAATGAGCAGGTAGACAACATTCTGAGAGGTAGAAGTGATGAAAGTATCATTGTCATAGGTTCTAGAGGTGACCGACAATGTAAAATGGCCAATCCTTCTATCCTCGTTTTTAATTAACTGACATATAGCACATTTATGACAGGGAAAAAGGAAACCATATTTTGTGCATCCAGAATATTGGGTGCCATTTGTAATTTCAAGAAAATAACCTGCGGAGAATCTGGGAGAGCAGGCCCCAAAAGTCTGTCATTTTTCAGCACTCTCCAATGCCTAGACATCATTTTTTTAATATAGTATTGATGATGGGAATAGGTAGTGAGAAAAGAGCAGCTGAAGTCTTTCACAGTAGTGCAAGAGAGGTGAAGGTGGTGGTGGAAGAGCAATGCAGGCAGTGCAGAGGTTAGCAATAATGGAGAGACGTGCAGAGGATAGTGGTCGATGGTGGCTTTAAGGTGGGTTGCTTTTGGAGGGAGATATTGGACAGCAATGGACAAGGGAGTGCAGAGAAGAATGGTGGACGAGGGTGTGCAAAGAAGATTGTGAATGAGGGGGTCCAATGACAAATTTTGGGCAGATGACGTAGAAGTGCAGAAATGTTACATATGTAGAGAAAACAACAGAAGGTCTGATAATGTCACTGCACACTTCCAGATCCATGTAAAACCTAGCTGATAGACAAGGAGGTGCACAGTGACTCTGAGATAGATGGGGTGCAAGTGGGAACGGTATCCCAGCTGCAGAAGATGATAAAGCATTCTGTGTAGTGATGCAGTTTGGCATCTTTGTCCTGGCATTGTTCCACACCACAAATCATTAACATGAGCATGGTCTGGTGATATATGTGAAAAAATAAAATAATTTGCAAAAAAAAGTGGCAAAATAATTTCTTCAAATTTGGCAATCTAACTCTTACAAAGAATATTTTTGGCGTCACATATGGCTAATGGTAGACAGGACAATCATCAAGTGCTTATACAGTATATCTTAAGCCAAACCATGAATGGAGGTGCAGAAGTCATATTAACCCCTGCAGCATCGGAAGATCACAGTTGCAGAGCTATACGGGAGGCAGAAAACAGAAGATTACACATAGCAAAGCAGCCACCAGCAAAAGAGACACTTTCATTCATTGTAGGTACAATCCATCACTAAACTTAAGCTTTAAAAACACTTTAAAATACTTAGCTCAATGCCTTTTTAGAGCAAAAGGTTAGTGCCCCTGTCAATCTTTTAATTCAGTGTGCTGTCATTTGGGGGGGTTTCCAATGTTTGTTACCAATTCCTGCTGACAACCAGGACATTTCTGTGGGCTGAACTTCCACTTTTGGAGTTTACTTATTATACATTCCCTTGGAGACTCCACTAGAGGCTAGTGCCAGTTCTACCTAGTGGATTTTCCATAGTAATACAGCGAGGGGAAAAATTATTTGATCCCCTGTTTATTTTAACAGTGAGAGACAGAATAAAAACAAAGTATTTGATCCCCTATCAATCAGCAAGATTCTTGGCTCCCAGGTGTCTTTTATACAGATAACAAGCTGAAATTAGGAGCACTTTCGTAAAAGGGAGTGCTCCTAGTCTCAAGCTTGTTACCTGTATAAAAGACACCTGTCCACAGAAGCAATCAATCAGATTCCAATCTCTCCACCATGGCCAAGACCAAAGAGCTATCCTAGGATGTCAGGGACAAGATTGTACACCTACACAGGGCCAGAATGGTCTACAAGACCATCACCAAGCAGCTTTGTGAGACGGTGACAACAGTTGGTGCTCTTATTCACAAATGGAAGAAACACAAAACAACTGTCAATCTCCCTCGGTCTGGGGCTCCAGGCAAGATCTCACCTCATGGAGTTTCAATGATCAAGAGAACGGTGAGGAATCAGCCCAGAACTACACAGGAGACTCTTGTCAATTATCTTAAGGCAGCTGGGAGCATAGTCACCAAGAAAACAGTTGGTAACAGACTACGCCGTGAAGGACTGAAATCCTGCAGAGCCCACAAGGTCCCCCTGCTCAAGAAAGCACGTGTACCTGCCCGTCTGAAGTGTGCTAATGAACATATGAATGATTCAGAGGAGAACTGGATGAAAGTTTTGTGGTCAGATGAGACCAAAATGGAGCTCTTTGGCATTAACTCAACTCGCCATGTTTGGGGGAATGCTGCCTATGACCCCAAGAACACCATCCCCGCCGTCAAACATGGAGGTGGAAACATTATGCTTTGGGGGGGGGTTTCAACTAAGGGGACAGGATAACTTCACCGCATCAAAGGGACGATGGACGGGCGGGGCCATATACCGTTGAATCTTGGGTGAGGAACTCCTTCCCTTAGCCAGGGTGTTGAAAATGGGTCGTGGATAGGTATTCTAGCATAACAATGACCCAAACCCCACAGCCAATGCAACAAAAGAGTGGCTCAAGCAGAATCACATTAAGGCCCTGGAGTGGCCTAGCCAGTCTCCAGACCTTAATCTCATTGAAAATACATGGAGGGAGCTGAAGGGTAAAGTTACCAACCCCCCCCCCCGAAACCTTAATGACTTGGAGTGGATCTGCAAAGAGGAGTGGGACAAAATCCCTTCTGAGATGTGTGAAAACCTGTGGCCAACTACAAGAAACAGATCTTTTTATAGCTTTTTTGAAATATGTTTTTCTGGATTTTTGTTGTTGTTATTCTGTCTCTCACTGTTAAAATTGACCTACCATTAAAATTCTAGACTGATCATTTCTTTGTCAGTTGGCGTAAAAAATCAGCACAGGATTAAATACTTTTTTCCCTCACTGTATATAGAAAATGCACATCAAGATTTTGACTTACAATATGCTATGGGTCGAAAAAATATATACTAGTGCTCTACCTACTGAAAACACAATTAAAATTGTAAAAATGTCTCTTAGTGAAAAGGAGTATGGAAAAGGAGTAATCCAAAATATAAATAAAAATACCATGAAAGTGACTCAAAATATCAATGTATAAAGATATATAACAAAAGATTGTGTTAACATAATATGGTACAAAGAAAACTGCTTAAAACATAAATTGCAATATGATAAGGCAATTCCTTAGGAAAGGCCCATAAATGATGAGTGAAAAAAAGTTCCACATCCAGTGAAATCAAAGCTGAATGTGCTTCTACAAATGCTCCTCCAGGTACTCCAGGTTAGTAGATAATGGCCGCTTACCAAACATCAGTGGTCATGCAGCATATATGATAATCCACTACACCAACTCGATATTGAAGGCGAACTCCTGATACACATCAGGGATCCAACGGTGAGAACCTGTGTTTCAATGCAGCAGGCTCACTCGATATGTAGGTTTCATCCATCCATCTATGTCTCCATGCTTCATTTCTAGTTGTGGCCACATTCTTCTTGGAATTAATGAAATTGTCTCTTTTGCTGGTTGCTGCTTTGCTATGGGTAATCTTCTGTCCTCTGCCTCCCGGATAGCCCTTTGGCCACAACTAGAAATGAAGCATGGAGACATGGATGGATGGTTTTCTAGTTGTGGCCAAAGGGCTATCCGGGAGGCAGAGGACAGAAGATTACACATAGCAAAGCAGCAACCAGCAAAAGAGACAATTTCATTCATTCCAAGAAGAATGTGGCCACAACTAGAAATGAAGCATGGAGACATGGATGGATGGATGACACCTACACATCGAGTGAGCCTGTTGCATTGAAACACAGGTTCCCACTGTTGGATCCCTGATGTGTATCGTGACTTCGCTTTCAATATCGAGTTGGTGTAGTGGATTATCATATTTGCTGCATGACCGCTGATGTTTGGTAAGCGGCCATTATCTACTAACTAACACGAAGGTGGATCACTGAGCACCTGGAGGAGCATTTGTATTAGCCCATTCAGCTTTGATTTCACTGGCTGTGGAATTTTTTTTTACTCATCACTTATGGGACATCACATTGCAATTTAATTTTTCACCAGTTTTCTTTGTATCGTGTTATGTTAAATCTTTTGTTACACATCTTCATTCATTGATATTTGAGTCACTTTCATGGTATTTTTATTTATGTTTTAGATTACTCCTTTTCATTAAGAGAGAAATTTCATACAATTTTTTTTTGTGTTTTCACTAGGTAGCGCACTAGTATATATTTTTTTAACACATTACATTTCTGGTATTCAGGGATTTCTACGTGCAGCAACCTGTCAATTTTAGTCAGCGCATCCCTATATTCTTTTTCCATATGCTATGCGTCGCCAAGACAGAAAGTTTAGGGAAGCAAAAAAGTTACTTAAGGAATTCCAGTTTTATTGCTTCTAATGATAACCAGATACTACTACTAGAAATAAAATTTTTTTTTTTCATATCAACTTTTATTGAAAAAAAACATAAAAGCTACAGATACATGACTTCATACAGTGACCATCAGCATATTTTGAAGTAAATATAATAGGTAAAACATGAAAACAGTTAAGCCTTACATATTGCCATTTATCAAATAAAGTAAGTCAATTTCACTGTTAAAAGCTATGGTAATAAGCCTAGAAGTCTTGGAACGTAGTCTTCAGGGATTGTCAGATTTGTCTTATGTACATGTATGAAAGCTTAGATTGGGAGAACTGATCTGTAATGGGAGCACATTAACTGGACTGCGTGCTAACAATTCTCAAAGTTGTTTCTTTTAAACGATGTAATATTACTGATAAGTTAGAATGAAGGGCGTGACTTCAGTTTCCTTTTACTAAGGTTAAGCAGTTGATGGAGTATAATCTTGAATCTTATCTTAAATATATATTTTGTGGAGATATTGGTTTTTCATTAATTTACTCATAGAATTATAAAGTTATACATGTTTAGTTGTGAAAAGCAGTTTCTTCCTAATTCTTTCAAAACCCTCATAATACATGTCACATGTGTTTTTACATTGCTGTTACATGCAGTTATTTCTATATTTTAATTATTAGAATAATAATCATACAAAAGAAAGAGCTTTAAATTAGATATAATCATGTCTTCGTAAGAATACACGAGGCACAACTGAAAAGACATAAAACCTTGCTTGATGTGTTGCAAGTGAAGTCATTCTCATCTAACATATAATTACCGTCTCCTTTCTTGTTTCACTGGACATATATTAATAATCCCAAAAGTGCTGGTTCATAAAAAAAGCAGGTTAAGCCACATCGGTAAGTCTGAGAGGCTTTTAGTGTTACTGCCCTTCTAGGCTCTGCACTAAAATTAATGGAGTTGAGAGTGTGTCTGATTAAGCAGATCTCACATGCCTTTAATCCAAGCAAAAACTCATTTCCTTTCTGATCACGCTGAAAACCATAATTCTGCACAATGAGAAACTGAAATGGGCGAATAAAATTAAACACAAAATTTTAACATAAAACTCCTGATCATAAAATGAAACATATTCATGAAAGCAAGAAACATTTCTGCTACTTTATGAAAATTGGCCAAGAAATTAGTTTATTTTTTTTTCTCCAGCTAAATCTTCTGGAGAAATGTAAATCAAAATGGTTATCCCTGTGCTGATATGTATACTGAAACAAGTTTTACAGTTAATTTTTATTTTTTAGATAAGAATATAAAAGTGATCATTTTGATGTTAAATAATTGTATTAATGGATGTTGAAGACCCTTGTTTCTTTGTTTCTTTAGTATAGTCTGTATTTATATTCAGGGCCAAGGTTTCAGATGTAGCAGATCAGCTACCTTGCTACAGTCTATTGAAAGTAATTTCTTGACCCAAGCTTCCCTTGTCACAAAGCCCTTTTTTGCCAGGGTTCTCTTGGTGCACCCAATATAAATAAAACCACAAGGGCATTCCAGGCCATAGACCACGTGATGTCGTCTGTGAAGTCGTGATGATGAAATACGTCAGTGCGTCAGCACGCGGTCACTGTGGTAACAAGATGCTGGTGACGCGGCACGTATCTTCCTGGGAACCCCTGAAGAGCCGAGAGCAGCGGAGGGTGAAACTGATACAGCGCACCAGCGTGTTTAAGTTTACCATTTCGTTTATACGGATATTACATGCCTTTTAATACTTTATACTGAGTGAGTGCAATGTGAGAGGGGATAAGGGGAATATTCAATAAATTGTCAGTTTTTTTAAGCAATACTGCCCTATGAGTCCCCTTTGTATTGCATGTTATCTGTCAATGCTGGAGTACTGGATCTCACTCGTTGGACACACTGAGTAAGTTGGAGTGGTGACATTCTGATTCCTGGAAGTATGGGACACAGTGGAACCAGCAATTGGAATATTATAAAGGTGCATTATACAAGTCTAGTCGGTGAGTGAGCATTGCCTAGGGAGCGGCACATGAGGTGTGGTAAAGGGGCATGCTTTGGATATACTAAACACACCGGTGGAAAGAAATAAGAATCTTTGCTATATTAGAGACTGTGCAATTTAATAATATTAAGTTTAGTTTTCAAGAGACTGAGAATTCTCTCTGGGGAATATAGGAACGCTAATCAGCGCTGCTGGTGTGATTTGCTCTTCAGAAGGATCCATTCCAGATACCTGAGAAGCTTAACACGTGACATATCAATGTTATAATGACTGAAAATGTGTGTTTACTGAAAATATCAGGAGCATTGCACAGTATACATGCACATTATGGCAAACTTATTTGCTCTCCTCCAGTGCTTACAAGTGCATACTTCCTCTTGTCTATTAGTCACAGCTGTTTTCATCTACAGTCAGGTCCATAAATATTGGGACATCGACACAATTCTAATCTTTTTGGCTCTATACACCACATCAATGGATTTGAAATGAAACAAACAAGATGTGCTTTAACTGTAGACTTTCAGCTTTAATTTGAGGGTATTTACATCCAAATCAGGTGAAAGGTGTAGGAATTACAACAGTTTGTTTATGTGCCTCCCACTTTTTAAGGGACCAAAAGTAATGGGACAATTGGCTGCTCAGCTGTTCCATGGCCAGGTGTGTGTTATTCCCTCATTATCCCATTTACAAGGAGCAGATAAAAGGTCCAGAGTTAATTTCAAGTGTGCTATTTGCATTTGGAATCTGTTGCTGTCAACTCTCAATATGAGATCCAAAGAGCTGTCACTATCAGTGAAGCAAGCCATCATTAGGCTTAAAAAAACAAAAAAACCCATCAGAGAGATAGCAAAAACATTAGGTGTGGCCAAATCAACTGTTTGGAACATCCTTAAAAAGAAATAAAGCACCGGTGAGCTCAGCAACACCTAAAGACCCGGAAGACCATGGAAAACAACTGTGGTGGATGACCGAAGAATTCTTTCACTGGTGAAGAAAACACACTTCACAACAGTTGGCCAGATCAAGAACACTCTCCAGGAGGTAGGTGTATGTGTGTCAAAGTCAACAGTCAAGAGAAGATTTCACCAGAGTGAATACAGAGGGTTCACCACAAGATGTAAACCATTGGTGAGCCTCAAAAATAGGAAGGCCAGATTAGAGCTGGCCAAACAACATTTAAAAAAGCCTCCACAGTTTTGGAACAACATCCTATGGACAGATGAGACCAAGATCAACTTGTACCAGAGTGATGGGAAGAGAAGAGTATGGAGAAGGAAAGGAACTGCTCATGATCCAAAGCATACCACCTCATCAGTGAAGCATGGTGGTGGTGGCCGGCATCTAAGTGCAAACACTTTTTTTTGCTTCTTGCTGTTCTCTGAATTCCCTGGTGCTCCCAGGTGGTCTACCTTGGATACCATATATCTTGGGCCCCATCAATTCACTCAGAGGGGCCCAGGAGGCTGTAAAATTGAGGGCCTATTTCTTCCAGCTGTTCTGTAGTCAGGCAGATTACTACTATCCGGTGCCGCAATTTCCGAAAAAGAAAAGAAAGTTCCAGCCCTGGTGGAGAGATATCTGCCACAGGGCACAGCAGCTTCTTCACTGCCTGCCTCCTTCAGCAGGCTCAAACTGAGAGGAAATCAGCAGCAGCCAGAATCCATCAAGGCACAGAGGGACAGTGTGAGGAAAGTGGGGAGTGGACCAGCAAGTCTACAGTGAATTTTTCCGAAATAAGGTACTGTCAGTAAAAACACACCCTCTTCCTTGATGCCATGTCTCTGTTCCCCACAATTGATGCAGCAGCTAAATTTGATTATCATCATTATGTTAATCAAATAGTACAGGTGCATTGAACCACAGCACCTGTATTGTATGATTATTATGATGATAATGATGATGATCACAGGACAGTGAAATGCATTCTTAGGCCTCATTTAGGGCCCATTTAACGCATGGTGCCGCAGATATGTGTCTTCTGTGCAGGGCCATCTTTTACCAGCAAAGGGATGCACACAGTGTTTGTGTGCATCCCTTTGTCAGCGCCATATTCATTTCTATTGGGACACATGGCTGCATGGACACAACCGATGTGTCCTATTCTAACATGCAGGTAAGTGTGGGTGCGGGTCCCAATAAAAATGAATGGGAAGCTGGCAGGAGATGCACACAACACTTTGTGTATCCCTATGCCAGTGATGGCGAACCTTGGCACCCCAGATGTTTTGGAACTACATTTCCCATGATGCTCATGCACTCTGCAGTGTAGTTGAGCATCATGGGAAATGTAGTTCAAAAACATCTGGGGTGCTAAGGTTCGCCATCACTGCCCTATGCTGTTAAAAGACTGCCCTGCACAGGAGACACATGCCTGCACTTCATGTGAATGGGCCACTTGTGTTTAAGAGGTTGGAAAAACTTTTTTTTTTCCCGCCCCAAATGCTTACCCTTATACTGAAAAACAGCGGGGGATGGATAATATATGCTCTGGCCATGATGCTTTTTGTGCAGCAAAAATTATTCCCACTGTTGCGTTCAGCCATCGCTTTCCCCTGTTTTCCCGGGCTCTCACATTCCATCAGTTCAGGTTGGCAATTCACAAAGGAGAAGGTGGAACATATTTTTCTCCCTCTCCTCTGTGACGAATAAAGCTTGAAGCTACAAGGATTTCCTCACTTCCAGATTCAGTTCTGTATTTACCTGGTTGGTACCAGCCAGGAAAGCAGCCAACAAAACTGATCTTTGTTTTGCCAGCTGCCTTGGAATGCAGAGGTTCTGGGTTCTAACAGATCCTAGATCTCCCCATAAATAGGACCTGTCACTGCAAAGGGTATCACAAGGGGTGTTATTTATGTGTCCGATGTACCCTTCGATTGTTCGGTACTCTGGCAGAATGACAGTCTATATAAACAAGACAGACTGTCATTCTGTGAGTTCAAAAGACATGGGTTTCTGTGAAGCAGGAACACCAATCCATGTTTTCAAGTAGTAAAAACACCTCCCCCACAGTTAGTAATTACTCCCTAGGCACCCATTTAACTCTTTGGTCATCCGATGTTAACCCCTTCCCTGCCAGTGTCATTAGTACAATGATAATGCATATTTTTTGCCCTGATTGCTGTAATAATGTCACTGGTCCCCAAGAAAGTGTCATAAGTGTCAGGTGTCCAATTTGTCCACTGCAATATTGCAGTCCCGCTATAAGTCACTGATCACCCCCATAGTTTGTAGATACTGTAACTTTTGCGGAATCCAATCAACATACACTTATTGGGATTTTTTTTTACTAAAAATATGTAGCAGATAACATATTGACCTAAATTGATGAAGAAATATGTTTTTTTACATTTTAATTTTTTTTTTTTTTTATTGGATTTGTTTTAGAGCGGAATGTAAAAAATATTGTTTTTTTTTTTTTTTTTTAATTTGTCGGTCGTTCTTTATTTATAGCGCAAAGAATAAAAACCGCAGAGGTGATTAACCACTACCCATCCGCGCTACAGCCTATATAGGGCTGCAGCGCGGACTCGAATTTTCGGGAGGCCGTTTTTAAACGGCCTCCCAGTGACACGCCCCCAGCGCGCTCCCGCGAGCGCGCTGCGGGGAAAGTCTGTGTCGGCCGTGTCCCTTGGACACGGCCGATCACAGATCGTGGTGAATGGCCAATCACAGCGGCCATTCACCACGTGATCTGGCCGTCCAATGAGCGATGATCTCATATGTAAACATATGAGATCATCTCTCATCGCCGGCGCTCCTTCCTCACACGGAGCCTGCAGTGTGAGGAAGGAGGGGGAGCCTCACAGCGCCGGGGACACAGGAGAATGTAATCAGGGCACCGATCACCAGTGCCCTGATTACACAAGGTAAAAACACACACACAGTGCCCCCCCATCAGTGCCCACAGTGCCCGCCATCAGTGCCCCCCATCAATGCCCACAATCAGTGCCCATAGTGCTGCTAGTCAGTGCCCATCAGTGCCTGCTCATCTAGGCACTGATGAGCACTGACTGGCAGCACTATGGGCACTGAGTGTGGGCACTGATGGTGCTGCCCATCAGTGCCGCTCATCAGTGCCACCCGTCAGTGTCCAGTGCCATCCACCAGTGCCCATCAGTGCCGCCTATCAGTGCCCATCAGTGCCGCCTCTCAGTGCCCAGCAGTGCCACCTGTCAGTGCCCAGCAGTGCCACCTCTCAGTGCCCAGCAGTGCCGCCTATCAGTGCCCAGCAGTGCCGCCTATCAGTGCCCAGCAGTGCCGCCTATCAGTGCTCATCAGTGCCGACTCTCAGTGCCGCCTATCAGTGCCGCCTATCAGTGCTCATCAGTGCGGCATATTAGTACCTCCTCATCAGTGCCCATAAGTGCCACCTCATCAGTGCCCATAAGTGCCACCTCATCAGTGCCCATCAGTGCAGCCTATCAGTGCCCATCAGTGCCGCCTCATCAGCGCACATCAGTGAAGGAGAAAAATTTATTATCAAAATTTACTCACAGAAAATAAGAAAACCTTTTTTTTTTTTTTCAAAATTTTTTGTCTTTATTCTTTTTTTTTGTAAAAAATAAAAAACCCAGAGATGATTAAATACCACCAAAAGAAAGCTCTATTTGTGTGAAAAAAAATGATAAAAATTTCAAATGGGTACAGTGTAGCATGACCGCACAATTGTCATTCAAAGTGTGACAGCGCTGAAAGCTGAAAATTGGCCTGGATGGGAAGGGTGTTTAAGTGCACAGAAGGCAAGTAGTTAAATATCAACAAAAGAAAGCTCCATTTGTGGAAAAAAAGGACACAAATTTAATTTGGGTACAGTGTTGCATGACCGTGCTATCCTCAGTTAAAGCAATGCAGTGCTGTAACTCAAAAAATGGCCTTATCAGGAAGGTAGGTAAATTTTCCCAGAGCTGAAGTGGTTAACTGTAAACTGATAACCTGGAAAGGCTTTTAAAGCGTCACCAATGGACAATATAAGGTATTGTTGTTTGTTGTCATCTCACAGGCATTGTAATTTTAAAGCGTGATATGTTTGGTATCTATTTATTTAATACAACATCATCTTTTATATTTACAAAAAAGAATTGGGTATAATATTGTGTTTGTGTTGAGACAGCAAGTAAAGTGATTGTAAAGGTTTTTTTTTTTTTAAATAACAAACATGTCTATACTTACCTGCTCTGTGTAATGGAATCGCACAGAGCGGTCCCGAACCTCCTCTTATTGGGTCCCCCGCTGGCGCTCCAGGCTCCTCCTCTCTGTCAAGTGTCCGCATGGGAAGCTGCTTCCTATGGGGACACTCTCGTGTGCTCGCTCCTGAGCCCCGCTGCTGCATCCATTGACACAGACAGCAGGACTCGGCTCTGCCCCACGCTCCCTTGTGTGATGCACCTGAAAAGGCTGAGTTCGAAGCAGATCTTAGGCTGAGAAAAGGCGAAGACGTGGTCAGGCAGGCCGGCTGAGATCTAGACACGAGGTACAAAGTCGGGATCCGGGAGAGTAGTCGGGAGACAGGCAAAGGTCAAGACATGAAAAGGCAGCAAGGTACAAAATCGGCAGGCAGAAGAACAGTCAGGAAACAGGCAAGAGTCATAGTGAAAATCCAGCATACAACACAGCAGCTCACACAGGAACAAACCCCATCAATGGGCCCAGAGCACAGGAAGTGTCCGGTATTTAAAGGTAGAGGGGCCAAAACTGATCCCTTAAGATTTATTTTACCAGAATGCATTAAGGTAAAAATTCTTTAGGCTTTAGAATCACTTTAATGCTTAAGGAATATCTATTAGGCCTTAAAGCCGGCTGCAGCATTCTCATTAGCAGGAATGATCTGAGGTGCGTTTGGAAAACACTTATTCCTTTTGGATAATCAAATATATAATAGGCCATATTAAGATAAATTTCACTTGAAGGCAAAGCTTCATATTTTTCAAGGTTGGTGGGATGGGGTCAAGGGTGGGGTCAGGGGCAGGGTTGAGGGAGCCCTGTTTGGTAGGCTGTAGGAGGCCCCATGATTTCTAACAGTGCCCCTGGCTGTGGTCATTTTACAGTTGAGATAAAATGCTAGAAGGGAGTGAAAGAAGTTTTTTGGGAAAAGAAACATACAAAGTCTTTCTATTGCAAATCTCTACGTGCTATTTTTTTTTTTTTTTTTTAAAGCTGAAGTTTAGGTATGTCAATCTTTACATAGTGGTCCAGCTTGGACCAAGTATGTACTGTATGTGCTATACCTATGAGATCTCCATGGAAGCTGCAAATCACTGTAGTAGGCACAGTTCCTACAGTAATATCCTCTAGTTTTGGAGTCATATGCCAAGTAGCTGTCCTGCTGCATAGAGAGGACAGGATTTTTTTCAATCAGCACAGGCACCATTCAAGGAACTCTTTGCATTATCTCAGTGAATGCAAAACATTCTCTGATTAGATGAGGTAGAGAGGCAGAGCAGTGATGTCATCATCTTTTTTTTTTCAAATATTACATTTTATTGAATCAAAGAATAGTAACAACAGAACATATACGAAACATCCATTGTGTACAATCCTCCAGTGCAGGTAAAGCAAAATGTAAGAAATACAAAACCATCAGAGAGATCTAAGTACAACTTAATCTACTGGATACAAAAAAAAACGGACCCCACCGAAGTGGGAGGTAATCGTGCGACCCTGAGGCAGAAGGTATACCCCAATAGATCGTAATTAAGCAAGAAACAGTTTATAAACAAGTGGTATAGCACAGTAAGGAAAGTCTCTACATCCATTGCATGTGTAGTAGTATTTGGTATTATATGAAAAAAAAAAAAAGAAAAAACCTGTATAAGAAAGGAGAGAGGAGACAGAGACAGGACAACGAAGAGAAAGGGAAAAGGAAAGGAGGGAGGGGAAAGGAATGGGGGGGGAGAGAGGGGCAGGGGCAGTGGGATGTCGCTCCGGGCCAGCACACCCGTCAAGCTATGTACTCCAGCAGACCTCACAAGCACATCAGGGCTTTCCCCCTGTCAGAGATGAGAAACATATTCCAGTAATCCCATATCTTTTCGTATTTGTCACGTCTATGTAGCGCCGTGAGGGTCAGGTCCTCCATCTTGTTGATGTCCTCCAACCTGCGCATGCAATCCCTGATGGTGGGTATCCGGGAAGTCTTCCAGTAAACTGGAATGCAAGACTTCGCCGCGGACAATACATGGGGTACGATCGATTTTTTGTATTTCCTCAGCGGAATGCTCGACAGCTGCAGGAGAAAAAAGGCCGGGGTGTCTGGAATGCTGTGTTCCGTGAGGTCACGTAAAAGGGAGCCAACCGCAGACCAGAAACTCCGGAGTCTAGGGCAGGACCAAAAAATGTGGAGGAGGGTACCCCGCTCCCCCTGACACCTCCAGTATGTGTCAGACGTCCCTGGGAACATCCTACTCAGAAGAGACGGCACTCTATACCACCTTGTCAGCACTTTGTAGTAAGATTCCTGCAATTTTGTACAGGTTGGTGTCTTCAATGCAATAGTGCAAAGGTTTAGGCGCTGATTCGGTGAGAGCGTTAGCTGTAAATCTCGTTCCCATTTGGAGATAAAGGCAGGGGTATAGTCCCCCGCAGGAGACACCAAAAGAGTATAAGCCTGCGAGAGGGTGTGGGGCAGGATCCCGTCCTCAGAGCACAAAACTTCGTACGCAGTGAGTTCCCTACTGAAAAGGTCCGGCGTAGGCAAAGAGTGGAGAAAGTGGTGGAGTTGAGCCGCTTGCCAGAAATTCAACGCGTAGCGGCCGGTAGGCGCAGTCAGTGCTTCAATCGTGGGCAAGCCATCCGAGCACAAGAAATGTGCGGCCGTGCCCCGGTTCAAGGCCAACAGGGGTTGAAACGTCCGGTCCGATACGCCAGGTTGAAAGGCCGGGTTGCCCAAGATCGGGAACAGGGGAGAAGTGGGAGTGGAGATGGCCGGGTGGGAGAGGAGTGAGGCTGTCACAGCAAGGATGATGCCAATCATCGGGTGAGATTTGAGAGATAGGGGGCAATGGTCCCGACACCACGGAGCCCACCCAGAGGGATTATTGATTGGGCCTTTTCCAAGCGGACCCACAGTTTATTCGCCCCATGCCTACGTCATTCCAACAGACGTCCAAGATGGACTGCCTGGTAGTACTTGAATACATTTGGGAGGGCTAGACTGCCGTATCGCTTAGGAAGGGATAAGAGGGAACGAGCAATGCGTGGCAATCCAGAGCGCCAAATGTATCATACAAAGAGGGAGTGAAGCTGCCTGAAGAAAATCGATGGTAGCTTGATCGGAAGAGCCTGGAGAAGGTATAAAATCTTGGGGAGTACCGACATCTTGATAAGATCGCAACGCCCGAACCAAGAGTGAATGCCTTCGACAAAGACGTGAGAAGCTGGTGTACGATCGCTAACAGCGGGGAGAAGTTAAGACTGTAGAGCTTAGAGAGATCTGGGGCTATGCGGGTACCCAGGTAAGTCAGCGCTGTTTGAGTCCAGCGAAATGGCAGGGACAACGTTACCTGAGCCAGAAGTGCAGACGGAATCGCCACCCCCATAGCCTCCAATTTGCTGTAGTTAACCTTTAAGTTAGAACAGGTGCCGTAAAGCTCCAGTTCTCTAAGGAGGTTGGGGGTAGAGATTACCGGGTTGGAGAGAGAAAACAGCATATCGTCTGCATAGGCCGAGACCGACCTTGCATTCCACGTCCCCTATTTTCAGCCCTGTAATATCGGGGTTGGCTCTAACCCTGCAGAGAAAAGGTTCCAAGGAAAGCGGGCATCCCTGGCGGGTGCCGTTACTGATAGAGAGGGAGTCCGAAAGTACCCCATTACATTTCACTTGGGCGGTAGGGCCAGTATAAATGTGTCCAATCCATGACATCATAGTGGTTCCGAGACCAATTGACCGCAGCGTGGCTGTCATAAACCGCCAGCTGACGCGGTCAAAAGCTTTTTCCGCGTCCGTGTTCAGAAGGACACAGGGAACGCGGGACGTCCGGGCTAAGTGTATGATATTAAGCACCTTTGAGGTGTTGTCACGCGCCTCCCGAGTCGGAATAAACCCCACCTGATCTAGGTGGACCAGGCGCGGCATGAGAGGCCCGAGGCGATTTGCAATAATCTTAGAGAAAACTTTCAGGTCTACATTCAGTAGAGATATCGGGCGATAGCTACCACTGAGTGCTGGGTCCTTCCCCTCCTTCGGTATGAGGGAGATATGAGCTCGGAGAGAGTCGGCAGGAAAAGCGGATTTGTTAGAACCCAGGAGGTTGAGCCAGGGCAACCAGTGAGGGCCCAAGATCTGAAAAAAGGTTGTATAGTAAGGGAGGGTGAAGCCATCCAGGCCCGGGGCCTTGCCCACTTTAAACGAACCCAGTGCCCCCTGGAGTTCCAACAAAGATATTGGGGCTTCCAGGCGCTGCTGTTACATAGTCATCTATTTGCGCCGGGGAAGCCAGCTGAGCAGGTAAATTATAAAGGTTGGAATAGAATGTTTTAAATTCCTCCGCTATCAGTCTAGATGTCATAATCTTTACCTCAGACAATCATAGAAGACTTTGCATTCACTGAGAAAATACAAAGTGTTCTTTGAATGGTACCCATACTGAGCAACCAACATCCTAGTGGTGATCACTGGTTTTGCCTACTTCTGTGATTTCCAGCTTCTACAGCGATCCCACAGGTATGGTACTTACTTATATCGGACTAATTGAGCCTATTGTATGGTATTCCTAAGATTAATTTTGGAAGTCTTTGTCTGACTTTGAACAGTTGACATTGTAAGATAAGAAATTTTAACATATTGAGCTAAGCAGCACTATAGTGTTCAAATCTCAGTGCTGTCAGATTATTAAAAATCTGCTTTTATCAGTAAGTACATTTATGACAGATTGCCAACAATATCATACAGGGGCTTTTGCACATGACTCTTTTAAACAAATGCATAATGCATAATAGAGTTCCTACTCTTTTTTACAGTACATAACAAGGTAGTACTCATGTACCACAATAATATGTTGTTAAAATTGTATTTGTTGTTCCCCAAAATTAGCTACAAATATTTATTGTGGATCATTGAGATTCTAGTATAGTACCTATACCCCCAAATAATTCAAGATATAAAATTGTACAACTTAATGCTCCAGTTAACCAAAGCAATATCAATAGTTTAGAAATATTATATCTAGGAGATCCCCATAAATCCCTGATAGCAAAAAGATGTCCACCTTTAGAGAAAGCACCTCTCAGACCACATATGTCAAATTCAAAGCCTGCGGGCTGAATTCGGCTAGCCAGGCCTTGTCATATGTCCCTCTCTCTAAGTTTTGCAGCCAGAACATGGCAGGGGAGTTGGGATTGCACTCTGTACACAGTGCACCCTGGACTCAACACTCTGTACGTAGCATACTCCTGGACTCAGCACTCTGCATGTAGCGTACTCCCGGACTCAGCACTCTACATGTAGCATTCTCCCAGAATCAGCACTCTGCATGTAGCGCACTCCCGGACTCTGCTAATAGCATACTCCCAGACTCTGCTTGTAGCGTATTCTCAGACTCAGCACTCTGAACCTAGCGTACTCCCGGAATTAGCACTCTGCATGTAGCACACTCCCGGAATCAGCACGCTGCACATAGCGCACTCCCGGACTCTGCATGTAGAGCACTCCCGGGCTCTGCACTTAGCGCACTCCGGGACTCTGCACGTAGCGCACTCCCGGACTCTGCATGTAGCGCACTCCCAGACTCTGCACGTAGCGCACTAACGGACTCTGCACGTAGCGCACTCCCGCACTCTGCACGTAGCGCACTCCCCGACTTTGCAAGTAGCGCACTCCCGGACTCTGCACGTAGCGTACTCCGGGACTCTGCACGTAGCGTACTCCTAATGCACCCATAAACCCTGCACTCTGTACATAGTGCAACTCTGAACTTTGCACTCTGTGCTTAGAGCACCCCTGGAACTGCACTCTGTACATAGCGCACCCCTAAACCCTTCACTTAACGCACCCCAGCTACAACTAGCCGTTTGAAGGCAACCAAACTGCGATGTGGCCCGTAATGAAATGGAGTTTGACACCCATGACTTAGACGGTACAGTCCAAGGATTGTCTGCAAACACAAGGCTGTGGCTGCATGTTACCTGAGTTGTAAAAAATTTATTGGGATTCTACTCATTAACCCTATTCAGTTCTGCTGACAATTTATGCACAAATGTCCAGAGTTTGGCTAGAGCTCCTCCATTCTCACCCATAAACCATATTTCATGTAATTGGTGCCATTTGTATGATTAGTTATAATTGCCCAAGACAGAAATAGCTATCCCTCCACTGACTATTCCATACTCTGATGATGATAACAATATAATACATTTCACCCAGCATGGAATGTACCAGTAACATACAAACATTGCAGTGATTGCCCCTAGTCAGTCAACACTGCTGTATTATATTCAAGATCTGACTTTCAAAATAGCAGAAATATCACCAGCACTCACACAAGTAACAGAACACTCATTAGTAAAGCTGTTATTATATATCACAAAAAAGCCTCCACTGAGTGAACTGTAAACATACCCGTTCTCAATTAATATCGTGTTCTGCCTACTAAAACGCACTCTGCCTCACATAAATGTTTAATCTACATAACACGATTACAGAAAAGGCTTAGCTTGTCATTTTGATTATATACAATGTCAGAAATGTTAATATTTTGGCATCTAGAATCCCTTGTGGGCAGTATTGAAATTATTAAAACAAATATTCTTTATGTGATTAATTCAACATAGTGAGTCATTTAAATACAAATGCTGTGTGACACCAATTTCCCGCGACGATAAAAGCAGTAAAATATTATCACTTATTTTATTGTATGTGTGAGGTATCTCACATAAGAACACATCAATAATTTTATGCTGACTTGTCAAATCTTTACAAGTGCCTAATTTTTCTGACTATATATTCAGGAAGTTACTATCCCAGCTTTAAATATTCGAAAGCTATAAAAAGAAAAAAAAAAAATTGTGAATATATGCTGTAATTCTACTTGGGAAATCTCATAAATAAAAGGAAGAGCACAGAATTGCTGCCTACAATGCAATTCCAAGACACCATGTCTATAAATTCATTATCAGATTAGAATTCACATGATTGCAGATCATAAATAGTTCTTAAAACATAGCAAATATATACCAATCTACACCATTATCATTTGTGAACTGTCACTTTTCCTAATATGCATGGCATCTATTATGTGGTATGTTTGCACAATAAAGTCTTCTTAAAAAAGAAAATATATACACATCATCCCTTTCAATTCAAACTAAAAAATAATTCATCATTTTAGGATATAAGACAGAACTTTGGAAATGACTGTGCACCCAGAACTGCTGATTTGCAGCACCAATGATGTCTAAATCCCATGTGTCCAACCTGCAGCCCAGGGGCCACCTGTGGCTATTCACTTGTGGTGCCCGCCCCCATCCCCAGTGCCCCTGTAGATAGTATATAGATACCCAATGATGGAAAATATTTTTAACACTGGCTTCCAGTAGCTAAATTGTTTAGAATATTTACTTTGCACTATCCTGCTTTTCCATGCTGTCCATCCCATTTCTATTTTTATGTTTTTATAATGGATCTTGCTGAGTAAAATATCACATGTGACACAAATCATTTTCAAAGGGGCTGTAGGGAGTACGAATGTGGAAGCATTGATTTGTAAAAGGGGCTGAAATAGCAGGGATCCCAAGCAGTATAATGTAGCGTGTCTTTGATAACATACCCCCAGCTTCCAATAGCTCATATAGTATGTTTGCAATCTCTGACCTTCTCCTTTTGTATGGTTACAGTCTCTGACTATCTCTCTTGTAGAACGCTTTCTGTAGCATTACATTCAGTGAATATTATGTGCAGCCCTTTGGTGATGTCACGGGTCACATGTAAGACCCCTATATAAAGTAAGTTGACCACCACTGGTTTAACATATCAGTTCCATTAAATACAACTTGCCATTGTCACTGTTAGGCATGGAGACCATCTATTTGTGGAATAGGGTTTAACCGCTTAAGGACCACCCCATGTACATATACTGCGGCAGGGTGGCCATTAAGTACAAAATCATGTACCTGTACAATATTCTTTTCTTTGGCTTTGGGGCGCACACATGCGCCACTGGAGCCCCACTCCTGCTTTTATTGGACACAGCGGGAGCCAATCAGCGGGTCCGGCGTCTGCCGGAAACCCAACGATCATTTAGAGAGGCAGAACGGTGGTCTGCCTATGTAAACAACCCAGATCGCCATTCTGCTAGTGAGAAAGACAGAGGTCTTGTGTTTCTGCCAAGCAGGAACATGGATCTCTGTCTTTCTTTCTTTCTTTCTATAAAGGTAATACTTACTATTATATATAACTTACAAAACCATCCAAAACTTGGCCCCAAGCTACATCACCAACCTAGTCTAAAAATACAAACCAAATCGTTCTCTTGATTCATCCCAAGACCTCCTGCACTCTAGCTCCTTCGTCACCTCCTCCCACGCTCGCCTCCAAGACTTCTAAGCCTCTTCCATCCTTTGGAATTCCCTAACACAATCTGTCAGGCTATCTCCAACTCTATACTTTTTTAGGCGATCCCTGAAAACTTTTCCTCTTCCCATCCTGCCTTCCCCTAACAACTGTACTTTTATTTTCTTCATCAGATCATCCCCCATAATTATTACCTTTTGTATAACTTGACCCTCCCTTTAACCACTTCTGGACTGGAAGATTTGAAGATTTTCCCGCTTAATGACCAGGCCCTATTTTGCGATTTGGCACTGCATGACTTTAACGGATAATTGCGCGGACGTGCGACGCTGTACTCAAATAAAATTGACATCCTTTTTTTCTAACAAATACAGCTTTCTTTTGGTGGTATTTGATCACCTGTGTGATTTTTATTTTTTTTTCGCTATAAACAAAAAAATGGCGACCATTTGGAAAAAAAAAAAATATATATTTTTCACATTCTGCTATATGACAGTCCCAAAAAATAAATTTTAAAATCAAAATTTTTTAACATTTTAGGCCAATTTGTTTTCTGCTACATATTTTTGGTTAAAAAAAATCGCAATAAGCGTATGTTGATTGGTTTGCACAAAAGTTATTGCGTCTACTAACTACGGGAAAGATTTATGTCATTTTTTTTTTTTTTACTAGTAATGGCAGCGATCTGAGATTTCTTGCGGGACTGCGACATTGCAGCGGACAAATCGGACCCCTAACTGACATTTTTGACACTTTTGGGGGTTCCCACTGACATTACTACAGTAATCAGTGCTATAAATATGCACTGTTACTGTAATAATGACTCTGGCAGGGAAGGGGTTAACAGTATAGGTGGTCAAGGTGTTAAATGTAAGCCTAGGGGAGTGATTCTAACTGTGGGGGGGTTGGACTTGTGAAGTGACTATAGAGACATGCGATCCTACATAGCAGGATCATATGGGCTCTGTAATCATTTCAGGGAGGACGGACGGCTGTGTTTATATCAGCCGACCATCCTTCTCTGTCAGCGGGGAGAGATCGCTGGTGTCAGACGGAAACGGAGCCACCTGACACACACACAGGCTTCCCCGCTGACGAGCGGTTGCTGGAGCGTGCCGCAGACGGCGTGCGCTCTCCCCCTAGCCTCCTGAGAGCAAGTGACATAGAGCTACGGCGGTTTGCCCAGAAGGGGCTGCCTGTCGCAGTAAATCTGCGGCGGGCATTCATAAAGGGGTTAAGATTGTAAGCTCTAATGAACAGGACTCTCTGAATACTCCTGTATTGAAACTGTACTGTTTGCCCTAATATTATAAAGCGCTGCGCAAACTGTTGGTGCTATTAAAATTCTGTATAATCATAATAATTATAATTTAAACATTTTCACTATTTAAAGAATAAGGTGTTTCTTCCACATTTTAAGAGAACCTGTGTCCTAGTCACGCACACAAATTATTTACAACAAGCAGTAAAAGGATCTTAAAACAAGTCCTCATTCATCTTAGTATCCTCAAGTACTTTGAAGAGATACATTTTCAACATTCAGAAATCAGGTAGAAGGCTTTCCTGTTGGAAGAAGACGAGAACCTTGGCAGCCTACCAGTCATCTAATGTATACAAATGGCAGGTGTGTCTAGGCTGTTAGAATCAACTAAAACTTGATTTTAGAGTCTTTGTCATGCTCTTCTAGGACCTTAAAAAATGAACACATTTGCATTAAAGTATAACTAAAGGCAAAACCTTTATTTAGTTTTGGATTGAGTCGAGAGGGATTGGAACACGAGTCAGGTTTTTATTGCTGTCTGTGCCCCCATTAGGGAGATTCACTCTCTGTATTTATCCTGTTTACTGTGATCATTAAAAGTTAAGAGGAAAGAAAATCACAAATTGTAGGTTGTCATCTGAAAAGGAATAGAGTGGATTTGCTCCAATGGGCACACTAGTTCTGGTGACCTTGGTGACAACCAGGGATTCCCACACATCTTGTTTTGGCTATGGAACAGGAACTGAAGGAAAATCTCCTCTACAGGACACTTTAGTTCTACTTTAAAAGCAGCCAGAGAGGACAATTATTTATTTTTGTAAAACTCTTTTACTGCTTGTTAAGAATATGTAAATAGTTCAATGTCAAAAGCCTGGAGGTGCACTTTATGGTTAATGCTACACAAATTACTTTTTCATGTCCCCATGGCCAACAATGATTTATAAATTTGATACAGTGACAGTTGCAGGAAGATTTTTTGGTTCCTCTTCTTCCATATAAACTCTGTTAGATTAACAAAATGTTGTCCTCTTTAACAGGATCTTTTATAATTGACAAAACGGTGTCCAAATAATGTAACTTGGGCTAAAACCTGCACCACCATAACAATATTCAAGGATGTCATCTGTGCTTCTTATTTCTACCAGCAGTAGAATTACGAAATTACTGCCACCGTTTGAAGTAATGGAAATAAAGTCTATGTCAGGACTTGTTCACACTTCGCGTTGTGGAAACACGCAGTAAAGCACATTACTGCAACGCATGTTAACACACCAAGCACAAAGTGATACAGCATGAATCAATGTACATTGTAAAGATCTAAGTAATAAAACATAGAAAAGGAGCATTTTTTCCGGTGTTGGGATCCATTCCAAATGAATAGCCTGAAGTAACACAGCTCAAAGCAATACACAATAAAATGCATTGTATCACATACGTTACTACAATGTACCCTAAGGTGAATAAGCCTTTAGGAAGGCAACAAAAAGGTGGATGTACAGATGTAAAATAATGTAAGGGGATTTGAAACCAGTGTGGGTAGTACAGGTGTGCTGGGATGCCAACAAGAAACATGCAACAGGACCTGCTTGTTTAAAATAGTTTCATATTGGTGCCAATTGTGTATGTTTGGATGGTAAGGCTGGAGAGGACAGGGCCGCCGATAAGGGGGTATCACGGGGCCTCCTGTAGGGGGCCCGGGCATACAGGGTGGCCCGGACAGCAGGGGATCGGTGGAATAGAGAAAAATGCAGAACAATGCCTTGTGCAGCTCTCTGCAACAGCTGAAAACTGGTTTCTCCCCCTCTCTCCTCCACCAGCTTTCAGCTGCTGGAGGGAGAGACATGCACATGGCCGGATTTGGGGGGGGGGGCTGGGTTGGGAAGCGCCCACCCAGATTTCAGTTCTGCCTTACTTGGATGTCATGTCATCGGCCGCCGAGCTCCTTCCTGCACTCAGGAGTGGGACAAGGAGAGAAAAGCCTGGAGACTGGAGCAGTGAGAGAAGAAGAGGCAGAGAGGAAAGAGCCAGGAGGAGGTGCGCTGTGTTGCGCTCTCTCCTTCTGTCGTAACAGCGCTCCTTTATACAGCACATGAGACTGGATCGCTCTTAGATCGTATTGGACTGTACACGCACACAGTTTGATTACTGCTCCCTACCAACATTTCTTGCTGTCAGGAGATGAGCAGCTCTTAGAGGAGATAGGGGATAGTAATCAAACTGTATGTGCGTGTACAGTCCAATGCGATCTAAGAGCGATCCTGTCTTGTGTTGTATAGAGCAGCACTGTTCTGACAGGAGAGAGGGGAGAGCACAACACAGGGCACCTATTCCTCGCTTTGTAGCGGCTTCCCCCTGTAAGTCGGGGGAATGGGGAATAATAGTTTGTGCTTGGGATGTTTAAAAAGAAAGAGCATGTGTGCTAGGCAGGGGATTTTTTGGGCCTAGGGAGATTTGTGCTAGGAGGAGGAATTGGGGTGGGATTTGAGCTAGGAGGTGGGGTTTAGGGTGGGGGGGCAAAGTCGTGTGCGGGGAGGGGGATTTAAACTGGGATGAGGGGGATATGTGCATTATTGTTTGGGGAGAATTTCCACTTGCAGATAGAATTGATGTTTTTTTATGAATGTTTGTGTTTACTAATAATGATTTTTATGTATTTTTTGTAAAAATATTGTTTTGATTTTTGCACGGGGGCGCTTGTCAGGTAGGCTGTACAGGGTCCCGTGATTTCTAACAGTGGCCCTGGGAAAGACACAGTGGTGAACCGCCTTATGCATAGATTGAGCAAGACAAATGAACTTGTGGGAGGTGGTGGGTGAGAATGTGTGCGTTGCTGTGAGCCCGGCCTTGCTGTTCCCTGCTTGGTCTGTTAGCGGCTGTTAGCAGAAACTGTGTTGAGTGCTTTCAGGTGCAGAAGCTGCTTTTAACGCAAGCATGGGGGTGGGGAATGCTGTGTGTCTGGGTAGGCATTGCCTGTCGATGCCTCCTTATGATGCCACCCCTCAAATCATTGTGATGACACCAGGCAGGGGCATGTCCATAACAGTCTGGACTCAGAGAAAGTGGGTTTCAATGACGCAAGCAGTCATTCAAATGGGAAGGATGTAGCACAGAGGAATTATTGCGGGGCTGAAAGTGAGTAAAACAGTGTATAAGAATATCCTCCTGTGCTAAAAAGACTAAATATATGGACCCAATTAGTGTGAGCTCTGCCAGCACTTTATGTGCTATTCTAACACAAATAAATCAACCAAACAAACAAAAATGAAATACAGCTAGAGTTGAAAACATAATATATACCCAATAAACAAATTATCTCCTTAGTGGAAAACATACCTCAGTGCCATCACACCACAATAATAAATAAAAGTCCTACTCTTCAAAATTTTACAAATCTGTTCCTTTTTAAAATGTGACTAGAAATATGCAGGGGCGTAACTATAGGGGTTGCAGGGGTTGCAATTGCAACCGGGCCCCATGCTCCAGGGGGCCCATGCAGCTCCCCTGTACACCTGGATAGGAGGGGCGGCGGGGGCAGCATGTAGAGAAATCATGGTCCTCCTTTTTCCTCCTGTAGCTGCAGGAGGAAAATGGAGGAGATTGGTTCCTCTGTATGCTGCCCCCACCACTCCTCCTATCCAGTTCACTTGTGTTCTGCTGTCTCTGGGCCCCTGTGTGCTCCTCTGGTCCACCCCCCCCTACTGTGCTGCCCCCCCCCCCTCCACTGTGCTCCCTCCCCTCTCCTGCCCGCTGCTGCAGGGGATGTGTCACAATAGAGAACCAGAAAGGGGTCGGTAAATATGTAATTTACCAGCTCCTTCCTTTTCCGAATTGACAGAGTCATAGTCAGTGACATTGTAAAAAATAAAATAAAATGATAAAAAATAATACAATTAAAATACCAAAAAATAAAAACTACTGACACCGGTGGGTGCACTTCCAGGATTGCAAAGGTCACACTTGGGACCGGGCCCTGGCATTCCACTACCGTAGTGAGGCCACAAGATGGCAGGAAGGGGGCCCACTGCAGAACTTGTGAAAGGGTCCTGCTGCGGGACCGTAATAAAGGGCCCCAAAATGAGAGTAAAGGGCCCCAGGATCAGTGGGAAGAGCCCCAGGATTGAAGGGAAGGGCCCCGGCCAGGGGTCTGGGGGGGGCCCTTCATGGTTTCTTGCACCGGGGCCCTGAAGGTTCTAGTTACGCCTCTGGAAATATGCAATGAGCTTTTTAGTGCTCAGTCTTGATATGGTGTTCCACATAAATCCTGCATGGAAAATATTGGCAAACACAACCAATCCATGTTCCTTTCCCAAATGTTTAAATAGGATAGACTCTCACAGTAAACGGTGGGACCTGATTACTATAAAAGTCCATACTGTACCTTTCCTGTTTAAGAAGATATATTTAATAGCACCACCTCTTCTCCTCCACTGCACATTAGGTCCAATTCGTGTCCCTTCTCTTTAAAGGATGGCTACAATAAAACCACTCTTTAAAGGATGGTGGAGGAGGCAGAGTGGTTTTATTGGTCTTTCCTCTTCCCTCTTTCTGGCTAGAAACCCTGCCATGTTGGGTGACTCACTGGCTCATTTTCCGTACTCTGTGCAATACTCACTTCATCTCCCTCCACACAAGTTCTTTCATAACGCTGTAGAACACAAGGAGCACAACACTGCACTTTCTTGAAACTTTACTGAACCAGTGAAAGAAGGGCATCATGATCAATAGATCAAGCAACAATTGGGACATACAATACCAAAGTAACTTGGAGCTCCAAGAACATTGCAGTTAACTCCCTTAGCGGTAAACCCGAGCGTGACTCGGGGTGGTTTTTTCATGCTAGGATCGGTATCCCCGAGTCACGCTCGGGGTAGATGTGCAGAGCCTGCAGCGGGGATTCTTACCTTCTCCTGGCGATCCAGCGATGATCTCCCATTGCTGTGATCGCCCCCGAGATCCCCGCCGCGCCGTCCGCCGCTCTGATGACTTCCTGGTTCCATTCCCTGCAGCAGCAATGGGAGGGAAATTCAAATGTTGCACAAAACACAAACACATAAAAAGAAGGTGATACAGTGTAATCTGAGAGGATTACACTGTATCACCTTAGTATCAGAAAAATATCAAATATTATAAATTGTAAATTATAAATTTTATTATTAATATATATTATGTATATTATAATATTTATATTTTATAATATATTTTATAATATATTTATATTTTATAATATACATATATATATATATATATATATATATATATATATTATAAATTATAAATAGCAAAAAATTGTACCGCTTTTGGTACATAATTCCTGCCATAATCATACCATAATCATACTGCCAGGGAGGTTAATGGAAACCTCTATATCATGGGTCTCCAAACTTTTTAAACAAAGTACCGGTACTGTCCTACAGACTTTAGGGGGGCTGGACTGTGGCCATCGGGGGTACAAAATGTCCCAGCATCAGTGGGAGTAAACAATCCCCCATCATGTCAGTGGGAGTAATTGTGCCCCATCATTGCTGTCATTGGGCCCTATTGTTTGTGTCATTGGAGGAATTCTGCCCCATTATTGGTGTCATTGGGCCCCATTATTGGTGTCATTGGGAGGAATAGTGCCCCATCATTGGTGTCATTGGGCCCCATTGTTAGTGTCATTGGGAGGAGCTGTGCCCCCATTGGTGTTATTGAGTGGAATTGTGTCCTTCATTGGTGTCAGTCAATAAAATAGCACCCTAAGGGCCAGATAAAAGCAAAGAAAGGTCTGTATCTGGCGCCCAGATGGTACAGATGGTACAGTACAATGTCTCATCATTTATTTTTTGATATCCCTGGATAATACACTACACTGTATGTTACCCCCAGGGAAATGTACTCACATTTTGATTACTTGGCATTGCCTAATTATTTTACAGCTCCGCAACAGGTCCTCTCTCTTTGTGTCTGCAGAACGCCCCCATTGCCTAGTGACCAGTGTGTTTTTCTCTAGATTGAGGGAAGATTACCTGCAATGTTATATCATGACCTTAGTTAAACACTGTGGTTTATCTGAAAAAATAATAACAGCAAGGATTATACACTCATAAGGTTACTAAATCATCAGAATGACCTAGAACAAATGTAGCATTACCTAACTTACTTATGTGCATGCCATGGAAAGCGGGTACAATCACTTACAGTTTATTTAAAACATGTTTTTAACATATTAATGAAAGTATTTGAACTGTTTTATTTTTAAATGACTACTGTTCACTTCTAATAACCAAAAGCTTATTTAGTTCGCTATTGTGTAACTTGTCTTTATTATTTAAGAACTTCTCTCGGCTTGTTAAAATCCAAACAAGATCAGTTGAGCTTTTGATTAGGACCATCTCTTATCTTCAATTAGTCGAACAGCTAAATGAGTTAAAACTAAATACTTCAATATGCATCATCACTTTTTGTTCAGCTCAGCATTTCTTCTCTTTTTTCTTGTAAGGAGTATTTCAAACTGATGCCTTAAAGTCTCTGCAAAACATATCCAAATCCTCTGGAGATCAGATTGTATACTACAGTCATTTAATGTGATGGCAAGAGACCTATTCCTTGTGCTTGTTCCTGTCACCTTACCAACCATGGGGAAATTCAGTACTTGGCAAAGTCATATTTCCAAATAACAACAAATGTTCTACTGGGATAACCTTTTTTCTTCCATTTTACAGAAAATAATGTTTTTTTTTTCTTATTCACAGCAGACAAATACCTTTCTCAACTGAAGATGTTCTTGTGTATTAATGGCCAATGAATGCCCATAGGCTTTAAAGGTGAACTCCGGGCAGATATAAAAGGCATAAATTAATGCAGATCTGTATTCATTAATATGTCATAAAATTTTCTTTATTATTTCAAGCAGTGTATATACACGAGCTTGACTTTATATCAGACGGCAGAGCTTAGACTGGGAGAGGATTTAGCAGCATAATCTGTTGTCCTGTAGGGTTCATGTGTTGCTGAGGAACATGCTGATAGGAGGAGAGTGCAAGGTGACAGATGGATAATCTCCTCAGAATGCTGCTTCTCCTTTTACTGTCCAGTCACAAGCTGGGGCGGGACTCGACCTGTGTTAGAGAAAGTGACTGTGCCCTTGGGAAGGAGGAAAGGGACTGCTATGCACCCTTAAGGCAGAGGAGGAGAAAAACAGCACATTAACAGCACTAGAAAGGAAAATGAATACTTTCCACCCTTGGAAAGGAGGAGGAAGAAAAGGACACATTAGCAGCACTTGTAGGCAACTGACTGCCCTGGGACCTTAAGGAGGAGGAGGAGGACAATTATACATTAGCTGCACTTACAGCCAGGAGGAGGAGGAGGAAAAAAGTGAAGAAAGTAAAGAAGGAAGTGAAGAAGACAAACATAATGATGTTGAGGGGCAGTCCTGATTTTAGGTAGGCTAAGCATTCTGTGGCCATAGGTTTCTAAGCTTAACTTTTTGCTGCTGCCTGCCCTTTGCCCTGGAAGTATAATTTTGCTTATCCATTTGCTGCTGCTCCCTATCCTCCCTGCATTGTGGAAGGGCAGGCAGCCTATGGCCACAGGGTTCCCTAATGCAGTTGTGCCTTCATTGCCCAGCATCCCATGTTTGTGAATCTCCTTGCGGTTGTAACTATTGTGCACTCTTTGTGTCCCGGATCTACTTCTCCAGCATACAGTGGAGACAGCAGGCACCTATTAAGACCCCTTGTAAGAACCCTAGTGACAATATACACAGAGGTGACAGGTCCTCATTAAAAAAGAAACAAAAGGGGTGCTAATAGGTGCCTGATGTCTCCACTGTATGCTGGAGAAGTAGATCAGAGAAAAAGGTCCAATTCTTAAGGATGTCAAGTGGTTAATAAATTTGCCTTCTCTTTGTCCCCAGTCACCCACTCTAGAATATTTTGTAATGGGCCGGCATGCTCAGACCTGTCCTTTTTACTATTAAGATATTTGAGGAATTTGGGTTTTTGGGTTTGTCCTGCTATCTGTCATTCGTTTAAACTTTTGCGGCCTTGATTTCCTTTTTACATATTTTGTTATATTCTTTATAACATTTAAACAATGATTGTGTTCCTTCATTTTTATATTTTTAAAAACTTTTTTTTTATTATTTATAGCTTTGGCCTTGAGCCACATAGGTTTTATTTTTAGCCTTTAAACGTATTGCCTATGGGAATATACTTTTCAGTTTGTTCACATACAATTGTTTTTAAGAATTCCCATTTCTGTTATGTGTTCGTCGATGTCAATATTCCCTCCCAGTCTAAGCCTTGGAGAGCAGCCCTCATCCTTGGAAAGTTTGCTCTCTTAAATGTAAGTGTTTTTATCCTTCCAGAATGTGCTTAATGTTTACAGCTAACAATAAATGAAACCATGTTATGGTTACTGCTACCAACATGTTCCTTTATATTAACATTAGTAATCAGCTCTGCATGGTTTGAGATTACCAGGTCCAGCAGAGCATCATTCCTAGTCAGGGCCTCTATGAACTGGATCATAAAATTTTCTAGTAATAGGTTTATACATTTTTCCCTTTAACATTTCCTGCAGTGCCATTACACCAGTCAATTTCCGGGTAGTTAAAATCCCCCATTATTATCACCCTCCCAGCCCTATCTGTGCAAGGAGTCTCCACCTCCTCATTAACATTGGGTGCTGTATAACAAACTCCAATGATTACCTTGGTAGTACGCACACCCATGTGCAGTTCTACTCATAAAGCTTCAGCATCATCACACTCTTCATCAACTAGGTCCTCTTTCACATTCGCTTTGAGATCACTTCTCACATAGAGACAAACACCACCATCTTTTCTTTTTACCCTTTCTGTCCGAAGGAGAACATAGCCAGAAATATTTATAGCCTAGTAGTGTGAAGAGAGAAGCCAAGATTCAGCAATACCAACGGAATCATAGTTCTCTTTGTGCACCAGAGCTTCCAGCTCAACAATTTTGCTTGACAGACTTCTGGCATTGGTGAACAAACACTTTATTACTTTATTATGTTGTCACATTTTGCAAAGATATTTTGCATATTTTCTATTTTAGTACTAATAGTACCATTTCCAATGGTTGTTTGTAACATGGGAACCTTTTTATAACCTGCCATAGCCCTCCCCCCATCTTTCCCCATTCCACCCAGCAATAGGGACTGCACATTTATCTCCTGGATTACAATTTTTAACATTGACCCACAGGCCTGTAAAAGAGTGAATGACTGCATATTAGACCCATTTCCTATCCAAGGGGGCACCAGGCAGGGTTGCTCACTGTCACCCCTGCTATTCGCTCTGGCAATTGAGCTACTAGTAGAGATCCTTAGGGTTTCTCCTCTCCTAAAGGGCATATTGAACCGTGCCTTAGAAGAGCGGGTATCTTTATACACTGATGACATATTATTATATCTATCTGATCTTGCCCATAGTGTTCAGTCAGCTTTGGCCATTATACAACAATTTGGATCAATTTGGATTGGTTTTAGGTCAATTGGTCAAAATCATGCATTTTTTGAATATATACTGACTTACCCTTGTGTTTACCCCCATTGTGGCCATTACAGATTACTCAGAAAAATAAATACCTCAGTATTGAAGTGCAAATTCCCTTAACCACCTTTATTGAAAACCAATAGGGGCAGACCCCTGTCTGACCTGTCTGGCCCCTTATAATCTAATTTTCCCTCCCCCCTCAAACCTAGTATAAATACTCCTCTATTCACTGGTGTCACAAATCAGGAAAAGGTGTGACACTATAATGAGTGTCCCCCATATACCTGTGATGTGTTTCCAAAATTGATGTGCACTTGAACGGGTGTACAGTAAATACTATACACCCTGGTGCATATACTTGGATGTGTTATGGTGAATAGGTGATAATAAATGGATAATGTGATACCAACATAAACCAACAAAGTGAACAAGTAATTCAAAGAAAAAGTGTCCAATATTTCAATGGTTGCCACCTCAGTGTATAGTCCATATACATATAAAAGTGCATAAAGTCCCAATCGTCCCCTCACAGGCTAAAGTAAAGTCCACTCTGTGGGTTCCTCTAGATCCGTGGGGTGCAGATGGGTTCCACCACCTTTGTGGGGATTAGCCCCTTACCATAGAGAAAAGAGGTTAAGGACGGATAATCAGCCCAGTAGTGTCTTGGGAATTCAGGGAGGTCACCGTGAAATAATCAGAAAGTAAGTGTGGCCTCTTACCAGATCGCTCAAACCAAAAGGCGACTGTCTCACTGATCTTTCGGTGTCTCAACCCAATCCCGGTCCACTCTTGTTCTGGGTGTTACTCTCCGCACAGGTGAGGGCTTCCACGTGTATCTCACAGAAACAGAATCAGACCATAGCGCAGTACCTTTGACAATTTATTAAAACAAAAGTATCCAGTGCACTTACTGTTAGATGTTAACTAATGGACACAGGAAACCGATACCGATATTGGAGAGGCCGTGGCCGCCTGCAGTGCGGTCCTCGGCAACTTGCGATGACGATGCGGCGCTCCTCTGTGACGCGTTTCCACTAAACAGTCGTCTACGGAAATAGGACTCAATTTTGGAAACACATCACAGGTATATGGGGGACACTCATTATAGTGTCACACCTTTTCCTGATTTGTGACACCAGTGAATTTTAGCGCACTTGATTTCTTTTCTACACATTCTATCACCATTTGGTTCGAAGGTTGCAGCTATTCACACTACTGATCCTGCGCACTTATTTAATTTTATACACAAATACTCCTCTAGCCTTCCCATAAACTGCTCCCCTAGCACAGCAGACCCCCTTCCATTTACAGTGGGTACGGAAAGTATTCAGACCCCCTTAAATTTTTCACTCTTTGTTATATTGCAGCCATTTGCTAAAATCATTTAGGTTCATTCTTCTTCCTCATGAATGTACACACAGCTCCCCATATTGACGGAAAAACACAGAATTGTTGACATTGTTGCAGATTTATTAAAAAAGAAAAACTGAAATATCACATGGTCCTAAGTATTCAGACCCTTTGCTGTGACACTCATATATTTAACTCAGGTGCTTTCCATTTCTTCTGATCATCCTTGAGATGGTTCTACACCTTCATTTGAGTCCAGCTGTGTTTGATTATACTGATTGGACTTGATTAGGAAAGCCACACACCTGTCTATATAAGACCTTCCAGATCACAATGCATGTCAGAGCAAATGAGAATCATGAGGTCAAAGGAACTGCCTGAAGAGCTCAGAGACAGAATTGTGGCAAGGCACAGATCTGGCCAAGGATACAAAAAGATTTCTGCTGCGCTTAAGGTTCCTAAGAGCACAGTGGCCTCCATAATCCTCAAATGGAAGACGTTTGGGACGACCAGAACCCTTCCTAGAGCTGGCCTTCTGGCCAAACTGAGCTATCGGGGGAGAAGAGCCTTGGTGAGAGAGGTAAAGAAGAACCCAAAGATCACTGTGGCTGAGCTCCAGAGATGCAGTCAGGAGATGGGAGAAAGTTGTAGAAAGTCAACCATCACTGCAGCCCTCCACCAGTCGGGGCTTTATGGCAGAGTGGCCCAACGGAAGCCTCTCCTCAGTGTAAGACACATGAAAGCCCGCATGGAGTTTGCTAAAAAACACCTGAAGGACTCCAAGATGGTGAGAAATAAGATTCTCTGGTCTGATGAGACCAAAATAGAACTTTTTGGCCTTAATTCTAAGCGGTATGTGTGGAGAAAACCAGGCACTGCTCATCACCTGTCCAATACAGTCCCAACAGTGAAGCATGGAGGTGGCAGCATCATGCTGTGGGGGTGTTTTTCAGCTGCAGGGACAGGACGACTGGTTGCAATCGAGGGAAAGATGAATGCGGCCAAGTACAGGGATATCCTGGACAAAAACCTTCTCCAGAGTGCTCTGGACCTCAGACTGGGCCGAGGGTTTATCTTCCAACAAGACAATGACCCTAAGCACACAGCTAAAATAACGAAGGAGTGGCTTCACAACAACTCCGTGACTGTTCTTGAATAGCCCAGCCAGAGCCCTGACTTAAACCCAATTGAGCATCTCTGGAGAGACCTAAAAATGGCTGTCCACCAACGTTTACCATCCAACCTGACAGAACTGGAGAGGATCTGCAAGGAGGAATGGCAGAGGATCCCCAAATCCAGGTGTGAAAGACTTGTTGCATCTTTCCCAAAAAGACTCCTTGCTGTATTAGATCAAAAGGGGGCTTCTACTAAATACTGAGCAAAGGGTCTGAATACTTAGGACCATGTGATATTTCAGTTTTTCTTTTTTAATAAATCTGCAACAATGTCAACAATTCTGTGTTTTTCTGTCAGTATGGGGTGCTATGTGTACATTCATGAGGAAGAAGAATGAACCTAAATGATTTTAGCAAATGGCTGCAATATAACAAAGAGTGAAAAATGTAAGGGGGTCTGAATACTTTCCGTACCCACTGTATATGGAGTTACTCCCTAGAAGCCCACATGGCATCTGGTCCCTTCTGCTGACCTCAAGCCAAACATACTTACGTATCCTGGACTTTGTCCACAGAGCAATAGATGAATCCGCAGGGTGACCCCGATTGCAGGAAAAGCAGAGCACACCGTCATGCTAGGCACACTTTAGAGGTCACCCGCTTTTAGCAGGGCATCTGGCCTAGTTCAACTGTTCACCATTGGCAGAGATTCCATTATTACAGGTGTCAATCTTCTGCACATGTGTGTAATTCACCACCCTGCTGTTAACCGGCCAGTTGGTGACTACTGGAGCCATCCTGAAACTTCTGGACACCACAAGACACCACAGGACGCTCCCAATATCTGCATGGCTGTTCCTTGTGAGACCCCAGTCGCCACATCTTCCGAAAGATAGGAAATATCATACAAAATTGTCCTTATGAGTGAGGAGGACAAAAAAGGAACGCGGGCCGTAAATTTATGGGAAGGGGGTCCTATGGGGTAGGAGCAAGGGCGGGGCTACCCAAACATATGCTGCCATGGAAGTCTGTCAGGAAAATGTATATATGATGATGCTCTAACAAGTAAAAGCAATCTTAGCTGCTAAGTAGACGCTGGATTGCTTTTACAGGTGGCAGAAGAGGGTGAGCTGCCCCCTCCCCCCCCCTCCCCACTGCTGCTCCCTCCAGTGCCTTTCTGTGCTCTGATTTTGCAGTTGCACCAGCTTGCAATAAGGTTGTTTGTCGACCAGCTCGTCTCCAATCACCTCTATGGTCTAGGAGACCGGAAGCAACAAGCATTTTCATCACTTTCGGTTAGGGCAGATGTAAACGCTGACATTTTTTTTTCCTGGAAAACATGAGATCAATGTTTTTTTTTTATCTCTTGCTTTCAAGGGTGGAGGAGAGATCTTGGGTCTTAAAGATTACAGATGTCTCCATAAAGAGGACCTGTCTTGCTTTATTTCTATCATAAGGGATGTCTATATTTCTTGTACAGTAAACCCCCCTCCATTGCGGGGGTTACGTTCCGGACCCAGCCGCGAAAAGTGAAATTCCGCGAAATAGAAAAACCCTATTAAAATGCATTGTAGGCATGATTTTTTTACTGTCACTGTACGTGTAGAAGCATTTTAAGGTCTTTAAACACACTTTTAAAACAATAGAAACTCATTTAAACACATAAAAGATACTTAGAGACAGAGCAAGAGCTATGAAAAACACAAAAATCTTTCATTTTTAATGATTTATATAGTAAAATAACATTACAAAAAAAAACACGAATTACCGGGACCGCAAAAACTGAACCGCGATGTAGCGGGGGATTACTGTAGTAGAAATAAACATGATGTAAAAAAAAAAAAAAATTTAAATGACAGTGTAAAAATAGCATCCCCATTTCTCCGTGCTCACGTGTGGAGGCAAATACATTTGTAGGTGGCAGACGCATATGTAAACGGTCTATCACCACAAACATTATAAGAAGAACAATAATTCAAACGATGGACCTCCTTTGTAACTCTAAACTGGTAACCTGTAAAACATTTTAACGTGTCGTCTATGGGGATTTTTAACCACTTAAGCCCCGAAGATTTTACCCCCTTCCTGACCAGGGCCTATTTTGGGATTTGGCACTGCGTGACTTTAACGGACAATTGTGCGGTCATGCGACTCTGTACCTAAACGAATTTGACGTTCTTTTTTTTCCCACAAACAGAGCTTTCTTTTGGTGGTATTTGATCACCTGTGCGATTTTTTGATCATGCACTATAAACAAAAAAAGAGCGTCAATTTTGCAAAAATAACAATATTTTTCACATTTTTTATATGAAATTCCCCAAAAAATGTAAAAATCAAAATTTTTTAACATTTTAGGCTAATTTGTTTTATGCTACATGTGTTTGGTAAAAAAAATCGCAAAAAGCGTATTTTGATTGGTTTGCGCAAAAGTTATTGCGTTTACTAACTAAGGGAAAGATTTTTGTCATTTTTGTTGTTTTTTTTTTTTAACGAGTAATGGCGGCGATCTGCTATTTTTTTTGCGGTACTGCGACATTGCGGCGGACAGATCGGACCCTTGACTGACATTTTTGACACTTTTGGGGTTACCAGTGACATTACTACAGTAATCAGTGCTATATATGCACTGTTACTGTAAAAATGACATTGGCAGTGAAGGGGTTTACTTCTTTTGAGAGGGAGGGGTTAAGTGTGTCCCTAGGGGCGTGCTTCTAACTGTGATTGGATGTGGCTACTGGTGTAAGAACAGAGATTAACGGTCCTACATAGCAGAACCGTATGATCTCCATTCTTACACAGGGAAGAATGACAGGCGGCTTTGTTTACATTAGCCGCCTGCCTTTCTCCCGGTGTAACGGACAATCGCGAGTGCCCGGCGGACATCGTGTCCGCCGGGCACACGCGCGGGGGGGGTCCGTGACCGAGCGGGAGCGCGCCTCCGGCGGCGCGGGCTCGCTCCCTAGAGCCTCACAGGCTAGCGACGTAGTCCTAATTTGTGAACTGACTCTGGTCGCGAACCGAATTGGTTGTGAACCGAGGCACATTTTCCCATAGGGTTCAATGTAAATCCGGTTAATCCGTTCTGACCTTTTTTTGGGGGGTTTTGAAGCACAAAAATATGAAACAAATTACAATACACATTAGTACAGTATAGTAATGTATAAAGAGAGAACACTAACCTTGCGTGAGATGACTTCTGGCATGGAGGAAGGCAGGTGGGAGGCTGTGAAATACAATACAGTAAGTACAGTATTGTACAGTACAGTACAGTAATACAGTACAGTACTGTATGTGCTAAAAACAACACTAAAAAGCAAAAAGTGTCTTCACAGTACTCACAGTACTTCTTTCTGTGTCTCTTCTTCTCTCCACGATCTTCCTACAGGAAGTCACGACCATGTGACAGCCTGGAAATAGCATTAAAATGGCCACAGCTCCTGTTCGTGAACCGAAGCGGAGTTCGTGAACCGGAGCATATTTTTATGAACTTTTCTGTTCGTGAACCGAGTTGTTCGTGAACAGAAGCGTTCGTGAACCGAGCTATCACTGTATATATAATGTTTGGGGGTTCTAAATAACTTTAAATCCAAAAATATACAGATTTTTACATGTAAACAAAAAGTGTCAGAATAGGTCTGGTCTTCAAGTGGATATGGTGGAGTATCTCCAAACAGGCAGTTATCATCATATCCTATTCAGGAAAGATGTGGAGGGAAAAATATAAAGAAATAATATAGAAACTAGAAAACTAGTAAATAAATAAAGAAAAAAACCTAATAATTTACAAAAAAAATAAATCACTGCAAAGTTGTGGCACAGAGGCTGGCAAGCAAACACATGTATAGATAAGGATTCCTAAGGAGCATAGTAGAGTTTCTGGAACTGTAAACACTAGAGGCTAAACAAGGGTATGTAGATGACCACACTGTAACCCACAGAAGAGCACTGTACTACACAGTATATCACTGTATAGCACTTTTTTTCTCCCTGTTTACTCTTACACAGATTTGGCAGCTTTTCCTAACCAGCCACAACACACTTAAAAAATGTCTGCTGGAAGCCCACTCTTTTAAATTGACTCTCAGAGACCCATTTAACCTGGAACAAAGATTATGCAGTGAATTATGGGTTTGGCCATGAATTTGTGGTCATAAATGTGGAAATTTGAAGAAGTGCGAAACTGTAATATCCACCTCAAACCCAATGAGGCTTCAAATCCAAATCTTTCCAGAAAAGTAAAAGAAGGGCACCTGTGGTGACAACTTTACAGGACTCGATCTCCTTCACACCCCAGAAAAAAAAAAAAAAAACTGACCAGAGTTTTAACCACTGCATACTCAGAGACAGAAATTTTCAAGAACATTCTGTCTCTCTATGACACCCCAGAAAAATTGGTGTACAACTTCTAAAATTGAAAGCCCATCACCGGGATAATTTCCAAAAGTGTGATATTAAGTTAAATTCAAAGTATCTTTATTAAGTATGCACAACTTTTATCATTCATCATCAAGTACGTGTGAACCATTCTAAAATCTACTCTTGCATCGGGCTCTGCAATCTCCTTTGCTGGTTGAAAATTTACTGATCACTGGCCTGTGAATTCAACTTGTAAAGTGTAATTCTGGGCCCCCTACCAGTTCACTAGCATGCTTTAAAAGGCTCCCTGCCTCTACACTCTCAAGCATCTGGCCAGAGAAGAGAGCTTATGGAATCTCACTTTATCCTTCTGTGCTTCTTTATTAGTCTATAAACATACTTACGAACAAATATTGATGTGTGAGAGACTAAAGAAGGAAGGCCGTATCTCAACTTTCACAAAGTTTAGTGGATCCATTGGGGTTAATTTACAAAGAGTACAAAATCTGGCGCAGCATTGTATGGTAGCCAATCATCTTCTAACTTCAGCTTGGTAAATAAGGCTTTGACAAAAAAAAAAAAAAACCTAGAAGCTGATTGGTTTCTATGCAGAGCTACACCAGATTTTGCACTCTCCAGTTTTAGTAAATCAAACCCATTGTGTCACCAGGGGTCTCAGGTGAGGTAGAAGAGCCCCGCTAGCTGTCACAGTGGTGATCGGGGAGGTGCGGGCCATTCCGTTGAAAACATGTTACATGTTATACCTTGAATATGGATGTAACATGTTAAGAAAGGTGAACTTATCCTTTCAGGCCGGGTTCACATATGTTTCCCCCCGCATCCAATTTGCATGCTATTCGAGTGTGCCCGCCTCACAACAGAGCCAGTTCACACAGATCCTGGGCAGCCACAGTTTCCATTCCAAAAGAGTCCTATGCACCTTTGGGTCCAGTTCAGGTGCGAATTCAGGCAAAAATACAGACCTGATTTGCGCCTGAACCGGTGAACAGAGACGCACCGGACCCCATGCTGGGAACCACAGCCATATATATGTGAATCCGGCCTAAATGCTTAGACAGATGGTCAGTAGGAATGGGCTCAGGCGTATTCGGATCATACAAACCAGGAAGCTATCACTGCACACTGCCACACCAATCATAGGCAGTGAGGCATTTTCTGTCCTGCAGCTGCACACACACACACTGCCTATGATTGGTGGTGTGCAGTGACGGCTTCCTGGCGGGTACGATCCAAACACACCTGAGCCCATTATTATTGATCAGATCAAGCAGCAGGCATTAGAAGAGTCAGCAGGCTGATGGACTGAACAGGTATAGACAATCAGATACTAAAGAGAGTCGAGTTTCCAGAAAGTTAGAGAGAGCAATACCATTAAAAAAGCAAAAAAAATTCTCTCCCCTCCCTTCTCCCTCTCCCCTCACTCCCCCACTTACCTTACCCCTTTTCCCCTCTCACTTGCCGCTCTCACCCAGCATACTCTGCAGATCTATAACTAGAACACCAACTGTGCTTTATAGAGACAACTGAAGCACTCGACAATGCTCACACTTGGTCTCGAGTACTAAATCCCCTCTGAACCTCTGGACCCACCCATATCACACCTGTAAATTGGGCCCACTCCCGTACTTACCCACTTCCCACACATCAATCCTTCATAAACAATGACAATTTAGCTTCAGTCAAACTACTACCGTTAATTCGCAACTGGCTTTTGTGCTCATAATCAGTTCTAAGGGTATTACCCATTAGCCTCCAAGAGATATGATGTTTGACGGGCCTATCCCTGACCATGACTCCAGGCGTTTGCTTGTGTTATACTTGTTTACCATGTATTGTTTGTTGAATCATTTTGATTCTATTGATTTATTACTGTACTCTGTACCGTGATATGTATTGTTCCATATTGTCAATAAAAAAGTTTGAATTAAAAAAAGCAAAAAAAAATAAAGTTTTTTTTCATTTACAAGAATAATTAAAGCCATGAACAAACATTCAGACAGACATAAATCCAGTGCTTGAGCAGACTAATCTGTTGATCAGTTACAGGTTGAATACCAGCAGCTTGTTTAGAAACTTCGGACAAATTCCATTGAATTGAGGTTGGAGCCTTGAAATTTCTTATTGCCCGTAGGAAGTACTGTAATATTTGGACTAGGTTTCAGGATTCTGGCAGCTTCTCCACACCAATGGATATCCATTATCCAGTATATTTACTAAAACCGGAGAACTCAGAATCTGGTTCAGCTGTGCATGGTAGCCAATCAGCTTCCAACTTCAACTTGTTTAATTAAGCTTTGGCAAAAAAAAACCTGGAAGCTGATTGATTTCTTTGCAGAACTGCACCCGATTTTAAAACTCTCCAGTTTTAGTAAATCAACTGTCTCCGTTGTAAGGCCCCTTTCACACAGGCACACTGACCGACGGAGTCCGTTCTGCTCAGCAGGGGACCGATCCGCCGATCCCCACTGAGCAGGCAGATGACATCTCCGTCTTTGCTCTGTGCGCAGAGACGGAGCTCTCAGATCCCTGCTGTCCTCCATGGGGAGATCGGTTGAGAGCAGACCGCCTGTCAATTCTCATCTGATCCCACCCGATCCCATCCTCCAGACGGATGGAAAATAGGGTTTCCATCCGTTCAGATTTCACAGACAGGATCGGATAGCAGCGGGTGTCAGCGGAGATGTCTCCGCTGACACCTGCTGCCCCATAGGGATGCATGGAGCATCCGATCAGGTCCGCCTGAAAAACTGACAGTGGGATCGGATCGCCCGTGTGAAAGGGGCCTAACAGAGGAAGTCTGAGAATGAAGCGCCACACTGTAGGTTGATTGTCCAGACATTAACATATAGCACAATAGGATAAAATGTTTTTTACAGAAATGCATTGGCTCTCTAATAAAACCTTTTATCCTATTTTGGAATACATTTATGTCTGGACAATCAACTTCCAGTATTGCGCTTCAGTCTTAGACTTTCAGCAGTGTATGTACTCTTGGTTAGTACGGGCGTGCAATAAGGTACAATACTGAGTGACTCAATAGTAATTATTACATTGACTTTGTATGCGAGTTAATAATTTGCTTGATAGAACACCTCTGATTTTGGGTCTCCAGGAACATTCAGTCAGATATCTGTAACAGGTACCTGTAGATTCCCCACTCCTGCTTACAATTTAAAGCAGATCTAAACCCTGACTGGATAATGTCTAGTTTGCTAAAGCAGTGTGCATTATAAACATTTGCCCAGGTTTTCAACAAGATAGTTTTGTTTTGTTTTTTTTCCTTTTTTGCATCTCAGTGCATCTGATCCCCTTCAGCTTCTTCCTTTTCTATCTGCTATACATGGACTCACTCCAATGTTAGCTGCAAATGTGAAAGGGTGACAACACAGGAGCACCACTGGGAGACAGTTGTCCCCCCATAACCAGAAATGCCTGAACAAGAACTTTAAAGTGGTTGTAAACTCTTTTTTATAACTTGTACCTATAGGTAAGCCTATAATAAGGCTTACCTATAGGTACTATAAATATCTCCTAAACATGTACCGTTTAGGAGATATATACTTTTCATGCAGCCAATGACGTCATCAGCACATGCGCTCTGAAGGAATGGCCACCCATCCTGTTCCTTCAGAGCCCTGTTCCGTGAATGGCAGCTCCAGCGCGCATGCGCAGGAGTGATGTCATCGTGCCTCTGGCCAATCAGATGGCCGGAGGACACGAACCAGGAAGTAGGATGGTCGAACATGTCGGCCGTGTCACTGGTGAGCGGGCGGCACTGCGGGGGCTTTGTCCTAAGGTAAGCATTTCATTTTTTTGGGGGTTTACAACCTCTTTAACAGCAGGATAACCAGTTATTTCTTTAACCACTTTACCACCGGAGGATTTTCCTGCTAAAAGACCAGGGGTTATTTTGCGATTTTTTACTGCGTGACTTTAACGGACAATCGCGCGGTCGTGCGACGCTGTACCTAAACGAATTTCACGTCCTTTTTTTCCCACAAACAGAGCTTTCTTTTGGTGGTATTTGATCACCTGTGCGATTTTTTGATCACGCGCTATAAACAAAAAAAGAGCGTAATTTTTGCAAAAACAACAATATTTTTCACTTTTTTTTATATGAAATTCCCCCAAAAAAAAATGTAAAAATCAAAATTTTTTAAAATTTTCGGCCAATTTGTTTTACGCTACCTATGTTTGGTAAAAAAAATCGCAAAAAGCGTATTTTGATTGGTTTGCGCAAAAGTTATCGCGTTTACAAACAAAGGGAAAGATTTTTGTCATTTTTGGTGTTTTTTTTTTTAACGAGTAATGGCGGCGATCTGCGATTTTTTTTGCGGTACTGCGACATTGCGGCGGACAGATCGGACCCTTGACTGACATTTTTGACACTTTTGGGGGTACCAGTGACATTACTGCAGTAATCAGTGCTATACATATGCACTGTTACTGCAAAAATGACACTGGCAGGGAAGGGGTTAACAGTATTGGACAGGGAGGGGTTAAGTGTGTCCTAGGGGCGTGATTCTAACTGTGTAGGGACAGGTCTACTAGTGTAAAAACAAAGATCAACAGTTCTACATAGTAGAACTGTTTGATCTTCACTTTTACACAGGGAGAACTGACAGGTGGCTTGTTTACACAAGCCGCTCTGTCTTTCTCCCGCTGTAGCGGCGATCGTAGTGTGACCGGCGGACATCGGGTCCGCCAGTCACACTCCCGCACTCCTCCGTGAACGAGCCGAGGCGGGCGCGCGCCTCGGCGGGCGCGCGCCCGCCCGCTATTGGCTCTGGAAGGAGTGACAGGCGAGCGACGTAGACCTACGTCACTCTGCCTGGCCGGGGCCGACTGCCGCAGTAAATATACTGTGCGCAGTCGGCAAGCGGTTAAGGAAAGCTGCAGATTAAAAGATTAACATCTGAAATTACATCAAAACTTTAACATGTATATTCGATTTTAGTGTTTGGGTTTAGCACTACTTTAACCACTTTGATACCAGGCACTTTCACCTCCTTTCTGCCCAGGCCAATTTTCAGTTTTTAGTGTTATTACCTTTTGAATGACAATTACGCGGTAATGCAACACTGTACTCATATGACATTTTTATCATTTTTTCACACAAATAGAGTTTTCTTTTGACGGTATTTAACCACAACTAGGGTTTTTTATTTTTTGCTAAACAAGCAAAAAACCGACCAAATATATTGTAATAAAAAACTTTTTTCTTAGGTTCTGTTCTAAAATTTAGCAAATAAGTAATTTTTCTTCTTCACTGATGTGCGCTGATAGGACTGCATTGATGGGCACTGATGATGCTGCACGGATGGGCACTGATGAGGCTGCACTGATGTGCAGTCATGCGCACTAATGAGGGAGTACTGATGGGCACTGATAGATAACACTGATGAGCTGCACTAATGGCCACTAATTGGCACTGTTGGGGCTGCAGTGATAATCAGGGCACTGATGATCACTCGGGAAGCACTAGAAGCATTCATCAACGGAGGTACCCGGTTGGGGTGCTGGTTGTTCCGTTACACAGATAACTGGCAAGTTTGTTTACATGTGATCAGCTGTGATTAGACACGGCTGATGACATGGTAAAGGGCCGCTATGATTGGCCCTTTACCTCAATCTGTGCGCAGCTGTGTCTGAAGGACACAGCAATCACAGAGCGCACCTGATGTGCTCCAGGGGGCAAGGCGGGAGGCATGTTCTGGGAGGGCATCCATGGGCGCCCTCCCAGAACAACAAAGCCATGCTGTAGCCATCTTGCTGCGAAGAAGGAGCGCGGCTGCCCTCCCCCAGGCAGCAAGCACACTCGGAAACGCGTCGCATGCAGATGACATCATCCAGGTTCGACTATCCACCAAGCCCTGCTGTCAAGTAAATACCCCGAGCCTACTTCCTGGTTCTAACCTTGCCGTACAAGCCGGCCACAGCGAAAGGATTTCAGCTCCAGCAGGACGGATGTCCACAACCGGATGATGTACACTTCTCCACACTGGAACCTTGTTTTATGGGCATGAATATATGCTTACTAATGTGAGTGCATAATTTTATTCATTAAACCTGTTGCATAAAGTCTACACTTAGAGATGCCTCTGTCTGTCTTTGTTTTAGCCCCGTGGAACCCCTGGCTTTTGGTTTCTGGATGGCTGCCCTACATGGTGGACTTTTTCTCCCCCTGTGCCATTAATGACTTTTAACTCCATGGACTTTTGGTTCGATATGTGATCAAGCGCCTGTTAACATTGTGTATTTCTGTAGCCATCTTTTGGCTATGGTGCAGTATTGAAGTGGTTAAGAAAATTATTTTCATGAAAGGTTTAGGTTAAAATAAATTAATTGGGCTTTCTGACATAAAAAGAGATAGAAGTATCAATTGTTGTTTAGAGTTCGTTTTTTCCTATATTAGCAACTAAATTTCAGGGCGATCACTGGAACTCTAAGGCTACGTTCACACGGATGATTTAGGCTGTTGTGAATCTTCTGATTCCTGCTGCAACTGTGAGAGGCTAGGTGCAATAACAGCTATTTGCGGCTTTCCGCACAGCCAGCGATTACCTCTATTGATCACTGTTGGACACCTTTGTTGCTTAAATGTTCACCCATATTTTCAATGTGTCAGTTAGTCAGTTTCTCTGTTATACTTTAGGCCTAAAGCTAACTCAGGGGGTATGATTTAATTACAGGTGAATAAAGAAATGTAATTTGTCTGGGTCATTCTTATATAAATCTGTACTTTTTTTCTCCCCTGTTCCAGAGACTTTACCTTTTTCCACCCAAACCAGGTCAGATGCTAGCAGGGTACCCTATGGCATGTCACAGCTGAAGTGCTTGCTCTCTGCTTGGTTAAAGACTACAATATAGACTGGTTTTCTGAACATCAGGTAACCTTTCTTGCTTTGTACTTAGTATAATTTTTAAAAGTGGTAAAGTGTTCCTATGAAAGCCTACCATGTGAGCTGGATAGTATTTTACTTGGAAGAATTAGACAGACATAAATGCCCGAAACATGTCTCCTGTCTACTGAACATCACAAATGAGTGGAAATGGCACACTGCAATATTTCATGGGATGTATTACACATCAAAGAATCAGGAAAATCCAGGTTCATGTATTAAACCAACAAAGAGAAAGGTAGTGGTTATTATTCAGGTAGAGGAGCAGAATCAGGAGGATTGCAAATGGAAATCAGGTCACGGAGGTAGATAAAAGCAACTTCATAGTGAGATTTGTAGGCAGAAAGATATATTTTAATGTAAGTATTGAAAAGTCATTGATGCTCCCTAAGGAAAAACAGTGCACAAGAAGAAAAATTTAAATCAAACTTTAGTAGTAATTCAGCCACATAAATGTGTGTGTATCTATATGTATATACAGGTGCAGCTCAACAAATTTGAATATCATCAAAAAGTTTATTTATTTCAGTAATTCCATTCAAACAGTGAAACTCATATATTATATAGATTTATTTCACACAGAGTGATATATTTCCTGCATTTCTTTCTTTTAATTTTAATGAATATGGCTTACAACTAGGGAAAATCCAAAATTCAGTATCTGAACATAAGTACATAAGACCAATTAAAAAAAAAAAAAAAGATTTCAAATAAAAAGATGTTGGCTTACTGAAAAGTATGTCCATGTACAGTATAGTATGCACTCAATACTTGGTAAGGGCTCCTTTTGTATGAATTACTGCATCAATGTGGCATGGCATGGATGCAATTAGCCTGTGGCACTGCTCAGGTGCTATGGAGGACCAGGTTGCTTTGATAGTGGCCTTCAGCTCATCTGTATTGTTGGGTCTGGTGTCTCTCATCTTCCTCTTGACAATACCCCACAGATTCTCTATGGGGTTTAGGCAGACGAGTTTGCTGGCCAATCAAGCACAGTGATGCCATGATCATTAAACCAGGTATTGGTACTTTTGGCAGTGTGGGCAGGTGCCAAGTCCTGCTGGAAAACCAAATCAGCATCTCCATAAAGCTTGTCAGCAGAGGGAAGCATGAAGTGCTCTAGAATTCCCTGGTAGAGGGCTGCGCTAACTTTGAACTTATTAAAACACAGTTGACCAACTCCAGCAGACAACATGGCTCCCCAAATCAGCAATGACTGTGGAAGCTTCACATTGGACCTCATGCAACTTGGATTCTGTGCCTCTCCACTCTTCCTCCAGACTCTGGGACCTTGATTTCCAAATAAAAGGCAAAATTTACTTTCATCTGAAAAGAGGACTTTGGACTACTGAGCAGCAGTCCAGTCCTTTTTCTCCTTAGCCCAGGTAAGACCTTTCTGACGTTGTCTCTGGTTCATGAGTGGCTTGACACAAGGAATGCGACTGTTGTAGCCCATGTCTTGGATACGTCTGTCTGCGGTGGCTCTTAAAGCACTGACACTAGCTGTAGTCCACTCCTTGTGAATCTCCCCAAATTCTGGAACGGCCTTTTCTCTCAAGGTCATAGTTATCCCTGTTGCTCGTTCACCATTTTCTACCACACTTTTTCCTTCCACTCAAGTCATCATTGACTGTCTTGTGGACAACTGTCAAGTCAGCAGTCTTCCCCATGATTGTGTAACCTACTAAACCAGACTGAGAAACCATCTAAAGTCTTGGGAAACCTTTACAGGTGTTTTTATTAATTAGCTGATTTAAGTGTGACACTACAATATATGCGTCTACAATATTGATCTTTTTCACAACATTCCTACTTTCTGAGATACTAAATTTGGGTTTTTAACTAGCTGTAAGCTTTAACTCCCTCACATCCGCACTACAGCTTATATACGGCTGCAGCGCGGACTTGAATTTTCGGGAGGCCGTTTTTAAACGGCCTCCCAGAAAGACTCTCCCCGCGCGCTCCCACGAGCGCGCATCGGGGATAATCTGTGTCGGCCGTGTCATCACAGATCGTGGTGAATGGCCAATCACAGCGGCCATTCACCACGTGATCAAGCCATCCAATGAGAGATGATCTCATATGTAAACATATGAGATCATCTCTCATCGCCGGCGCTCCTTCCTCACACAGACACTGCAGTGTGAGGAAGGAGGGGGAGCCGACAGCCACTGGGGACACACAGCAATGTAGTCAGGGCACTGATCACCAGTGCCCTGATTACTGAAGGTAAAAAAAACACACACATTGCCCCCCCATCAGTGCCCACAGTGCCCGCCATCAGTGCCCCCATCAATGCCCACAATCAGTGCCCATAGTGCTGCCAGTCAGTGCCCATCAGTGCCTGCTCATCTAGGCACTGATGAGCACTGACTGGCAGCACTATGGGCACTGAGTGTGGGCAATGATGGTGCTGCCCATCAGTGCTCATCAGTGCCGCCCATCAGTGCTCATCAGTGCCACCCGTCAGTGTCCATCAGTGCCATCCACCAGTGCCCATCAGTGCCGCCTATCAGTGCCCATCAGTGCCGCCCGTCAGTGCCGCCTCTCAGTGCCCAGCAGTGCCACCTCTCAGTGCCACCTCTCAGTGCCCAGCAGTGCTGCCTATCAGTGCTCATCAGTGCCGCCTATCAGTGCCCTCTATCAGTGCTCATCAGTGCGGCATATTAGTGCCACCTCATCAGTGCCCATAAGTGCCACCTCACCAGTGCCCATAAGTGCCACCTCATCAGTGCCCATCAGTGCAGCCTATCAGTGCCCATCAGTGCCGCCTCATCAGCGCACATCAGTGAGGGAGAAAAATTTATTTTCAAAATTTACTCGCAGAAAATAAGAAAAACATTTTTTTTTTCAAAATTTTCTGTCTTTATTCTTTTTTTTTGTAAAAAATAAAAAACCCAGAGGTGATTAAATACCACCAAAAGAAAGCTCTATTTGTGTGAAAAAAAATGATAAAAATTTCATATGGGTACAGTGTAGCATGACCGCGCAATTGTCAGTCAACGTGTGCGAGCGCTGAAAGCTGAAAATTGGCCTGGATGGGAAGGGTATTTAAGTGCACAGAAGGCAAGTGGTTAATCATCAATATTAAAAGAGAGAAATGCTTGAAATATATCACTCTGTGTGTAATGAATCTATATGATATATGGGTTTCACTTTTTGAATTTAATTGCTGAAATAAATTAACTTTTTCATGATGTTCTTTTTTTTGTAGATGCACCTGTATATACAGTATATTTCTTGCATTTTCTGTCCTAGTGACTTTGGTCACTGACACCTAAGATCTCTCCAGTGGGGATACAAGAAGAGAGTGTGAGGAAAAGTTGGAACCTCTGTCATCTTTTGCTTTTTGTGTTGTAACTTTTCTACATTTTTTTAAGACATATTGTATAAAGTTATACTTTATGTTCCCTGGTCATCAGTGAACTGAAAGGTTTACAGGGAATGGTGACTTGGTATACTCAAGCAATGCCTAGTTAAACAGTAAAAGCCTTGGGTTGGTGGGAGGCATCAAATACATGGATTTTTATCAACCTTGACTGCAATATACCTTTACAGTGCCTTGCGAAAGTATTCGGCCCCCTTGTACTTTTCTACCTTTTGCCACATTTCAAGCTTCAAACATAAAGATATAAAACTGTAATTTTTTGTGAAGAATCAACAACAAGTGGGACACAATCATGAAGTGGAACGAAATTTATTAGATATTTCAAACTTTTTTAACAAATAAAAAACTGAAAAATTGGGCGTGCAAAATTAGCGCCACCTTTTGCTGCAATTACAGCTGTAAGTCGCTTGGGGTATGTCTCTATCAGTTTTGCACATCGAGAGACTGACATTTTTGCCCATTCCTCCTTGCAAATCAGCTCGAGCTCAGTGAGGTTGGATGGAGAGCGTTTGTGAACAGCAGTTTTCAGTTCTTTCCACAGATTCTCGATTGGATTTGGACTTTGACTTGGCCATTTTAACACCTGGATATGTTTATTTGTGAACCATTCCATTGAAGATTTTGCTTTATGTTTTGGATCATTGTCTTGTTGGAAGACAAATCTCCGTCCCAGTCTCAGGTCTTTTGCAGACTCCATCAGGTTTTCTTCCAGAATGGTCCTGTATTTGGCTCCATCCATCTTCCCATCAATTTAACCATCTTCCCTGTCCCTGCTGAAGAAAAGCAGGCCCAAACCATGATGCTGCCACCACCATGTTTGGCAGTGGGGATGGTGTGTTCAGGGTGATGAGCTGTGTTGCTTTTACGCCAAACATAACGTTTTGCATTGTTGCCAAAAAGTTAGATTTTGGTTTCATCTGACCAGAGCACCTTCTTCCACATGTTTGGTGTGTCTCCCAGGTGGCTTGTGGCAAACTTTAAACGACACTTTTTATGGATATCTTTAAGAAATGGCTTTCTTCTTGCCACTCTTCCATAAAGGCCAGATTTGTGCAGTATACGACTGATTGTTGTTCTATGGACAGAGTCTCCCACCTCAGCTGTAGATCTCTGCAGTTCATCCAGAGTGATCATGGGCCTCTTGGCTGCATCTCTGATCAGTCTTCTCCTTGTATGAGCTGAAAGTTTAGAGGGACGGCCAGGTCTTCGTAGATTTGCAGTGGTCTGATACTCCTTCCATTTCAATATTATCGCTTGCACAGTGCTCCTTGGGATGTTTAAAGCTTGGGAAATCTTTTTGTATCCAAATCCGGCTTTAAACTTCTCTACAACAGTATCTCGGACCTGCCTGATGTGTTCCTTGTTCTTCATGATGCTCTCTGCGCTTTAAACGGACCTCTGAGACTATCACAGTGCAGGTGCATTTATACGGAGACTTGATTACACACAGGTGGATTCTATTTATCATCATTAGTCATTTAGGTCAACATTGGACCATTCAGAGATCCTCACTGAACTTCTGGAGAGATTTTGCTGCACTGAAAGTAAAGGGGCTGAATAATTTTGCACGCCCAATTTTTCAGTTTTTCATTTGTTAACAAAGTTTGAAATATCCAATAAATTTAATTCCACTTCATGATTGTGTCCCACTTGTTGTTGATTCTTCACAAAAAAATACAGTTTTATATCTTAATGTTTGAAGCCTGAAATGTGGCAAAAGGTTGAAAAGTTCAAGGGGGCCGGATACTTTCGCAAGGCATTGTATGTTTCCATCTTCAACATACATTTGTGCGAAGCAGTGCATTTAGGTAAACAAATATGCTTTCAGCTCCATTCCCAGTTGACGACTCCTAAGTGGAAACGCGTCGGAGGGGGCTAGCTGCTACATCCCACGCCACGGACCGTTCTGCAGGCAGCCGTGCATGCTCTTGAGCTTGTTTTACATTTGTTTGTCCTGATTGATGTAAGTAGCCACCTTTTTTTCTTAATAAAAAGTATTGAAGGTAATGCACTATCAGTCCCTTTTCTTTACATTGGGTACCTGCTCTGTGGAACCTGCTCCTTCCATTGCTGGAATCTCACCATTGCAAAGCGGACCGGCTTCCAGGCTTCCTCGTGGAATTCCCTGTTTTATAGCAGTCCATGCTCAAGTCTCCCTGATTTCTGGTAAGCACCCATCTTTACCCTAAAGTGTCATCATACCAACGACATAGAAAGTCCATTACTTGGAAGCTTTCCGTAAAGGTTTTCTGCGGTAAGGGGCCACCTTGACAAATATCAAGGATCCTATTTGGGAACACGATCACCTTTATAGAGTGGCACGCTTATTTTGACACAGAACACCTTTTTTACACCCCACATCTTTTGAGAGACTTGTGTCTTTTTCCCCAGCTTTTGTTCAATTGATCAACACGGACTCAATCACAAGATATCATATGTTGTGCACTTATTTTGATACGTGTTAATTAACAGATGTTATGTTGATATATTAGGTTAGCGCACTATTCATTTTGTCTATTCTTCTACATTTAAATTTTTCCAGTGCTGCTTTCCGTTTTTAGCACTCATAATTTGCTCACCTTTCACTTTCACCATACATTTGTGCAAGGCAGTGCATTTAGGGAAACAAATATGCCCCCTTTCTGCTCCTATTTATGATTGCTTTTTTTGCATTTCTCAAATACATATGCAGCTTATTTTGAACTGGTGACATATGCATAAACATATCATCATTATTTAAAATTATTGATAATATCCATAGAACAGTTTCTTTTCATGTAATGCATACAATCCCTATTAAGTAAATGCTGATTGCTTTGATTGCTTGTCCTTCATTACTGCATATGAGAAAGCTATCAAAAATAGCACTTTATTCTCTGTTCACTTCCATGAACATCCTCTTGAACAGCTACAGTGCAGAATCTTTCTTATCTGACACAAATCTGGGTGTGTTAGCTGCTTCATCTCCTGTTTGCACACTGTTTTTCAACTAGACAACCCCTGTGTTCCTAATGGAACCACAGAAAAACAACAGAGAACCATAAATCTGACACACATAGAAATATGTCAGGTGCTGAAAAATCAGTAACCACTGTAGCTCTACAAGGGACCAAAGATCTGCAGTGTTGGTACTGAAACCTTCCGTGTGCAACAGTCCCTCTGATCCAGCAATGTGCACAAGAGCAGCAGCTCTCCGGGGTCTCTGCCTCCTTATTGGCTAAGACAGCAGCAGAGGCCATTTGCTCCCAGTAATGTCAATCACAGCCAGTAAGCCAATGAGGTGAGAGCGGGGCAGGGCAGAGCCGAGCCCCGCTCTGTGTGTAAATGGACACACAGAGTAGCGGCTTGTGTGCCCCCATAGCAAGCTGTTTCCTATGGGGGTACTCAGCAAAAGGGAGAGGTCAGGAGCACTGGCAAGTGACCCGCGAAGAGGAGGATCAGGGCTGCTCTGTGCAAAACCACTCCTCAGAGCAGGTAAGTATAAAGTGTTTGTTATTTTTAAAAAAGAAAAAACATTGCCTTTAATATAACTTAAAACCTACAAATGGAATTAACCCTAAATTAGTGCAAAGTTCTTGGAAAATTAGCCTGCGTTGGACTTCCCCATAAATCTTTTATTTGTACTAAATAAAAAGTTACTTTAGAATGGCATAGTAACTTACCCATAATCATTTTAAAAAGATATCTAGAATATTCACCATGCAGTATGTACATTTAGTATATAAAGTATACAGTATACTTTATGTAATACACAGAGTAAACAGTTAAACCAACTGCAAAGTAGAAATAAAATGCTCATTGACAACTTGGTCAGTAACATGCTATTTTCCGGTGTTTGGCCATCAAGCTTCACATATTTGTGGGAGGACAATGATGATGACCATTAATTTGCTATGTCCGAGAATCCATACTCGAGAAAATTACAAAATAGAAAACAATTTTTATATTGCAAAACATAACCATGGAAAAAAAAAATCAGTGACAGCTACAGGGTGTAAGTTAACAACGGGTTTGAAATGCTATTAACATAGCAGAAGGAAAAAATAGATGAAATGAACTGTGGAATGAAGCAAAAGATATCATCCTGAAAACAGCATGATGCACCTGGGACTGGGAAATGGCACGAAAAAGCAGGAATTATGACAAATAAGCTGTTGGACTTTATGAAAAAGGGCTGGGAAGCCGTATGACTGCTGCTGCAATACAATAACCTTGATTGAGGTACATAACAGTTGGTGAGATGACAAACCATTATGCAGATTCTCCGTTTTATAGACAAGAACAGAAAAAAAAAATTACAAGTTTAAAGAAGCACTCTGAACAAAACAAAAACTTTTTTTTTAACAGTTTCCAGCTATTAGTTAGCCATTAGTTAGCCATTTAGCCCAAATATAACCTGGATGTGAAAATATAAAGGAGTGAAAGGGATGTGACTTTTCTTAAAGTAAACTTATGACAGAAACAGAAGCTCCATCATTACTGACCCTCTGACTTCAATAAATGATCAGTCTACTCAAATGTTTATTGGGGGGCAGGGATTTTACAAGGCGCAAAAGACTATCATATAAAAACATGACATACTGTACTTTATTGAATGAAAATTTAAAGCACAGGCTAAAACATTTCATCTCATATAGTTCATAATAGCCACACATATTATCTGTATACACATCCACATAATTAATAGATCCTTCTATTGCGAACAAACAGGAGGGCTATATGAAATGTCACCATATTGGATCTAAAAGATGGTATTGAGATTCTTTCATTTCTTACCCTGGATTTCTGCCATTATAGGGAGATCTACTACTGTAAGTAAACAATCATACATACAAAAATGATATAATTACAAAAAAGGATATTCATGAAAAACCTAACATTTATTAATCATAACAAAAATGTCTCATGGTGCCAAATCCACCTGTGCCACCCCGAGAGGGCATAAAGAAAATGCCCCTCAATAGTGTTGCAGAAAAGAGGAAAAGGTTGGTTTTGAGACCACATCAGTACCCATCCCAAAAATGCAACCTATATATTGGGTAGCAGGGATTTTGCAGGTCACAAACACAGACCTGACAAAACATGACACATTTTAACCACTTAAGGACCAGGCCTATTTCTGACACATGTTGTTTACAAGTTAAAAACAGCATTTTTTGCTAGAAAATTACTTAAAACCCCCAAACATTATATATAGATATTTTTTTAGTAGAGACGCTAGAGAATGAAATGGAGAGTGTTGCAATACTTTATGTCACACCGTATTTGCGCAGCAGTCTTACAAATGCAATTTTTTGGGGAAAAATACACACTTTTAATAAAAAAATAAGAAAACAGTAAAGTTAGCCCAATTTTTTTTCTATAATGTGAAAGATAATGTTATGCCGAGTAAATAGATACCCAACATGTCATGCTTCAAAATTGCGCACGCTCGTGGAATGGTGACAAACATTGGTACGTAAAAATCTCCATAGGCAATGCTTTAAAAATTGCTACAGGTTACCAGTTTAGAATTACAGAGGAGGTCAAAGGCTAGAATTATTGCTCTTGTTCTAACCTCACATGTGTGGTTTGAACACCGTTTACATGTGTGGAAACAACTTGCGTATGCGTTTGCTTCTGCACGCGAGCTCGGAGGGACGGGGTGCTTTAAATTTTTTTTTTCTTTTTTTATTGTCCCTTTAATTTTTTATTTTTACACAGTCCCTTTAAAAAAAAAAAAATGATCACTTTTACTCCTATTAGAAGGAATGTAAACATCCCTTGTAACAGAAATAAGCAGGACAGGTCCTCTTTAATTTTAGATCTGGGGTCAAAAAGACCTCAGATCTCACATCTACCCTTAAAAGCAAAAAAAAATCATTTGTTTAGCATGAAAAAAAATGGGTCCTTTTTAAGGCAGTTGGGAGGAAGCGACCTATGATTAAAGGGACCACTTTTATGCTAAAGAGGACTGCCTGCCCTGTAAGAAAATACCGGGGTTATGGCAGCTATCTGCTGCCATAACATCTGTATTTAATGTCAAATACCGACATAAAAATGAGGTTGGAAGTGGTTAAAGTGGTTGTAAATGTTTGATTTTGTTTTTTTTTTTTTAAATAACAAACATGCCTATACTTACCTGCTCTGAGCAGCCCTGATCCTCTTCTTCTGGGCTCCCCCGCTGGCACTCCGGGCCCCTCCTTTTTATTGAGTGCCTCCACGGAAAGCCGCTTTCCATGGGACACCTGTGCGGGCTCACTCCTGAGTTCTGTTGCTGCGTCCATTGACACAGACAGCAGGACTCGGCCCCAACCCCCGCTCCTGAGTCACAGCTTTTGATTGACAGCTGTAGAAGCCAATGGCTCCTGCTGCTTTCAATCTGTCCAATGAGGAGAGCAACAGCGGCTGGAGCCGCTGTGCTTGTGCACATCACTGGATCGGTTTGGGCTCAGGTGACAAAAAAGGGGGGGGGATTCTGGGGGGGAGATGCAGCACAGAAGGTTTTTCACCCTAAAGTATAACTAAAGGCAAAACTATTTTTTATAGTTTGGATAGAGTAGAGAGGGATTAGAATACTTGTCAGTTTTCACTGCTGTCTGTACCCCTGTTAAGGAGATTCACCCTCTCTATTTGTCCTGTTTACCATTATCAATGAAAGTGAAAGTAACCAAAACCCAAATTTTGGGTTGTCCCCAGAAAAGTAATAGAAGGGAACTCTTCCAATGGGGACACAAGATCTGGTGACCTAGGGGTCACCAAAGAATTCCCTAATTTTAAGGTATTTCCTCTCACTTCCTGTTTGGTTATGTTACAGGAAGTGAAGGGAAATCTCAGCAATGGGACACAGAAAAAGTTTTGCCTAAAGTTCTACTTTAATGTACATAATGCATAAAAGTGAAAAACCTTAAGGTTCTACAACCATTTATAAGATAATAATAAATTTACCCTTGAGAAAGTCACGTGATTAGTGACGCAACGCGTCGGGAGGAACCAGATGACGTCACTTCCGGTTATGGCCGAAACCGGAAGTCCCCTTCCTATACAACGCTATTGCAGATACTTGCTGTCTTCTGCTGAACTGTAAGTTATTACTTGTTTTTTGTCATAATAAACCCTACATACTTCACCATGGAAGCCCAATTCTGATTTTTTGAGTAACTGGGAGTGAGAACAGTGATCTGTTTAATATTGAGTATACACACCAAAGGAGTGGATATCGAGGAAGCCCCTTATTGGAAATCCTATTCAAAAGGAGAAAAGGAGGAATCCATTATCCTGACCCCTGAGCGGCCACCATAATAAAAGAATGCCTTTATTGGTGTGATGTGAGGTGAGCGGCCATTGCACCTATTGTTTGGATATCTTGCTCACCCTGCATGACCCAATTTGGATCTCACAAGAAAAGTCACTTATCATCTTTGAGATATCACTTCAGTCACGTTATCTTTATATGCTTTGTTGCACTTGGACATTATTTAGTAGGAAGATTCACTTTATCTCCACAGAATTAAAAGCACCTATTGCACAAGATTGCACTCATTGATAATATTTGCACCATCATTTATATTTATTTGTGTTTATGAATTTTGTATTTTGTGTCCACAAATAATTTGTGTATTTATAGTCACCAGTTTTCAAGCACTGTATATTTATTTCCGTCAATTGTGTGTCATCACTCACTATATAACATTTCCCACGCTTTCTTTAACCACTTGCCGACTGCCTATCTACGTCGGCAGTCAGCCCCTCACAGGCAAAGTGACGTAGTACTACGTCGCTAGCCTGTGAGGCTCTAGGGAGCAAACACGCGCCGCCAGAGGCGCACTCCCGCTCACTCACGGACCCCCCTGCGCGCGTGAGTGTGGACCCGATGTCCGCCGCTCACTCGCGATCGTCGGTTACACCGGGAGAAAGGCAGGCGGCTAATGGAAATAAAGCCGCCTGTCAATCTCCCTTGTGTAACAGCAGAGATCATACGGTCCTGCTATGTAGGACCGTAGATCTCTGCTGTTACATGAAAAGCCACATCCAATCACAGTTAGAAGCACGCCCCTAGGGACACACTTAACCCCTCCTTCTCCAATAAAGTTAACCCCTTCCCTGCCAGTGTCATTTTTACAGTAACAGTGCATATTTATAGCACTGATTACTGTAGTAATGTCACTGGTACCCCCAAAAATGTCAGTCAAGGGTCCGATCTGTCTGCCGCAATGTCGCAGTCCCGCAAAAAAAATTGCAGATCCCCGCCATTACTCGTTGAAAAAAAAACAATAAAAATGACAAAAATCTTTCCCTTAGTTAGTAAACGCAATAACTTTTGCGCAAGCCAATCAAAATACGCTTTTTGCGATTTTTTTTAACAAACATATGTAGCAGAAAACAAATTGGCCTAAAATGTTAAAAAAATTTGATTTTAACATTTTTTGGGGGGAATTTCATATAAAAAAATGTGAAAAATATTGTTATTTTTGCAAAACTGTCGCTCTTTTTTTGTTTATAGCGCATGATCAAAAAATCGCACAGGTGATCAAATACCACCAAAAAAAAGCTCTGTTTGTGGGAAAAAAAAGGACGTCAATTTAATTTGGGTACATCATCGCACGACCACGCAATTGTCCGTTAAAGTCACGCAGTGCCGAAAAGCAAAATATGCCCTGGTCAGGAAGGGGGTAAAATCTTCCGGGGCTTAAGTGGTTAAGATATTCACTGCGTTTGATTTAAGTAGATCTATTTATTGATTTTATTCTTCGGTTAAAGTGTCACATTAATTTTTGAAAAAATTAGCGCCAATTCACCTCTTTTACTTTGACCATTACCAGTATTTCGTGAAAACGCAGAATTGGCTGCTTGTTTTCTTTCATTAATATATTTCTTACCTGGTATTTTGGATTTACTACTAACCTCATACTGCTCTCACATCTTATACTTGATTAGCAGCGCATAGGTCTCTCTCTTGTTTTTTTTTTTAATAAATAAATGATCAGTCTCTGACCAGGAACAAGTATGTGGATCAGTCAGGTCAGGTCAGCATGACAACAGGCAACATAGTGGTGTCAAGGCAAGATGATAACTTTTATTGAACATGTGTTTAAAGGAATTCCCTAACCCTTCCGCTATGTTAAATTCTTACTTTCCTCCCGATTCCAGAAATCTTCATGTGACCCTGCCCGTCGCCGCATAGCCCTTGCAGAAAAAAACGTTCACACCTGCATAGTGCATCCTAGTGCACACATTCGCTGTGACCTTATTCAATCTTATGGGTGAGTTGTATTCCAGCTGTCCAGTAAAATATGGCTCACCCTTAGAAGCTAATAAGGTCAGGGCACACATGCACTAAAAAGAGGAGGCAGTGAGGAAATATTTGCCGAAAAGGCTATGCAGCACCAGACAAGGCTGTACAGTGAACAGTGCTGAAGAGGAGGAAGGCAAGAATTCAGCATAACTGAACTGTTTATGTAAGGCACAGTGCTTCACTTGTTAGGACAAAGCCCTGGATCATTCATGACTGAGTCCTTCACCTCTCCCTGAGTCATGGTCCTCTCTAATTCCAACCTGGTTACTGCCTATTATTTTCTCTTTGCATTTTCCCACCTTGTGCGCTTATGGAAAGATGTTTCATAGACAGGTCAATTTTCCTTTTGATATCAGAACCATCCTGGACTGCAGGGGAGATTTGGTAAGGCTGTCAAGAGAGCAAATATCCTCTTTAAACTGTTCCACACCAAGTCATGCTGGAAGTGCCATAGTTTGTCTGCACCATACTGATAATGACAACAATCAAGAAAATTATTCCCATTATGGCACTTGAAAAAGTACAGTTTGATTGTATTGTGTATGTTCCTGTAACCTGTTTAAGTTTGTGTCAATAAAGTAATGACTCGGAATCTCACTGGTGTCAGTAGTCTTCAGCTTAATTAGCTAGTAATTTATCTTCATCATTAAGACTGAATATCCACACAATTATACACATTATCAGTCATTATCATTTCTCCCCAAACAACCTGATAGTTACCTAACCCACTGTTATTTTGTTAATTGCTGCAATAATTGTCAGTTACAGTCATGCATATCTTGTTTGCATGATACAAATCTAGTAGATATGTACTGCTAAATATTTGTGTACTTAGATATATTTAAAGGCTTACTCAAGAATTGTTGTGCTATGTGCAAAGTGTAGCAGGTCACATCAGAAAATCGGCTATACTCCCTGCATTGCTTTCTGAATACTGCCAAACCTTATATATTGTACATATGGCAGCAAAATTTAAAATGCTTAAAAAATTGCCTGATGCTGACATTTACTTTAAATTCATACCTTTTAATATTGTTACCTGTAAGCTATATTTTGAGATTTATGATACCGGAGATAAGATTCGGGTTAAAGGAGAGTTCTTTGACCATGAGTGAAAGCTTTAATACAGCAACAGACATTTATTGGTAAATAGCATGGAGGCCTAAATTAATTCACAACAATTTATCTATAGTACATACAAAATAGAAAATATTCATAGGTTAACTGAACAAATATAGAGTATGATACTCAAAACATGAAGACAAAAACAGCCAGACATACAACACATAGGACAGGCATTTAGATAGAAGTGCAAGAGGTAGATTCCATAGTTACCATTCTCACGAAAGTTTCATTCTAGTCTGCTGATTCAGAGAGAGCTTTTTTCTCCTTCCTGCCTTAACTAATATGGACCTATCTCTCACAGCCTTGCTTGGTGTAGCTGTCTTACCCTCTCCTCCCTTTGGGCATATCTCATTCAGGATTGGACAATTTCCCCATCCCCTATATTTAGCATAACCCAGTCTCTTGCTAGCACCTCCTCTTGAATTGAGGTTTTAGATATGGGAGGTCATATCCTGGGCAAGTTTTCCATTCCTTAACAGATGGCCACCTTCATTGCATATCTAAAGAGAGCGTCGTAGATAACGAAGGACATGACATGGCCTATTATCAATTATTACCTCGGTCCCTTAAGGTCTGGGAAAAGGAACTTAAAGTAGAGTTCCGGCCTATTTTGCAACTTTAGTGATTCCCGTAGTGCTCGCTATGCTGATCAACAATTGGGCATTTTCAATTTTTTTCGGGGGTCCCTTACCTTATTTTCAGGGCATTTTTGATTGTACTTCCTCCTTCTCCCCCCTCTGTGGCCGCAGCCACCAACATCATTTCCGCCTTTGCATTGCATCCTGGGAGCTGTTTGTCATCACTCCCAGGAGGCTGGAATCAGGAAGAACTCCCAGAACACTCCCTGGAATCAGGAAGAAGGACACAGATTACACTGCGGCTTCAGATGCCCACGTCTAAGATGGCCACGCCCAGACAGCGTTTTTAAGCCCCGGTTCACACTTGTGCGTGTGCGGGGTTCGCATGTAATGTCGGAGCGCACTGCTCCGACATTACATGCGATCGGCTGTGCGGTGCGAGTTTAGCCATACAAACTGTATGGCTAAATTCGCATCGCACCCGCAGCAAACACGCACAGGAGGCATTTTTGCAGCCGCATCAGGATCGGATCGCACAGCAGTTCACACTTGTACGATCCGATCCTGTGCGAACTGCACGATCGCACTGCGATATGCGATCAAACTGGGGGTGTCGTTAAGATTACATTGACACCCCCAGCGGATCGCATATGGCAGTGTGAACTGCCGGGGGTGCGTGTGCGATGCGGGAACAGGCTGCGAATTCACAGCCTTCCCGCATCGCATAAATGTGAACCGAGCATTAAAGTAAGATTTTTACTAAAATTCAATACTCTAGACCTTGTAAGTATGAGAATAGCGGTTCTGTAAAGGGAGATGGATTAGAATTATAGAGGTATTTTTAGTTAAAAAAGGTATTTGAGGCCGGAACTCCGCTTTATTTACGGTGTTGTACAACCTCGCATATCAGTTTATATTTTTAAGTGTAAATAGAAGACACCTCCCTGGTAGCCCCAGCTTGCACTTCAAACAGGCTTGCCAAATCAACTAATAACGCCTGCAGACTGATTTCACACAACTTAACTTTCTATATCTTATATCAACTATTAGCTGAAATCAAGCCCCATATTTTATAGGTATGAAAAAATATATACATATACACACATATCTATTTACAGTTACTAATGAAGCTTACACATAAACTCCTCATAAGGCAACAATGTAAAACTGTTACAAACCTGGTCAATTCAAACTGAGAATTTGATAAAAATGCATAGAGGTTGCCTTCACAGTGAAAACCCTATTTCAAAACAAACTTTTAAAAGTAGATAAATAAGAAGTTAAATGCAAATACTGACTTTTCCTAAAATTGTGTGAACCAACAGAAAGGCTCAGAAGATGGTGGAAGGGGGAGGATTAAAATAAATTAATTCATAGAACACTCACATTTAGTTGTGCCTTTAACCACTTAAGGAACGAGCCCATTTTTGACACATGTTGTTCACAAGTTATAATCAGTATTTTTTGCTAGAAAACTACTTTTCATTATTCATTCAGAACCCCCAAATATTATATTTATTTTTTAGCAAAGACTCTGGAGAATAAAATGGTGGTCATTGCAATATTTTTTGTCACGTGGTATTTGCGCAGCGGTCTTTCAAAGGCCATTTTTTTTTTTTTTAAAAATTACATTTTACTGCATTTAAAAAAAACTAAACAGTAAAGTTAGCCCATTTCTTTTCTATATTGCGAAAGATGATATCACGCTGAGTAAATAGATACCTAACATGTTACGGTTTCAAATTGCGCACACCCGCGGAATGGCGACGAACTACGGTCAAATAAAATCTCCATAGGCGACGCTTTAAACATTTTTAACGGTTACCAGTTTAGAGTTAGAGAGTAGCTCTTTTTTTTTTAATTATTGCACTCGCTCTGGCGATCGTGGCGATACCTCACATGTGTGGTTTGCTGGCGCAACTTCTGTATACATTTTCTTTCGTGCGCTAGCTCACAGCGACGGGAGCGGCTAAAAAATGTTTTTATTTTCCTATTTATCTATTTTTTTTCTATTTTAGCACAGGTTTTTTTTAAAAAAATAAAAAATCTGATCACTTTTATTGCTGTCACAAGCAATGTAAACATCCCTTGTGACAGCAATAGGCAATGACAGGCTCTTTATGGAGGGATCGGGGATCTAAAAGACCCTAGACCCCTTAACTACACTTCCATCTATTCAAAATGCCAAAAACTGCATTTTTGAATACTGTAATTTTTCAAATTCGGCACCTTTAGCAGCAGAGTAACCTGGACGTGACGTCATGGACGCCACCTCCGGGTTACGTCATTGGAGACCCGATCAAAGCCGCATTCGGCTTTGATCGGGACTCCAACCAGCCAGCGGACCCGGGGCAGAGCCGCGGAAGGCAATGGGAGGGGGGGCGTCCCGTCCCGCTCACTGGGGTAACGATTGAGCGGCTTCGGAGCCATATCGGTCATTACCGCCGGAAAGCCGACCGCCGGCTCTAAAAAATGGTACCAGGGTGATGCCTCTAGCTGCAGGCATCACCCCGGTACAACCACTTAAATGCAGCCGACGTAGACCTACATCGGTTTGCGTTACCTGGTTAAGCGTCACCCACTGTTTAAGTATGCAGCGATCAGCGGCGTCCACACTATGGACTGGCATGCTTATCACCTGCGTTCCACCGAGAACCAGAAGTTTACAAAATCGGAAGCATCACCGCTGCGGACCTCAATGCATTTCACTGGAAGACGTCATCAGGAAGTCATCTTCTTGTTTACAGCAAAATTCTAAACTTCCATACATCTTCAGCTGCCCACATCTCTATACCTACTGACCCTTTTGATGTGCAGATTTACTGAAGGTAATCCCTGCTTATCCATTTTATATCATACATTTTCATCATGCTCCCAGGTTTGTTACAGTGTCTTAACAGAGTATATCTTTATTTTAAAACAGAACATGGCAAAAACTATATTGTAAGACCATTAACCATATCCTTCCACTATGTCTGTCTTCCACAACTTATTGTACCCAAATAAAAATGTTCAAGTTTCACTTCTTGACAAACAAGTCATGACAGAGCTGTATGGAGTTAGTGAAATACTCATACAGGCACAGGGGAAAAATTGTACACTATTACATTTTTTTGTTATTTTAACTAGGTATTAGTGAAATTATTTTTGTTTGTTTGCCTTATCTTGTAATAAAATGCTTGGATGTTGTGACTGCAGTCGGTGAAGAACTGACCCGGGTGAGAACAACACAGGATCCCTGGACAAGTAAGAGAAGGCACTCTATTTCTGGAGGAAAAGAGATTTAACTTTCACATACAGAAAGGCTTCTTTACAGTAAGGGCTGTGAAAATGTGGAATACACTCCCTCAAGAACTGCTTCTGGCCAGTTCACTAGATTGTTTTAAAAAATTCCTGGATGCATTCCTAAATGCACAAAATATAATTGCACATGAATATTTAGAGGTAATAACAATGGGGAAATTGATCTAGGGAATATTCAGTTGCCTCATGAAGGATTTTTTTCCCCTCACTGAGGCGAATTAGATCATGCTTTATTGTTTTTTTATTTGCCTTCCTCTGAATCAACAGTGGGTATAGGATTGTGCATATGGAAGTTTTCTATTTCTGTTGAGTTTTTTTTTTTTTATTGATTAAACTAGTGTCTTTTTTCAACCTAACTATGTAACCATGTAACTATGTGAATATCTTTTTATTAAAAAGTCAGCAGCTACAGTTTTCTTTACACAGACTAAAGATCCTTTTTAAATTAGACCTGTACTTCAAGAAATATGTAAGCTGTAGTTGCTGATTCTCTTTGGCTGGTTTCACGCGGGTGTTCTTCGTAGTCCTCAGGGACTCCGCTGTTCTCTATGGGGCTGTCAGATGAAAATGGACCACCTGTCCATTTCCATCATTCTGTCATTCGATCCGCTATTTTTGGTGGACAGGATCAGATCAGATGCCAGCGGGTGTCAGCGGACACGTGTCCAATGACATCTGCCGCTCCGATGGAGTCTGTTCTGCTCAGCGGGGGATCGATCCATCGATCCCCGCTGAGCAGGCAAGTGACAACTCCGTCTTCGCTCTGTATGCAGAGACGGAGCGTCAGCTGTCAGGTCTCCGCTGACAACCGCTGCCCCATAGGGATGCATGGAGCATCCGATCAGGTCCACCTGAAAAACTGACAGGTGGATCGGATTGGATCGGATCGCCCGTGTGAAAGGGGCCTAAATGTACCATTTCAAAATAATGCTGTTTATGTTAAGCCAAAGGTGATTTAATGAGTCATTGTAATCATTTGATGATGATTTTTCTTTTGTTCATTCACTTTGCAAGTGTAAAATTGATAAAAAGAAACCAGTAAAATATAAATATTTTAGGCACTTGTACTTGACATTATTTTTTCTCAGCTGGCAGAAACTTCTGCACAGTATTTAGGGGTAGGAGAAGAAAAGCAGCGCCACCTCAGTGTAGATTAAAAGGTTATTTATTACATAAAAACAACGTAGTAACTCACACAGAGGAAATCGTTGATCAGCAAATGGTGATGGTTCATCTGCAACACTGCAGGGATGTTAGGGAAGTACACTGTGGCGGCCGTGGTCCTGGCTGTGCCGGTGGAGTCCGACACTTCCTGTGGTTCTGGCAGTGTTCAGTATCCAGGCCTACATCCAATAGTGGCAGGGGGGTGCTCGCGTTCGGCGCATGCGTGCTCCTTCCTCAGGCAATGCTGATTTGTGTGACAGACTGGGAGTTTTATAGCTGAGGGACTCAGGGGGCGGGAGCTTGTTGCTGTGGAGATGCGATATATACAATGAGTCATCAGGTCAGAACAGGAAGTCATATGACAGAAAGTCTCCGGGGGTGGGGGCCTGTTGCTGTGGAGATGCGGTATATACAATGAGTAATCTGGCCGAAAAAGGAACACAGAGAGTCTCCGGGGGTGGGGGCCTGTTGCTGTGGAGATGCGGTGTATACAATCAGTTGTAAAAAAAAAAAAAAAAAAAAAAAGTTTGAAATAAATAAATAAAAAAATATATATATAAAAAAGTTTGAAATAAATAAAAATATATTAAAAAAACAGTAATAAAAATGAAAATAAAAATAGAAATAATAAAAATAAAATTAGAGGTAAAGAAAAAAAAAATTATGAAAAAACTTATAATATTTAACCTTGAAAAAATAAGAGATAATGCATATATACTAATATGTATAGGCACGAAAGATAGGAATGAGATAAGTCCATGATGGAGAGGGGCTTCTCATAGTTAATTGAGATGAGGGTGGTAGTATTTAAAGGTAGAGGAAAAAGCAGAATATTAAGTATTCTGGAGAAATAATGCAGGATATGAAGTATTGCTATGTTTAGGATAGTCGGTAGTAGTTTTAAAGTAGTGGGTTCACCTCAATTTCTTCGTTTAAGCCCCTCGGTGTCAGGGAGTCCAGGCGATATATCCAATAGGATTCTCGAGCACATAGGCGTTTAAACCTTTCTGCTGGAGGAAGATTTTTCGGTATGGATTCAATAATCCACACTTTTAGGTCCGCTGAAGATTGGTGGTGGTGCTGCAGGAAATGTTTGGGGATGCTGCGTTTGTCGTTGCCAGCTTCAACAAACCTTCTGTGTTCCCCAAATCTTTTGCGTAGAGTGCGGATGGTGCGGCCTACGTAAAGTAGGCCGCATGGACATGACATACAGTATATTACGAAATCCGTGGAACAGTTGAAAAAATCTGGAATGGTATATTTTTGTCCTTTTGTAGAAAATTATTTTAGGCCGTGTGTAACATGCTTGCAGGTGAGACATAATTTTTTGCGGCATTGGAACATGCCTTTGATGTTAAGATGTACTTGGTGTAGTGGAAGATTTTTGGATTTTACTTGGAGCGATATTGTTCTTTAGATTCCGAGCTCTTCTGTATGACACCAAAGGGCAGTCAGGGATACTGGCTTTTAAATGTGGATCGGCTTGGAGAATGGGCCAATGTTTCTTGAGAATGTGTTCCATTTGTTTGTACCGGTTATGAAATTTGGTGGTTAATCTCAGTGGTTGTGTATGTGGATCGAGCAGGTTTCCTTCTTTTCTGTTGTTTCTTGGTTCATTTTCTTGATAGAAGGTGAAGGAGTCATTTATGAGTTTTGGTGGATATCTCTTTTCTAAAAAATTTTTTGTCAGGTGATTGCCATGAGTGGGGAAATCCTCGGTTCGTGTGCAGTTGTGTCTGAGTCGGCAAAACTGACTTTTTGGGATGTTGTTTATCCAGCGGGGGTGATGGCAGCTTTTGAAGTGCACATAGGAATTGCCCGCTGTAGGTTTGGTATAATTTTCGGTGAATATTGTTTGTTGGTCGTGGCAGAGTAGGAGGTCTAGGAAGGCTAAAGAGTCTTGATTTTGTACTGTTTTGATTGCAGTGATCTATGAAGGGTTGGATGGTGAGGGGTGTACCATCCCAGATAATCACTACGTCGTCGATGTAACGACCATAGAATATAATCTGGGAGGAAAAAGAATTGTTGGACCAGATGTATCTCTTTTCCCACAGGCCCATGGTCAAGTTGGCATAGCTGGGTGCGAAATTCGTACCCATAGCTGTGCCATGGGTCTGTAGGTAGAAGTCGCCGTTAAACTCAAAATAATTATGAGTTAGGCAGTATTCTGTGTCTTCCAGGATAAATTGTGCTTGGCGAGGATTCATGTTTGAGTCTTCTTCTAGAAAATGTTTGACTGCTGATAGGCCTACATCATGCGGTATTGATGTGTATAGGGAGCAGACGTCCAGTGACAGCCACATGTAGGAGGGTTTCCATGTGTAGTTGGCTAGCATGTCGAGAAGATGTATGCTATCTCTAACATAAGATGGAAGATTTTGTGCCAGTGGTTGTAAAAACTGGTCGATATAAATAGAAAAATAGCTAGTGACACTCTCCATGGCTGCCACGATGGGTCTGCCGGGTGGATTGATTGGGTCTTTGTGAATCTTCGGTAAGTGATAGAAATATGGTCTGCTGTAGAGATCATGTTTCAAGATTTAATTCCTTCTGATGCAGCATTATTGATGAGTTTGTGTGCTTCTGAGGTAAATTCTGGTAAAGGGTCTTTTTCTAATTTGGTATAGGTGTTTGCGTCTGACAATAGTCTGGCTGATTCTTGAAGGTAGTTGGATCTATTTTGGACCACGATCCCACCACTTTTGTCGGCAGACTTAATGGTGATGTTGTTGTTTTTGGTGAGATTAGCCATGGCTAGACTTTCTTCAGTGGAAAGGTTGGAGTGGGAACCTCGAGTGGTACGGTTTTGTTGGCAACGTTTTTGGATGTCTTTATAAACTACCTGGTAGAAAGTTTGTATGTAGGACCCTTTGGAGGAGGTGGGGTTGAAAATGGATGGTAGGCGAAGTGACGTGTGCGACACTGGTGGAGAGGTAGGCAAATGTTGGCTAAGAAATTTGACATAGGTCCTCATTCTCGGTGTATAGTTGCTCCAGATGTAGTAGGGCTGTTAGATCGGAGGGAGTTGAATTTAGGTCCTCAGAGTCGGGGATAGGGTTGAAATCAAGCGTTTCTTCTGTAATCTTGTTGTCATTGTTTTTTTCAATTTTCATATGAAAGAAGCGTTTTACAGTGAGATTTCTGATAAACCGGTTAAGGTCTATAAAAAGTTGGAACGGGTTGGGGCCAGCGGTTGGAGCAAATGTGAGGCCCCTGCTGAGCAGAGATACTTCAGGGGGTGTTAGGGTGTGGTTGTACATAGTAATATGTTGAAAGTAAGATACTACTTGTATTAATTGGAACACTTGGCATATTTTGAGTAAACCTATTATTAATACATACAAGATCAATGTGTATAAATAACAATCTAAAATTTTAAATGTGACCGATTTGAAATTTATCAACTTGAACATTTTCAAATCAAGAAAAAAATCAGTAAATTCAAAGAAAATTTGAAAAATACATAGAACGAATTCCGAATACAAATTCCAAATAAGAATCCAGAATACAAAATGAACAAATCAACCGAATTTAACGAAACAAGATAACTAGATTAACTAATCTAAATGAAATGTAACAAAACAATTTTTTGTCATACATGTCTATAAAAAACTGACAGCCGGCCTTGATCGGACAGTCCATGTGAAACCAGCCTTTTTCTGAAAATTCTAGTTTTCTGATTGCTGTGCTGATCTTAAGGCTTCTAAGTCAATGACCCAGTTTGCAAATCAGGTGTTTTAACTATGGTCTGATCTTACTTGCTGTATTCTTGTTCCAAGTCAGTAAGAGGGTCAGACTGAGCATTTTCAGGAGGCGGTTAGAAATTATATCCCCTGAATTTCTCCCAGCACAGATTTCCATTATAAGGACTGCATGAACATGAAAGAAAATATTTTATATTTACATAGTTAAACTTTTAATACATCAAAGTTATTCCTATGTGAGCCAAATTCAAAAAACGGTTAAAAAATGATTTTAAAAAAAGCCCAAGATACCTAAGATACTTTTTTTCTGCTACAAAGATTGCCATGCTTTACCTACAGCAACTGAAAATGATTGTGTATTCTATTTTCACAAATGTGTGAACATTTACAACTAGCTTTTTGGTCGTGTTTGAACTTTGACAAAAAAAAGTCAGCCAGTATAACCCCTCCCACTACCATCATGCTTCAGTTTCATGCAAAAGCAATAGTGGGAGTGATTACAAGATAGAGTGGTGGGGTGTGTGTCCCTTATGCACTCGAAGAAAGATTTAACGGGAAATCAAAAATCGTGTTTTATTGTAGCACCCTCCTAGGTAGGTGCTAGAAGAGAGAATATATGACAAATGAGTGCACAGGCATTTAGTACAGCCCTGGTGTTTCGCAGAGGAATGTGCCTTGATGCATGCTGGGATACTTTATAAATGCCAAGGGCAGGCACATGTGCTCTGGGTCTTTCAGCTGGAGAGCAGGGTCCTGGAGGGAGGGGGCGGCTACCCCTCCTCTGTAGAAGCTGCAATGCGGCCTCAGGTGATCGACCTGAGGGCTGGAGAGTCAGAGAGGAGCTGAATCCAGGTGCCCTGCAGAGCTGACTGGAAGGGAGACACTGGAGAGGATCTGTTTCTGCCTACAGTGAGTACACATCTGTGTCTTGGGGCCTGTTCTGAGAGGTCCACCCCTTCTGTTGGAAGAGTTAGTGGACGGATATTAGTCAAGGCGATGCTAGAGAGTGTCCTGAAGATAATGTAGTTGCATTAAGTCTGCTGCTAGAGAGAGCAAGAGGACCTAATTCTTCCACACAAGTGGAAGTATGGTGAAAGCAGTGTGTCCCGTACCTGGTAGGGGAGCCTGACGTGTAGAGGAGGGCCTATCGTAAAACTCCGGCTCGTGGGCCTTTGATAGTGAGACAGCGGCCACAGGAACACAGTGACGTAGGAGTGCCTGTAATAAGTCCAGTAGTAGCGTGGCCACAGTGAGCGGGCTATGAGGCAGCCGGGAGCAAGCTTGCTGGGCTGGAGTTGTAGCAGGCCGGATGAGCAGGGTGCAGGGTCAAACAAGCCGGGTAGGTAATGGTCGGGCAGGAAGGACATAGACGATAGGCAGCAGAGTAATCGGGTCACAAGCCGGGTCAGTACCAGGAGAGCAGCAAGGCAGGATCAACAGGCAGGAGCAAAATCCAGAAGATAAGCCAGGGTCAGGGTAGGAAGCAGACAAGCACAAGTTAGAGACAAGCCGGAACAAGATCAGAGGTCACACGGAGTCAGGAACAGTACACAGAGCTGCAGACCAAACAGCAATGAATCCATGCAGAGAGTCCGTTTAAATAGCCAGATTGGCGCCATCTAATGGTGGGAAGTTCCAACTACCTTATGGACCAGACTTCTCTGACACAATACCCGACCCAGTTCCCAGGTTTTTGAGGTGCTAGAAACACACGGTTATTCTCATATGTAGCAGAGTGCCAGTACTAGTGTTTTTAGAAGACTGGCAGGCACCAGCGTCCTGGCACATCCTGGTCTTTTAGACACCAGCACTGCATTATCTTATGGTGACATGGCGAGTCCCAGAAGTGCAGTCCAAGCTGGTGAGGTGGCTAGCAGGGATAGAATTCAAGCATAGGCTCATAGAGCCCACAGTGTCCTTTCCAGAGGTGCTTGCAAATCCTGATTGGCAGCCCCAGATTCAGCAGCACCCATTATCCCCTCATTCACAGCCTAATCCAGAATTCAGTTGGAAACAGCAAATTTGACAATTCCCCTTGATTTTTTTAGCTGTTTTTTACGGGAAGACCTGTATCAATTGATTCTGGACCAAAGCAATCTTGGAAACGTATACGTTTTCAAGTTTAATATTTTATTAGGCCTAACCCTTAAAATGGACATTAGAAAAAATAATTAATTGCGATCATATTGGTCAACAGACCCGATTCATTATATGTACATGTTCTCTGCTGCAATGGCCAGCATAGGTATGAAAATATAATTGCGTTTCATGCATTTCAACGGCAATACACTCTGTCGTCCCCAGGGTGACTCTGAAGCCAACCGCTGGAGCAGGAGCCATCTGTGACCAGGTCACTGTGAGGCAGCAGACAAGGGTGACAGACATTGGACCTTGCTGGAAGTCGGTGGTGTATTCTTCAGGCAGAGCGTGGGACAGGAGTGAAAGTGTGCCTGCATACAAACAGTATGTATCATGGTCTCAGTGTAGGCAGTTAACCTAGCCAATGCATTTCAGCTACTGTGAGGTGCATGTCCAACATGTAAAAAAAAGTGTTGTAACACTATCCATAGGGTGTCTGCAACTCATTAAAGGTGCCTCAGCTCACAGCCTAACAGCAATGACAAAGGGAATAGTGGGGGGGGGGGGGCACACACTGGGCTCCACTGACAAGGGCAAAAACCTGGTACTTATTGCAGTGGTAGTCTGGATAGAGCCCAGACATGTACAAACTCTGGAAGGTGTCCAGGCAAGGTTAGAAGTCTGCAACTCATTAAAGGTGCCTCAGCTCACAGCCTAACAGCAACCACAAAGGGGATAGTGGGGGGAGACACACTGGGCTCAATTGATAAGGGCAAATTCCTGGTACTAACTGCAGTGGTAGTCTGAATGGAGTCCAAACATGTACAAGCTCTGGAAGGTGTCAGGGCAAGGCAAGAAGTAAACATGCACATATCAGAAAGTCATTACTGTTCTGATAGGCCTACTCACAAAGGGAGTCTTCAGGGACAGGATTCCATCAGATGGCTATATCACAGCCTTGGACCGGTAAGGCGCTTTGTGGCTAACTAACTCAGTACACTCAGTGTCTGGAAAGTAGGTAAGTGCAGGCAGACTTGATGGAAGAGGACTAGTACAAGGCCACTTTTACTCAATGTGGACCATAAATACATGCATACAAAAGTGTTAAAAGGCCGGACTCAGCTTACCCCACTGAACTTAAATTGCTTTATTTCCGAAATTGAATCTTCACTGAGTAGAAAACAGATGAAAAATATGCAATTATTATTTTAACAGAATAGATAGCAACACAAACAATTCTTTTTGTACATATGAGTATTCTTGCATTATTAATACAGATCAATATATAATGCCATAACAAGACACATTTTTGGGTCATATGGGATATTATAATCCAGTCAATGACCTAAATCATATAAATATATGTGAGTTATAAAACTAATTTCATATTTCCTCTAAAGAGACAATCATTTGATTAAGCCAAGTCTTAATTGTCAGAACTTCAGTTACCTTAATAACAGCCCACACTTTCCACACCTTTATGCCAACTCATGCCAACAATCATCCCATGCCTGGCTCCTCCAGGTCCTTTCAAACCTTATGGGGTTAAGTTATTCTTCCGACTCTCCACCACAGGAATAAGATCATTTTTGTCACCACCAATTAAAAACTTTTATGAATTAGAACTGTTATAAAACAATTAAGCCTCGTGAATGCAAGTGTCTCAGGGAGGGAAATCCTAGAGGAAATTCTTCTTATTAAAACTGTAATTTTAATTTCCATTAAATGGAGAGTAAGACTTAAACAGACGATAGGTTGACAAATTATTCCTTAATGTCAGGTGAGCTTATTTGAAATGAGGTAATATATCTGCATCATTCTAGAACTGGTACATCCACATCTCATCCCACTAATTAATCTAATTCAGTCATCTTGATTACCACCTCGTAGACTTCATTTTTCAGGGAAAAAAGTCTTTTATAGCAGCCCACATGCCATGCTTATTACTGTGCGGTAAAGGCTAATTAGACGCTATATTAAAAGAACACCAAAGAAAATACAAATTACTTCTTTGTACAGTTTGTAAATTATATATGGGAAGGTATTAGGGGAGGACTTGTCCCATTAATTTGTTCTGATGATCAACTATCTGTTTAAGTGATCTCATTACTGGTGTACTCTGCCCATGAACACTTGTACTTGTCTACTGATATGCTCATTTGGTCTGCGTGTTCAGATAACACTATGGAACTACTAAATATAGGACTAATACAAACCACAAGCAAAACATAAAATAAATTGTTATTACTAGAACAAACTCATTTACACATAGATAAAAATTTACAACAGCCACTACTGTTCGTATAATTTTTTCATAAAGGTATGTAGACATAAAAGTGTAGTGTACCACAGAATTTACTTTTTTTATGCAGAAAATAAATTGACTGGTCAATGAAATCAGGGACAGTTGTTATTTATGACACTTCTTTCAGATATATATTTTTGTGAATATTTTTCCAACACAGTGATGATAAAACCCATTAGCTGTGTGAGTTTACATACATACATACTGTACACTCTTTATTACATATGGTTATGAACAAACTATTAACAATAAATGTTTTAATTGTTCAGTTATATTCTCTCTTTTAGTTAATATAGCAGTGACAAATTACCTGAAGGAGCTTACAATACCTGTAAATGCTCTCTATGTATTGATATCCTGCTTTCATGTGTGACAGAGTTGGATCACCAGCAAGGTTCTTAAAATCTGGTGGGTGTCCAGGGCCGTGAAAAAAAATCAGATTGCTTCTGTAGCAAGAGATTGAGTGAATGTAGTCTTGTATTCTCCCACTCTACAAGACTCTGGTCTGTCCACATCTGGAGTATTCCGTCCAGTTCTGGGCAGCGGTCCTCAGAAAGGATGTGCTGGAACTGGAGAGAGTCCAGAGAAGGGCAACAAAAATAATTAGGGGAATGGAGGACATCAGCTATGAGGAAAGACTACTAGCATTGAACTTATTCTCTCTGGAGAAGAGACGCTTGAGGGGGATATGATATCAATGTACAAATACTGTACGGACGATGGACCCTAGCATAAGGAACAAACTTTTCAGTAAAAGGGAATACAATAAGATACGTGGCCACTCACTAAAACTAGAGGAGAAACAGTTTAACCTTAAAATACGTAAGGGGTTCTTTACTGTCAGAGCAGTAAGGATGTGGAATTCTCTTCCACAAGCAGTAGTATCAGCAGGGAGCATCGATAGTTTAAAAAACTATTAGATGGGCACCTTAAAGACCACAACATAAAGGGGTATACAATGTAGGGTTAACAGCAAACACACACACACATCATAGGCTGAACTTGGATAGACTGATGTATTTTTTCGGCCTCATAAACTATGTAATGTAAACCAGGAATATTGAATACATTTTACAGCAATTTTTTTTCCCCAGCAGAATCCAAATATCATGTTTCCTTCCAGCAGATGTCCAAATCTCATGTTTGTGTTATGACTCGGATCACTGACATTAAAGGCCCCCCCCCCCCCAACTTATGTAGCATCCTTTAGTGTGTGCTACTAGAGTTTAGTGTAGGTAAAACATATTTCTGGCCAGGAATAACCTGAGTCACTGAATTGCGTCTGAGTTAATAGAGGGTGGATGACATCCTGGCAGCTCTCTGGTGCCTCCCCCTGGTGTCTGGAAGATTGGAGAATCTTCTAGAACTAGAGGGTGGGGGCTAGGAGGAGCTGCCGTGAATATTTATGGGTCCTCAGCCAATCACCAGAAGTTGACTGGCAGGGGACTGAGATAACCCCATAAATAGACATGGGTCATTCTAGCAAAGGAGAGTCAGGTAGAAGATGGAGAGGGTGTGCTGAGGAGAGGCTGTCAGCGGCCCTTGAGGAAATCCCTGCCAGGAAAGGGTGGTACCTCAGGCTGGAGGCTTGTGATAGCTGGTTTAGAAGGATCCCACCGCAGGAGACAGTTTAAGGAGAGCCTTCAGAAGAGGTAATGGAAAAGAGCAAAACAGACAGTGAGTAGAGATTTCTTCATCCTTGCCCTAGGGAATCTTCATTGAAGTGTACCAGTCGGGCAGGATGGGGCAGAAACATAGAATGTGTCGGCAGATAAGAACCATTTGGCCCATCTAGTCTGCCCAATATATCTGAATCCTCTGAATAATCCCTGGCCCTATCTTATATGAAGGATAGCCTTATGCCTATCCCATGCATGCTTAAACTCCTTCACTGTATTTGCAGCTACCACTTCTGCAGGAAGGTTATTCCATGCATCCACTACTCTCTCAGTAAAGTAATACTTCCTCATATTACTTTTAAACCTTTGCCCCTCTAATTTAAAACTGTGTCCTCTTGTGGTAGTTTTTCTTCTTTTAAATATGCTCTCCTCCTTTACCGAGTTGATTCCCTTTATGTATTTAAAAGTTTCTATCATATCCCCTCTGTCTCTTCTTTCTTCCAAGCTATACATGTTAAGGTCCTTTAACCTTTCCTGGTAAGTTTTTTCCTGCAATCCATGTACTAGTTTAGTAGCTCTTCTCTGAACTCTCTCTAGAGTATCTATATCCTTCTGGAGATATGGCCTCCAGTACTGCGCACAATACTCCAAGTGAGGTCTCACCAGTGTTCTGTACAGCGGCATAAGCACTTCTCTCTTTCTACTGCTTATACCTCTCCCTATACATCCAAGCATTCTGCTGGCATTTCGTGCTGCTCTATTACATTGTATTCCCACCTTTAAGTCTTCTGAAATAATTACTCCTAAATCCCTTTCCTCAGATACTGAGGTCAGGACTGTGTCAAATATTCTATATTCTGCCCTTGGGTTTTTACGTCCCAGGTGCATTATCTTGCACTTATCCACATTAAATTTCAGTTGCCAGAGTTCTGACCATTCTTCTAGTTTTCCTAAATCCTTTTCCATTTGGCGTTTCCCTCCAGGAACATCAACCCTGTTACATATCTTTGTGTCATCAGCAAAAAGACAAACCTTACCATCGAGGCCTTTTGCAATATCACTTATGAAGATATTAAACAAAATTGGTCCCAGTACAGATCCCTGAGGTACCCCACTGGTAACATGACCTTGTTCTGAATGTTCTCCATTGACTACAACCCTCTGTTGTCTGTCACTCAGCCACTGCCTAATCCACTCAACAATATGGGAGTCCATGCTCAATGACTGCAGTTTATTGATAAGTCTTCTATGTGGGACAGTGTCAAAAGCCTTACTAAAATCTAGATATGCAATGTCTACTGCACCTCCACCGTCTATTATTTTAGTCACCCAGTCAAAAAAATCTATAAGATTTGTTTGACATGATCTCCCTGAAGTAAACCCATGTTGTTTTTCATCTTGCAATCCATGGGATTTAAGATGTTCCACAATCCTATCCTTTAATAGGGTTTCCATTAATTTGCCTACTATTGATGTCAGACTCACTGGTCTATAGTTGCTCGATTCCTCCCTACTACCTTTCTTGTGAATGGGCACGACATTTGCCAATTTCCAATCTTCCGGAAAGTCAGTCGGGAGGGCTGAGAGGAAGATCAGCCAGGTGTGGCTGGTGGCAGCCAGGTGGGCTAGCATTTTCTGCAAGCAAGTGAAGCTGGGATCATTGGGCAAAGGGAAGCAGAAGGAAGAATGTTATGCTGTTCACTCATATTGCACTGTTTTGTCATGGGTCTGAGAGTTCCTGCCTATAATGGGCCTTTCCTGAACTAGCAAGATCTTAATAGTTCCCACAGGAGTGAGCAGCAGGTGCTGTGCTGTGAAAACCCAGTTTGTGTAGGAGGAAGGAAGACCACTTTATATAAGTGGGGGGGGGGGCGGAAGACAGAGCAGGTCTGGACGAAAGGCAGACAAGAGCAGCCCAACTTTTCATGTTGACAAGCAGGTAATTGGTTCGTAGGACGTGGGGCAGTGTAAGGAAGGGGGGGGGGTGTGGTGGAAACTACAAGGAGCCTGGGTAGGGAGAGGAAGAAGTGGAGAGAAATACCCAGACTGCTGCATGGTGTGGTGGTTCAGATAGAACTATCACTTGGTCTACCATTTAGTGATGCCTGATAGAACTATCACTTGGTCTACCATTTAGTGATGCCGCTAATCACTTCTTCCTGGGGGCAAAAAGCACCCCCTTTCCTGACCTCAGCGGTCACTTGGCTCTTCTAAGAGCTCGGGAGCACTGCAGACCACTTCAAGATGGAAAGTGAGAGGTGACTGGTGACCTCTTGTTCACTGATCCCCTAGTTTTAGGCTATAACTCGGAAGTGCTATGCTGGGTTAGCTGCAGGGAGGGGGTTTCTTTCCAAATCTGCATTGGCTAGAGGCAGAGGAGGCATTAGAAATATGTTAGATCTTCATAAAGAACACCTGTCTTTACCTTTGTATTGTTACATGGTAGAATGTCAATCCCTTGTGACAAATAAAGTTAAAGTAGAACTTTAGGCAAAACGTTCTTTTTAATTTTGGATAGAATAAGGGTTATTACCCCTGTCCGTTTTTTTGTCATCTTTTTCCTATTAGGGAGGTTTACCTTCACTTCCTGTTCGATAGCCAAAACAGGAAGTGAGAGGAAATCCCTGCAAATTAAAGGAGCCACCCAGGTCACCAGAATTAGTGTCCCCACTGGAAGATCTCCCTTTTATTACTTTTCTGGGGACAACCCAAAATTTGGGGTTTTCTTTTATTTTTATTTTCAATGATAATGGTGGAAGTAATGAGAGTAAATACCCCCAATTGTGGAGCAGACAGCAGTAAACACTGACAGGTTTTCTAATCTGTTTCCACTCTATTGAAAGCAAAAAAGATGTTGTCTTTAGATATAGTTTAAACAACAATGGGGGGCACTATAGTTTGTATTGGAGATCAAGTTTGGAAAAACCAATGCTTTTTTACACGTGGCTGAATATCGCTCTTCCATCTGTTGAGGTCTCCATTAATTTTTATGGATAATTTGCTGCTTTAAACAAAAAGTCATGTTTGCCCTTTTCTTCTCCATACATTTAAAAAAATCTAGCATACTTACCTAAAACTGTGATTTCTTCCAGCCGCTCTAGTGACATGTCCCTCCTTATTTTCTCCTGTGCTGGTGGGTAGTTTCACTTCTTTCTGCATCACCTCCCTTCTAATTGGACATGGCTTATTCTAATTCATTGCTATAGCTGCATTATTAAACCAGGAATCAATTAAATGTATTTCTGACCTGATTGTGCAGAGTGGCAGATGTGTGTAAATCAGAAGAACAGCTGTACAGCAATGCTAATTCTTTGTAAGGTGAATGTGACAAACTCATCCAGGACAGGGGCTTTTGGAGGGGACTGCAGGCTAGCCTCTTGCCTACTGACTATGGGCCCTGGCTTGTGAGGGAACACTTCTCTTTGTGGGGTGTATGCTGGGGGGACCCTTGGAGTAATGTTACTTTGGATTTAAGTCCACATCCCCCCAAGACACACAGACTCTGGGGTTCTAGGCCTAGGATCATTGTTAAAGGCCTAGCTGCCTATTGCCAATAGGAGACTGCTCCGCACAGTCAGACTCAGGGCAGATGCTAATGTCCTCAGCTCAACCACCTGTTTTCCATACATTGTTGATTGTGCTGATAAACTCACCTATTGTCTACTGTGGGGATGTCAAGTCTGCTAGTTAATTATCTCAAGTTAATTTAATCACTGTCATCTATTAGTTGCTAGTGGGAAAGCAGAATATGGTTTGTGTTGGTTGTTCCTTAGATATGTTAATTATATTTATGTACACAATTTCATCTGTATATGTTAATGTTATCAGGCACCTGACCTGGTGGGGTATATATTCGGTGTGAGTTTGTTCATTAATATTTTATATTATTATTATTATTAATATACTTATATAGCACTGTCAATTTACGCAGCGCTTTACATATACATTACACATTCCCATCAGTCCCTGCCCTCAAGGAGCTTACAATCTAAGGTCCCTAACTCACATTCATACATACATACATACATAGTAGGGCCAATTTTATACAGGATCCAATTAACCTACCAGCATGTCTTTGGAGTGTGGGAGAAAACCGGAGTACCCGGAGGAAACCCACGCTGGCACAGGGAGAACATGCAAACTCCAGGCAGGTAGTGTCGTGGTTGGGATTCGAACCAGCAACCCTCCTTCTGCTAGGTGAAAGTGCTAACCACTACACCACTGTGCCACCCACACACAAACAATGTTCAAGACTGAAGGAAGACGTATTCTGACAGAAGCCCACAAGCACATTGTGGGGCTGGGGTTTAGTTACAGTAAATTATAAAAAATGAATAGTAAATAAATATTTACATTTTTTTTTTTGTGGTTTGGACCATTTTTTTCCCAACTTCTAGTTTTGGGAGTATTATCAAGGAGTATTTTCCATCAAGTGTGCTGCAAATTTAATTTTATTTTATTCAATAAAAAATCCCATCAAATCGCATAAAAATGATTGCTTTCCAGTATCATTTCTTCTTTTTTCATGTTGTATACTCAAAATCCCCCCAAATATTGGTTAAACAACACCTACCCCCGTAGCTATAAAAAAAATATAAACATGTTTGCTTTCTCCTTGTTCTGACCTAAAAATAATATTTTAAAAGAAAAGTTCACCTTTTGTAACATGTTACATGCATAGGTGTGCGCAGCCTATTGCATTAGGGTGTGCACTACAAAGCCTAAACACACATGCATTTCTCTGCAGCCTCATCTGCACTGGACAGTGAATGAATGGGAAGTGCTCTGTGTTGAGTGGCTTTCTGTTCATTCACAAACTGAAGCGTAGTAGACACAGTTTACTATGCTTCAGTTATGAATGAACACAGTAAGTGTGTGTTCACTGTGCTCCTTTAAAAAAAAAAGAAGGGGCTGGTAAATGACATATTGATTAGCCCCTATCCCCACTCTCCATCCTGAAACATCCCCTACAGCAGCCAGGGGGAGAGGAGGGAAGCCAGCAGCACTGCAGTGGGGGAGCGCAACATGGGGGGAATCCTGGGCAGTAGGGGGAATTGGCACTGCACACCTGGCACACCCTCTGTGCACGCCTATGGTTACATGTTACACCCATAATAAAGGTGCAACCTGTTACAGATGCACCGCCCCCTCGCTCCCCCAGTCTGACAGCTAGCGGAGGATCTACTCCTTTCTGCTAGGTGTCACAATCTTTAAAAAATGTGGCAGTGCGGGGCTCCACTTGCCATCCATGTCATTTATTCACAGTGTTCTGTGAATCAGAAAACGAACAGGTCCGGGAGCCTTTGCGGCTGTCAGCTTGTAGTTCTTCATTAACTACCACGATGCTATTGAGCACTGTGGTAGTTCATTGTTTCTACCTGTTAGTGTGTAAAAGCTTGGCTGTAACGTGTACGGGGCAGACAGCTTACACACAGAGTCTGCACCAGCCCTGCATTGCACCCACGATCTGCTGATCATGGGTGCAATGCTTTCCAGACTCCCAACAAAAAAAAATAATCGCACGTTTCTTTACCTGCAAAAATATGTGCATTTTTTTTTTTTTTAAAAGTTGAACTTCTCCTTTAATAGCAACTGAATCAAATGCCTACATTTACCTTGTTTTATCACATGGAAACGTGGATGCGCAGCTTGGGTTATCCTAAGATCAATTGTTAATGAATCAATATTGGCTGTGAACACATAATTCCATCTGATACCCTATGTAGTTACCATCTAACAAGTGCTAGGCTTTAGCCCATGACTTTAGCAATTAAACATCTGTATCAAAAACTACTGCATTTCTTACCGTCAAGCAATGTAACACGGCATGTATCATTTTAAACAGTGAAATCAATTCTCTTTAAACACACACTAGGCAAAAGGAAGAAACTAATGATAGCTTTCTGTATGTTTTTATGATTAGCTAAAATGCTCTGACAACTCATTTCGAGACCATACTTTTTCTGGCATCTTATATGCAATTTATACATTGAACATTTTCTTTCCAGGCATTACTTTCCTAGAGGGGCTAAAATGGGCTACATGGCACATACTGTAAAATAGTAGAAGCTTGCATGGTTATGATAGCAGTCTGTATACCAAAGATTTCTCTGTTTACAACTCACTAAGTTCAACTTGTAAGTTATTTTGCTAGCTTTACAGGCCAACTCTGTGAAAATAAAAAAGCTATGCTTCAGTGCCCCTGACATCCCCCCCCCCCCCCCCCAAAATTGCAAAGTTCATTTATTGTTTAGTCTAGGAGCAGAGGATAAGGGAAAAATGCTTAAAGAGGAAGTAAAAGCAGGAAAAAAAAATGAGAAAAAAAAAGCCTGTAAAGACAAAGGCATAATGAGCTAGTATGCATTACATACTAGCTCATTATGAAATACTTACCTAAAAAGGAAGCCCCCGCAGTCTCGCCCGCTCAGCAACAGGGCGGCCGACATGTCTGGTCAGACCGAATACATAATAAACAAGCAAAACATTGGGGGAGCAAACCCTGAACATGTATATCTAAAGCCGGTGCAGCTATGGACCAAGCAACATGTATATTAAAAAAGAATAGCGCAACCATGCAAAAGAAATGACTATTAAATATGGAGACAATCCATAAATAAAAATGGGGGTTTAGTCCCACCATATGGCCATATCATGCTCAAGCCCACCACTGCGTCAAAGTACCCCATTATCAGTGGGTCCTACACTATCCATAAAAAAGGGGTGAATCCAGCCTCTCCAACCCTTGGAGACAACACTCCTTGCTGGGATGGATGTGCCAATGCACTACAAAGGACTCCTCCTATATCTACTTCATGGTTGCGCTATTCTTTTTTAATATACATGTTGCTTGGTCCATAGCTGCACCGGCTTTAGATATACATGTTCAGGGTTTGCTCCCCCAATGTTTTGCTTGTTTATTATGTATTCGGTCTGACCAGACTTCTGAGGTTGAGCACCCCACCCCCCACACACACCTGTACTCTATCAGAGTCCACCATCAAGTAGATATAGGAGGAGTCCTTTGTAGTGCATTGGCACATCCATCCCAGCAAGGAGTGTTGTCTCCAAGGGTTGGAGAGGCTGGATTCACCCCTTTTTTATGGATAGTGTAGGACCCACTGATAATGGGGTACTTTGACGCAGTGGTGGGCTTGAGCACGATATGGCCATATGGTGGGACTAAACCCCCATTTTTATTTATGGATTGTCTCCATATTTAATAGTCATTTCTTTTGCATGGTTGCGCTATTCTTTTTTAATATACATGTTGCTTGGTCCATAGCTGCACCGGCTTTAGATATACATGTTCAGGGTTTGCTCCCCCAATGTTTTGCTTGTTTATCATGACCCTGCATTCACTATATCTGGTCTCCCACAGTACACAGAACATGGAAATGCAATTATTTTAGTAAATATAAACTGCTAAATACCTTTTCTCATCAGCAATTTATAGCAGCCTTGTGACTTCTATCAGTGTCTGGCCAAGCACTGGTTAAAGGCTGCATGACTCCTGACCCTCTGTCTGGGCAGTGCTGATTGGCCCTGTGCTGATCACATGCACCCTACCCCCCAAAAAAAACCTCTCTAGCAACATACACCAAACTGAGCATGTACAGAGTGCCTCCAAGGCTCTGTACTATCAGGAGATGGATTGGGGACTGTGGAAGAAGGGGAGGATCAGAGAAGACAGGATCAAACAGCCTTTTTTATACAATGTGGAGGTTTAACCCCTTAGGTTCCACAGCGAGTATAACAAGCATGCTTTACTGCATATACAGACTGATTTTACTGTTGTGGGTTTAGTAACACTTGAAATCTTATGTACATATAAACACAATATTCCCTTTCCCAAAGTCTACAATTTTTTGACATCCTAAAGTGCAAATTACTTCTGGGACCAGTGGAGGCGACAGCCGCAAAGTGGGGCAATCCCCTGAGGCTGAGATAAAACCAGGGATATATATATGTATACTCATACACGTGTGATTGAGCTTTTGGGGTGCACACCCTAATGCAACAGACTAAACGCACCTATGATCAGCTATCATTTTTTATGTACAAGCACTGTTTTGTTTTTTAATTGTATCCTGTACAATAAAACTGACACTTTAAATAAGGTGTTGTTACTTTGTACATGTCTAAAAACCCCACTTTGTGTACTTTACCAATATGTAGATTCTAAGAAATGTGGGCATGACATGATACAGTCCATGGAATGAATGCATCTGTCACTATCTATGGAAATTACCCACAACTGCTCCATTTATATTACAATTACAAGCAACAAACAGTTATGCCAGATAACTTAGACTGGGACTGAGGTAGAGAATCCAACTGCTAGCTGATAGTGAAATCCCAAAAAGTAAAAAAATCCCCTGCTTGTTGGACAGTATGTTTGTTGATGTGAATGGCATTTCATTTTATATGGAAAAAGCTCCTTCACAAGGCCAATTCCTGGCTAACCCAGCAATTTTCAGTTCATCTGAGTTTGGGCTTTGCTGAGGATACACCAGGCCTGCTAGCTGCTGTGTAAAGACTAGTCTGCTCAAGCAGGTTTTCTTGATTGAAGTCACTTAAGAGAAAACTATTCATGGTGTACAGGGCACCTTGAACAAAGAATAAAGTCTAATAAAATCCAATAAAAGGTCTAGTAAAATATAGTTAGTAGCATCCAAACTTCTAGGACACCAGCAAGAAATTGAGACATAAGTGAGAGGTGAGGTTAAACAGCTGGCTTAATTTTTTTCATTTACAGGAGTCCAAACCTCTTGAAGGTGGCAGTATAACCCAGATATCTAGGAATTACAGTCATCCTGTATTGCTCAATGGGTGATATAAAAAAACTAGTTATTTGCATGGTTACACGTGCTAACAGACAGTTCCACCTAAATCCATAAATCGTCATATGAGATAGACAAGAATATGGAACAGTAATAGAAAATTGCTGCTGCTTTAGCCAATTTCACTGGCACATGTTACATAAAGTAGATTTAAAGGGGAATTTCTCAGCTATAAATTAAGTCTTTCAAATCATAAATTATCAGACGTAGACTCTGCACTGTCTGCAGTAAATCACCATGCAAAACAGCTGTGGAAGCTCACCTTTTCTGTCAGTATTAGCAGACCATCTGATACCCCACACCTCCTGTCTAATTTGTGCTTTCCAACCAAATGTCTTCTTCAAAGCACATCTGTTGGTGTTTTCATGTTGTGTTCCTACCTCTTAATTATTCTACTCTATACCCATATTGAGGTATGTATATTGAAGAGTGTAGATACAATTTATTTTCTAGGCTGAAAATATTTCAATGATGTTTTTCTTAACCTACTTATTAAACAAAATTAAGCAAAGGAAAAAAAAAAGGTACAGTATGTATTTTTTTTATATATTAAAAGAAATATATACTGTAGTCTTTTTTAAACAAATGTTGCTTAATTAAGTGTGAAGTCCTGAAAATTTGAATTTTTGACTTACCGTGAACTCAATTTCTCTGGTGTTCATTGATAGACACAGCTCCTTATCTTCTTGACCATTGGGTTATACTGCCCCCTACAGGAGAAGGACACTAGGCGGGAAAAAACTTGACTACGCCTATGGGGCAGTCCCAGGGGGTATACTCCCATTCTCAGCTATAGGCACTCTGTTTTCTTACAAGAAATATCAGAAGAAAGCCAACTCCACACAGGGGTGGGTGCTGTGTCCATCAATGAAAATCAGAGAAATGGATTTTACAGTAAGTCAAAAATCCCATTTTCTCTTTCATTCATTGATGGACACGGCTCCATCTTCTTGACCATTGGGATGTCCCAAAGCAGTGTCAAACATGAGGGGTGGGAACAGTAAGAAAAAATTCCCAAGGCTAAACCAGGTGACATGGAGCTCAACCATAAACAACTGGAGCTCACCTGAAAAAACAATACACCCTCAAAGAGGACCAGCAGCCTACAAAACCTTGCGGCCAAAGGAAGCATCCTCAGATTCCAACACATCCACCACATAAAACTTAGTGAAAGTATGTACAGACATCCAGGTTGCCGCCTTGCAAATCTGCATCACTGATGCCTGATGACGGAAGGTCCGGGAAGCACTAAGCGCCTTAACAGGCAAACGAGGAACCTGACCCTTAATTGAATAGACCTGAACCACTGTCTGTCTGATCCAGCAGAAGCAGTCAACCCTTTTTGCGGTCCATCCGTGAGTACAAATAGTGAGTCTGACTTACTAAAAGACTCCGTAGCTGCCAGGTACATCGTGATTGCCTGAACCACATCCAAGGAATGCAAGGCAGTTTCCTTATGATCTTAGGCCTGGGACATAGGGAAGGTAACACAATGTCTTCATTCAAATCAAAATCAGAGACGACCTTTGGAAGGAACAAGGGACAGACACGAAGAACCACCTTATCTCTGTGAACCACCAGGTAAGGTGAACGACAAGACAACGCCACCAGCTCTGACACCCTGCGTGCAGAAGTAATAGCCACCATAAGGGCCACCTTATGGAACAACATATGCAGGGGAACCTTCAAAAGACTTTCCAAAGGAGGTTTCTGAAGAACTGACAGCACCAAATTGAGGTCCCATGGCAGCAATGGAGACCGCGATGGAGGAGCCAAGTTTCAAACTCCCTGAATAAAAGTACGCACCAAGGAATATGTGGCCAATGGACATTGAAAGAAAACCGCTAAGGCTGAAACCTGGCCCTTGATGGTACTCAAGGCCAAGGGCTGCACGACCCCCCATTGGAGGAAAGCCAATATCTGAGCCAACGAAAAGGAGCAAGGGTGAACCCCAAGAGACTCACACAACACAATCACTAATTCAGACAAACCTCTATCCTTCAGTACCTGGCTTTCAACAGTCAAGCCGTTAAAGCCAGCGACTGTAAAACAGGATGGAAGATTGGCCCTGGGGACTGCAGATCTTCCTTGAGAGGAAGTCTCCAAGGAGCATTGGTGAAGAGCAATACCAGATCTGCATACCAAGACCGGCAAGGCCAATCTGGAGCCATTAGAATGACTGGAATCCCTTCTGCCTTGATCCTGCACAAGAGTCTTGGCAGAAGTTTGAGAGGTGGAAAGGCGTAAATCAGACAATACTGACTCCAAGGAGCCACTAAGGGGTCTGTGGCGTCGACTAGAGGATCCCAAGACCGTGCCACAAACCTCTGTACCTTCCTGTTGACATGAGAGGCCAACAGGCCCACCTCGGGAGTACCCCACCGGATACACAACTGATGAAACACCTTCGGATGAAGCGACCATTACCCCTGGTCCAACTGATCAATGATCCAGACAAAGTCTGATCGCTCAGAGTTCCAGTACATTGATCGGCAGTACCCCCTGAGCACAAACTATGCCGAGGGTGCCTCCCCACTCGGACAGGCTGCCATCCGTGGTGACAAACATCCAGTACAGGGGGAGAAAGGATTTTCCCTGTCAAGTGCTGGAGAACGAAGCCACCCTATCAGGGACCCTGTCGTACCCCGGCTCAACAGGAACAGATTGTTTAAAGACTGAGGATCCTTACCCCATTTCACCAGGATCTCTTTTTGCAGAGATCCCGTGTGCAACTCCGCAAATGGGGATGATCATATAGCTTCAAAAACATGGTCGCCGCTATTTTCAATAAGAAAACCACAAGAAAATGGCCACCGAGGCTACACAAACATGGCTGCCGATCTTCAGCACAATAGGCTCCAAGAAAATGGTTGCACCACATGGCTCCCGGGAGCCCAGAGGGGACCCCAGGAGCTCCAAACACGATCCCAGCAGGAAGGGGGCCCTGACAGGAGCCCCCACCAGGTACAGCCCTCTCCCAAAAGTCGATCGTCTAGTCGCCGGTGTACGCTCCGCCCCACCCCCATTGCCCGCTTGACACCCTAGACTGACCAAAAAGGTATGACCACCCCATAGGAGGGGAGGGGGGTTGTGTGCAGATGGGGGGTAAAAAGGTTTGCAGAGGACCACCGAAAAAAGGGGAGGTACGCTGCATGGGAAGGAGGGGAACTGTCCACCCCAAAATCCTCCAGGGGTAGAGGGGGGTCAGCTACTTACCATACCAGGAACAGGGTGGGCCCGGCTCCCGACAGACCACTGCTCCATCGGAATAGCGGGGTTGTCGGCCTGGAGGAATGCTGCAACTCAGGCCGAGGCCAGGTCGTATGCGCCCTCGCAAGACATATAACTCACAGGCCAGCCCCCGTCCAGTGGAGCTATGTCGCGGCCGACCTAGCGCGGAGCTGAAGCCTGGGCGCACTCGCTGGCCAGATGGGGGGACCCTCTGGATCTAGATTATCCAGCCCGCTGCCCAGTCCGGCAGTTGATTGTAGATTCTCACAGGGACAAAATAACAAATAGAAAGAAAAAAAATAACAGATAGAAAGAAAAAAAATTCTCACGACCAGAGATCCCAGCAAAGAACTAGGTCCTTACTCCTGACTAGGCAGAAAAAAACTGAGTGACTATAGCTGAGAGTGGGAGTATACTCCCTGGGACTGCCCCATAGGCGTAGAAGTTTTTTCCTGCCTAGTGTCCTACTCCTGTAGGGGCAGTATAACCCAATAGTCAAGAAGATAAGGAGCTGTGTCCATCAATGAACGAAAGAGAAATCATAGATTAATATAATTTTACTTGAAAGCCAGCAAGTGCTCTAATGCAGTCCAGAAGGGCAAAACCTTTTACAGGAAACAATGGACAAATGGCTCTCATTTAAATATACTTTGATTGTTGACATTATAACCACTCTGTTTCAGAGTTTTAAAATTGCCCTTACATCAGGGTTCAAGGTGGCCAGGGTGTGTTCAGAACAGAAAACCACTGAAAACAATACAAATCACAAATTCATCCACAATTACTAAAGAAAGCTTTTTATTATGCTATCCATTCCCCCTTGGAGATTGCCCATAACTCCTTTGTCACAGTGACACCTCAAACTGGTGCAGGAATTGTGGAAAACATGACCCTGGTGAAAGACAGCAAAAATACCTTATCATTAAAAAAAAACAAGAGGATTGGATTTGGGGCTTTTAAGCCAAACCAAATGGTTATCAGCCAATTCCAATATTATAATGTCAACCACTTTCTACCTGTCCACTGTTTATATACGGCCGGGTCGGACGCTCCGGCAGGGCCTTGGGGCTGCACAGTAGTGCCAGCTGTGATAGCTGTTTTTACCAGATACAGGGGATCACAGACTAGGGTACAGGGCCACTGTGATCGGCCCTGTACCATGTGATCACCAATCACTACCACACCAATCAGTGTCACCATAAGGACTTGTTCACATGTATGATGCTCATTTAACAGGGCATTTAAAAGGCAGTGATAAGCCGTAATATCACCTCCTTACCACCTCCTGTAATCCCTTGGACCCCACACAAGAAGTACCCCATTCACGTGAATTGTTTGCGATTAGCAATGCAATACAGCCATGGCAGGTATACAACCTTGGCCGCTTCCTCTGCAGTTAGGGGTAGCAGTAGCCCCCCCCCATCTCCCATATGAGTAAGTACAGCCAGTCACAATTCTCTTGGTCACCACCACACCAACTACAGGGTTGCCAGAAACAGTGTTGCTGATAATTACCACTACCCCAGACCAGTGCAGCAAGCAACAGTTTTTCTGATCACAACCACAATGTATCAGTTGTGGATTTCTTTCAAATGTTCCCATACATGTGTAATAATCTCTCTCACCCACAGGTGGTTTTAAAATGGCCGCTGCATACCTATTGAGCCATGTGGCTGTGGGGGATGTGCAACCATGTGTTGATGCACAAAATGAGTCTGGAGTGGTCAAGAGGAATGACCACATCCTGTGGGTGGTCTTTTGTATACAGGGCTATAAAAGGAGTAATTTGCATGAGAAAAGGCCCTTTTGCCTTTCGCTCTCTCTCTCTCTCTGGATGATCAGCTGTGGGGACAGCCATGATGGAGCCAGGATTTCGCAATGCCTTGTTTGTTTGTGAAAGATTGTATTGACATGCCTTATGATATTTCAGATATATATTTCAGTTTATGCCCATCCTGTGATGAAATGTGGGCCCTTGCATTTACATCGTAACGAGCTAGACGGACAACCATTCATAACAACCTTGGACAGCAGACAGCTGTATTTTGCATATAGATGAAAAGACATTGACATGTTCAACACTTTTCCATTCATTCATTCAGACACTTAACAAGTTAAGGCTTAGCATTTAGATTACAAGACATTTTGCATAGAGACTGACACCACCATAAACAATTGACAATTGCTTACATTAACACAGACAAGCTGAACACAAGACGGACCGATGCTACAACAAAACACCTCATATTGACACAAATGCATGGCGAAAGCAAAGGCCCTTTTATGTACTATTCTGTCTGATATGTGCTATTGACTGATGAATTATAAACCGGTTTGGAGCAGTCTTTCCCGCTCAAAACATGCCTTAAATATGAGCTTCACGTGCAATAAAATTAGTTGTGACTGCACTACGTTTGAGTGCTATGTGTTGTCATAACTCCCGGCCGGACGGGGGTGAATTCACTATCTAGAAAAGGGGGGGTTAGCAACTGAAGGGCTGTAATATCATCGTGATTGCCTCCTGACAAGATTTGAGCTAACAGTTTTGGTGTCAGAAAGTGAGATCCGCCAAAAACACAGTATGGGGTAAGTAATTATATTTTTATTATTATTATTACTACCCTATACTGTCAGAGCAGATAAACGGTACCCAGTTAACCGCAAATTTTAGCACCTCCCGGGAATCTGAAATTCCCAAAAATGGGGTCTGATACTCCAGCGCCTGAAGCGCCAAAGATAATATGGGGTCTGGGACCCGGTTACAAAGCAGTACTGTGTGTGATAGTGAATTCTCCCTCCAAAACGTGTATATATTTGTATAGACACTTAAGTGTATTTAGTCGTTATATAAGATTGCATGCCATTGTGTAGATGTATGTGGAGATTGTATGTGATATTAAGCTGAGCCTGAAGGTATACACTTGGCCACCAAGGATAGTTAACATAGATGAGTCGGATGTGTATAAATCTGATTATTAAGACGCAGGAAACCACATAAGTTGGGAAACGAGGTTTCCCAATAAAGTCTAAACACTGACCTTACCACCCATATCTATATATATAAACCTTCAAACTCAGCTGATTTCACTTTGTATTCTGAGCTTAAGATAATGGGAAATTTTCAAGGTAAGGAGAATTCTGAGAAAATGATGAAATTTACGTTTAGGAAGATTGTATGAAAATTGTATCATGTATGGGCAACCTTAGATCCATGAATCGTTATGTTGTGTTCGTTTTAACACTGTTCCTAAAGGTGCTGTATCAGCAAAGCATTTCATAACATTGAATGAATGTTGGTTGCATAATAATTTGTTTTGTGTTTATTACTTATGTTTTAAAGGGATGTGTTTTGCCATACTATACTGGTCATGGCAGCTTTTAGAAGCAAGGAAATATATATTTGGTGTGTAAAGTGTGACCTTAAGAACTAAAATTGTATTTCTATCCTTAAAAATCGTAAGCAATTTTGAACTTTCATCATTAAGGTTTTGTGTCACCGACTTTTCTTTCTTTATCACTGACTTTTTAAAAAATATATTTTCTAGTGCCTTTTTAGCAAACAAACACCCCCCCCCCCCCTTCCCCCTCTCCTGTCTGTGACACAGGTAACTGCAAAGGGACTGTAAATAGTTTTATTGTCATACAAATTTAACTATCAGTTTTGCTTTGTAGAGAAAACAAGTTTTGAGGAATGTTCCGAATTGCTGAAGGATGGGTGACGTATGGGTTCTTGTATTCAAATGAGAAATTACTAATGTTTTGAGCTGCTCATTTTTTTTCAACCATGGTGAACAATAATAATTTTTTTTCTTTAAGTTTATGGTATACTATAATAATATAAAAAAATATAGAAATCCACGTGGTAATAATTAGACGTCAACAAATTTTGGTATTAGAGAAGTGCACTGTTAGGAAGGGAAATGTTTGACATGCTTACTGTATGCTAAATTCCTCTAACCGTTGGTTTATTTTTAGGAGGAAAAGTAAAATGTTTTGTTACTAAGCTTTTCTTGATGCTTATTCCTCAGATAACTTTAATTTGAGATTTTCAGAACGAACAAGCACAGCCTTCAACCAACCTTATGGGAGTATTGTTTCCAAATTGTTTTTTTCTGATTGATTAGACTGTATTTATGGGTGTTAGAAAGTTTTTATTTATTGGGTGTCAGATATTTGATGTGTTCTAATTTGACATATATGAGCTCTGGCATAAATGAGGTGCTATGCTTTAGATAATTAAGCATCTCTGGTCTTTTTTTTGGAGTTTTCTTTTGGTATATTGGTACATACTTTTGTATTCTGGTGCTAAACACTAATTTTTGCATCCATGATCTGATTTATGCACTTATGCTTTTACTACCTTTTCTCTTGACAAGATTATTGGTATGGGATAATGTGCTCAGGCAGATAATGTAGTACTATTTTTATGTTATAATCTTGGATACAAATGAAATTTTACAGATTTGTGTGCATATACCATATGTAACTCTGGAAACTAATGAGCTGATTGTCATTTATATGTCACAGCACGTTATCAGATGTGCAGTATGTGAAATCTGTATTGTTAAATAATAAAATAGAAAGCTGCCATTTAAAAAAAAAAAAAATAGGATGGAAGTGGTTGGCTTGTTGATAGTGTGCTAAGAATTATAATGAATTTATGCCAGCGTTACTACTTTGATAAAATTTTAAAGGTAACCTCCTGCGGTGAATTCAATTAGTTGATCTCTTTTCATCCTAAAAGTGACTCATTGCCCAGGTTTTGCATATGAATGGTCCTTGAAGTCAGATCCTGTGTCTCCAAGGCTATTTGGTTTCAATTTCCTGTTCAGGTGTCACCAAGCAAACTGTGCAATCTCTTATAAATTTATGTTTGCATGAGTACTGACTTCTAGCTGTTTTGTGTGTCTCTATGTGTCCATGTACACAAGAATTTCACACCCTGTTGTTCAGTGATCACAGCATCTTAGCCATGCAAGGGATACTCAGTTCTAGGTAGCTGCCTGCTTGGGTGAGTCAGAGGACTGCAATTTAACCCATCTCCACCTTTGGAGGAATACAAGGCAGTTCAACCTCCGAAGGGCCCTCACCATTGTCGCATGCGTAGACATGCTGTGTTCTCCCACAACAGTGCCATTAAGTATCCTTCCTGTTACCTGCCTTCCTGTAGGCCCTAAACCTCAGTGCTGCGAGTAGTTTCACTAGCATTTATTTTTGCTGCCTGTCTATAGGCCAGAAGCCCAGTGGCGCAAAATACTCCTGCCATTCTTGCAAAACTTGTATTTTTGTCTCTGTACTTACCTGCTATTCTTGCTAAAGTCAGAATGATTTCAGACCCGTCTCAACCCCATGAGTCCATTTATTCTCATATCTAGAGATTTTGCAAGAGGAATATGTGGTAATTGAAAAATTAAACAGTGATTATGGTGATATCTCGCTCTCGTTTCCTTTGCCAACAGGTGCACCAACCCACCCATTCAAGCCTGGAGACAGAGTCCTGGTGAAGGCCCCTCCATAAGCTGACGTCGCTAGACCGACCCTACGGACCCCCTGCAATAGTTCAAGCAGTGACCAGAACAGTGGTATTGACAGACGACTCCCCGGTTTGGATCCACGCATCGCGACAGACGGAAGCCCCACCCCTGGACCAGACGAATGACTGGAGATTGTGACGACAAGCACCAGACGAATTCCAGCTGGATCTAGACAGACGCATTGGTACAATGCCAGCGGACACCCCTACTCCTGGAAAACTTCCCATTTTTGCAGCAGTGGTACTGTTTACAGCAAGCTGAGCACTAGTAGCCACTGTTTGGTTACCTGCAACATGTGCTCACCCCCCCCCCCCCTGAGAACCTCTCCTCATTTTGCCCTTGCTCACCCCAGGAAAAGAGAGAGACGCGAGGCATTCATGTCTCCACTTTACAGTCGAAGTCAAACCGATTGGACACAAAGGACATTGTTTTTTCGTTATAGCCGCCAGGGACTTGGTCTGACCGCTCTGAAACGAGGGTTGAAAGGGAATTTTTTTCCTCTCATTAAACGGGAGGTTTATTTTTTGCCCTTTCCTGGAAAAGGCCTTAGGACATGTTGAAAAATCACATGCCATCATCAACAGGTGGTATGTGCTGCCATGGTCTACTTTGTAGTGACTTTATTGCCATAATAATGGAGTTGGATTTTTCAGGCCATGGATTCTTGCAAGCTATGGCCCTCCCCATTGAACATGTCTGTTTTGATTTGATAGAATTCTAAGAAGTTATATCCCTATGTGCACACAACCAAGTCACCAGCCTACATACACCTTGGAATATAATGTCACCTGTTTTGTGCTATTCAGAGACTCTAAGTGATCCCACCGTTATGAATAAGCTGGGATCAAAGGTTGGATTGAAAGATTGTATTGACATGCCTTATGATATTTCAGATATATATTTCAGTTTATGCCCATCCTGTGATGAAATGTGGGCCCTTGCATTTACATCGTAACGAGCTAGACGGACAACCATTCATAACAACCTTGGACAGCAGACAGCTGTATTTTGCATATAGATGAAAAGACATTGACATGTTCAACACTTTTCCGTTCATTCATTCAGACACTTAACGAGTTAAGGCTTAGCATTTAGATTACAAGACATTTTGCATAGAGACTGACACCACCATAAACAATTGACAATTGCTTACATTAACACAGACAAGCTGAACACAAGACGGACCGATACTACAACAAAACACCTCATATTGACACAAATGCATGGCGAAAGCAAAGGCCCTTTTATGTACTATTCTGTCTGATATGTGCTATTGACTGATGAATTATAAACCGGTTTGGAGCAGTCTTTCCCGCTCAAAACATGCCTTAAATATGAGCTTCACGTGCAATAAAATTAGTTGTGACTGCACTACGTTTGAGTGCTATGTGTTGTCATAACTCCCGGCCGGACGGGGGTGAATTCACTATCTAGAAAAGGGGGGGTTAGCAACTGAAGGGCTGTAATATCATCGTGATTGCCTCCTGACAAGATTTGAGCTAACAGTTTGTTCCAGAGATCCACTGGAAGCTGACCAGAGCCAAGTATTTATTTGATATTCTTGGGACAAGGGTTGTATGTTTAAGAAGTGTATTTCTGCTGTTTACAGACCATAGGTTGTTCATGTGTTAGGCATTGTTATATCTGCCAGTCTTGTGATATGTTCCTAATATTGTAATAGTTTGTATGTACAGCATGCTTTTGTTTAGTAAAAGTACATTTATACCCTACAGAGGTCTGAGCTTCCTTGTTTATACCGCAAAGTAACCTTGCTAGATATACGCAAGCAAAACACACACCAGTCCCAATGTCACCAGACAAGTATAAACCATCAACAGAGTTCCTGATCGCCACTAACAAGTCCCAATGTCACCAGACCAGTGCAGCCAGCAATGATATATATATACAGTGCTTTGCAAAAGTATTTGGCTCCCTTGAACTTTGCGAACTTTTGCCACATTTCAGGCTTCAAACATAAAGATATAAAACTGTAATTTTTTGTGAAGAATCAACAACAAGTGGGACACAATCATGAAGTGGAACAAAATTTATTGGATATTTCAAACTTTTTTAACAAATAAAAAACTGAAAAATTGGGTGTGCAAAATTATTCAGCCCCCTTAAGTTAATACTTTGTAGCGCCCCCTTTTGCTGCAATTAAAGCTGTAAGTCGCTTGGGGTATGTCTCCATCAGTTTTGCACATCGAGAGACTGAAATTTTTGCCCATTCCTCCTTGCAAAACAGCTCGAGCTCAGTGAGGTTGGATGGAGAGCGTTTGTGAACAGCAGTTTTCAGTTCTTTCCACAGATTCTCGATTGGATTCAGGTCTGGACTTTGACTTGGCCATTCTAACACCTGGATATGTTTATTTGTGAACCATTCCATTGTAGATTTTGCTTCATGTTTTGGATCATTGTCTTGTTGGAAGACAAATCTCCGTCCCAGTCTCAGGTCTTTTGAAGACTCCATCAGGTTTTCTTCCAGAATGGTCCTGTATTTGGCTCCATCCATCTTCCCATCAATTTTAATAATCTTCCCTGTCCCTGCTGAAGAAAAGCAGGCCCAAACCATGATGCTGCCACCACCATGTTTGACAGTGGGGATGGTGTGTTCAGGGTGATGAGCTGTGTTGCTTTTACGCCAAACATAACGTTTTGCATTGTTGCCAAAAAGTTCGATTTTGGTTTCATCTGACCAGAGCACCTTCTTCCACATGTTTGGTGTGTCTCCCAGGTGGCTTGTGGCAAACTTTAAATGACACTTTTTATGGATATCTTTAAGAAATGGTTTTCTTCTTGCCACTCTTCCATAAAGGCCAGATTTGTGCAGTATACGACTGATTGTTGTCCTATGGACAGAGTCTCCGACCTCAGCTGTAGATCTCTGCAGTTCATCCAGAGTGATCATGGGCCTCTTGGCTGAATCTCTGATCAGTCTTCTCCTTGTATGAGCTGAAAGTTTAGAGGGACGGCCAGACCTTCGTAGTGGTCTGATACTCCTTTCATTTCAATATTATCGCTTGCACAGTACTCCTTGGGATGTTTAAAGCTTGGGAAATCTTATTGTATCCAAATCCGGCTTTAAACTTCTCCACAACAGTATCTCGGACCTGCCTGGTGTGTTCCTTGTTCTTCATGATGCTCTCTGCGCTTTAAACGGACCTCTGAGACTATCACAGTGCAGGTGCATTTATACGGAGACTTGATTACACACAGGTGGATTCTATTTATCATCATTAGTCATTTAGGTCAACATTGGATCATTCAGAGATCCTCACTGAATTTCTGGAGAGAGTTTGCTGCACTGAAAGTAAAGGGGCTGAATAATTTTGCACGCCCAATTTTTCAGTTTTTTATTTGTTAACAAAGTTTGAAATATCCAATAAATTTCGTTCCACTTCATGATTGTGTCCCACTTGTTGTTGATTCTTCACAAAAAATTACAGTTTTATATCTTTATGTTTGAAGCCTGAAATGTGGCAAAAGGTCGCAAATATGTAAGGAATATACTTTAGTATATGCCCCGCGCCCGGTGTTCAGAAATAAATATGTGAATGATAAATTAATTTAGTGAATGATTTGAATGAATACAAAATTGTGCGTTTGTAGCAGCTGCTATAGAGATATTGTAAACGTGTTGCAGGTAAGTAGTCTATATTTGGCTAACTATAGCGCTTGCTAAAATTAATTGCAATAAAATATTAAAAAATTATAAAATTATAAAGTGATATACATAAAATTCATACATAAATTTCATTAAGGTGATAATAGTGACAATATGGTGGTATATACAAATTAATTCATATAAAAAATTATAAAAGATTCCATAAGGTGACTGTAGTGAAATATTGAGGAAAAATGTCTTTCCGGAATGGGGAGGACCTCCTGACCAGCCCTCCACCCTTTGTTTGGAGCACACTTAGTGGTATTTTTTAACTTAATATGAGGGAAAGGACGTATAAGAGGTTTTCTTCTGATGACTCTTCCATGAAGACCATATTTGTACAAGTATCTCTTTATAGTGGAATAGTGTACCACAACTCCAGTGTCTGCCAGATCTTTCTGGAGGGATCGTGCAGTCAAACGTGGGTTTTGAATTGTTTTTCTCACAATCCTGCGAGCTGTTCTGTCTGATATTTTTCTTGGTCTTCCAGATCTTGCTTTACCTTCCACTGTTCCTGATGACTGCCATTTCTTAATTACATTCCGAACAGAGGATACTGACATCTGAAAACGCTTTGCTATCTTCTTATAGCCTTCTCCAGCTTTGTGAGCGTCAACTATTTTCAGTTTCAGTTTTCTATACAACTGCTTAGATTATCCCATGGTGCTGATTGTTGGGGCAAGGTCAGATGAGTCTGGGCATTTAAAACCTTTGAGATTGACATCACCTGGTCTTCCCAGATGATGATTGAGAACAATCCATGACACTGGCAGGTCTCAGCCTTGCAAAGGGGGCAGTGCATGCTATAAATTCTGCAGGGTGCCCAAACTTTTTCAGACGCCATTTTTTTGTTTTCTGTTCTGATCCTCTGTGAACTTAGTATTTAGATCTCTTTCCCATTTAAGGAGGAACGAAGGGTCATGGTGGGTGGTCGTTGAGAGAAGTATGGAGTAGGAGATTGAAACTGATTTCTGGATCGTTCCCTCACTTAAAGCGGAGTTCCACCCTGGAATTTTTTTTTTTTAAAAATACCCCCAGGACAGTCAGGGCTAGTGCATTCCACAATGGCTAGCCTCTGATCTGTCCCAGGTTGCACTTACCTGTTAGGACAAATACTTACCTTGAAAAAGTCTTGTCCAGCGCTGCCATCTCAGGTGTGGGCAGCTTGAAGCCAGCGCGATCCTCTTCGGCGTCCTCTTCCGTCTTCTTCGGTCCCACGATGCCCTGCGCCGGCCCCGCCGTCACTTCCGGTGCGCGCGCGTCATCCCTCCACAGCTTCTGGGCATGCCGGAGCGAGAAGATGGAGGTAAGTAGAAAATTAGGGTGGAACTCCACTTTAAGCAGAGGTCTTCAAATGGTGTGAACTGTCTATGGAATTTGGAATGATCGGGAAGGGATCTGAGAAAGCAGGAGAGCTGGAATGATTTCCAGTGTCCCAGTGTCGAAGAGTTGAATGATGGGATTATCTCCGAAGGTTTTCGCCAGCCAGATGGGCTGAGAAAGTATGAAGACAAAAAGTCTTATCAGTGAGTCCCGGGGAAAAATCTGGATGGCCAATGATCAGGGTCATTGGGGAGGGGAATTTGGTCATCGCCGCTAACCTGAAGTATCTGTTAATTTCCGATATGGTGGCATCGACTAAAGAATGAGGGGGTACCCACCGGGTATGTGAGGTTTTGGCCCAGGGTAGGCCTGCCAGTGGAGCCGCCACTGCCTCCTGCTCTAAAGATATCCATAATTTATGGGGGGCATGTCTACACCAGTCAATTACCCTGGTCATATGTGCTGCTGTACAGTATCTTGCGGGATCAGGGAGACCAACACCGCCATCAAGTTTGGGGTGCTGCAGGAGTGAGTGTTTGAGGTGCGGGTGCTTCCCCTGCCAGAGGTATCTGATGAACGCCGATCGGAGTTTACAAAAGAAAGCTCAAGGTATTCTAACCGGTAGGGCTTGCAAGAGGTACAAGAGGTGTGGCATTACATTCATTTTTAGGACATTGCATCTACCGAACCAATATATTGCTAAGTTTTGCCAAGCTATTAGATCAGAAGACAGGGTGATAAGGAACGGTTGAAAGTTGTGTTAAAAGAATTGGTAATATTAGCCAGTATTTCAGTCCCCAGATAGCGGATAGTCCGTTCTGCCCATCTAAATGGGAAATTGGAACTGAGAAGTGCCAATTCTCGCGGTTGTAGGTTAATATTTAAGGCTTCTGATTTTTGGAAGTTAATCTTAAAATCCGATACAGAACCATAGGAACGAAGTTCAGACATAAGGACCAGTAAAGAAATGTGGGGTTTCGACAGAAAAAACATCAGATCATCAGCATAGGCAGCTACCTTATGGTAATAAGAACTGGTAGGTAGACCCGTGATGTTGGGGTTGTTCTTGATGTGTTGTAGTAGTGGTTCCAGAGATAGAACGAATAGGAGCGGTGACAGTGGGCAGCCCTGCCTCGTGCCATTTCCTATCATAAAAGGGTTGGAGGTAGACCCATTGACACGAACTGTGGCCAGGGGGTTCGAGTAGAGTCTTGAAATCCAGGCCATGATGTTGTGCAGTAGACCAAGGTGCCTCAGGGTAGCCTGTAGAAAAGACCAATTCACCCTGTCAAAAGTCTTTTCAGCGTCAGCAGACAAGAGAATCATTGGTAGGTTAAGATGTTTGGCTCTTTGGATGACATTAACCACTTTACCACCGGAGGATTTTGCTGTCTTACGTCTGGGCCACTTTTTGCAATTCGGCACTGTGCGAATTTAACTGACAATTGCGCGGTCGTGCGACGCCGTACCCAAACGAAATTTACGTCCTTTTTTTCCCACAAACAGAGCTTTCTTTTGGTGGTATTTGATCACCTGTGCGATTTTCACTTTTTCACTTTTTTCTCAAAAAAAGAACTTAAATTTTGAAAAAATAACAATATTTTTCACATTTTTTTATATGAAATTCCCCCCCCAAAAAAATGTAAAAATCTAATTTTTTTACATTTTTGGCCAATTTGTTTTCTGCTACCTATGTTTGGTAAAAAAATCACAATAAGCGTATTTTGATTGGTTTGCGCAAAAGTTATTGCGTTTACTAACTAAGGTAAAGATTTCTGTCATTTTTGGTGTTTTTTTTTTTAACGAGTAATGGCGGCGATCTGCGATTTTTTTTGCGGGACTGCGACATTGCGGCGGACAGATCGGACTCTTGACTGACATTTTTGACACTTTTGGGGGTACCAGTGACATTACTGCAGTAATCAGTGCTATATATATGCACTGTTACTGTAAAAATGACACTGGCAGGGAAGGGGTTAATTTTATTGGAGAGGGAGGGGTTAATGTATGCCTGGTGCTTACTAACGTGTGTGGGGGGAGGTGACTGAGTGACACAAGGACAGATCGCAGGTTCAGCTATGCTGAACCCTGCAATCTGACCCTGCCTGTCACTTAGGAGATCCGCCCGCTTGTGTTTACAAAAGCGGGCGGATCTCCACACTCAATTCCCCCTGACGATCGGGGAAGAGCATCGGCGATCGCCGCTGCTCCTCCCCTGGCCCGACTCCCGCTGTGACTGAATACAGCGGGAGTGAGCCTGAATACAGCGGGAGTGAGGTCTACGTCGCCAGACGATAATGAACCACTTTGCCGCAGTAGAGCTCTAGTGAGCAGACGGAAAGTGGTTAACCACTTAAGCCCCGGAAGATTTTACCCCCATTCCGACCAGGGGGTATTTTGCGATTCGGCACTGCGTGACTTTAACGGACAATTGCGCGGTCGTGCGACGCTGTACCTAAACGAATTTGGCGTCCTTTTTTTCCCACAAACAGAGCTTTCTTTTGGTGGTATTTGATCAACTGTGTGATTTTTTGATCACGCGCTATAAACAAAAAAAGAGCGTCAATTTTGCAAAAATAGCAATATTTTTCACATTTTTTTTATATGAAATTCCCCCCAAAAAAAATGTAAAAATCAAAATTTTTTAACATTTTCGGCCAATTTGTTTTATGCTACCTATGTTTGGTAAGAAAAATTGCAAAAAGCGTATTTTGATTGGTTTGCGCAAAAGTTATCGCGTTTACTAACAAAGGGAAAGATTTTTGTCATTTTTGTTGTTTTGTTTTTTAACGCGTAATGGCGGCGATCTGCGATTTTTTTTGCGGTACTGCGACATTGCGGCGGACAGATCGGACCCTTGACTGACATTTTTGACACTTTTGGGGTTACCAGTGACATTTCTACAGTAATCAGTGCTATATATATGCACTGTTACTGTAAAAATACACGGGTAGTGAAGGGGTTAACTTTATTTGGGAGGGAGGGGCTGTGTGTGTCCCTAGGGGCGTGCTTTCTACTGTGATTGGCTGTGGCTTGAGCTGTAAGGACACCGATCAACGGATCTACATAGTAGATCCATGTGATCAGAGTCTTTACAGCGAGGAGAATGACAGGTCGCTTGTTTATACAAGCTGCCTGACATTCTCCCTCTCCCCCGCCGATCGCCGAGTGGCCGGCGGACATCGGGTCCGCTGGTCACACGCGCGGGGGGGTCCGTGACCACACGGGAGCGGGAGCGCGCCTCCGGCGGCACGCGCTCGCTCCCTAGACCCTCACAAGCAAGCAACGTAGCCCTACGTTAGTTTGCCTGTGAGGGGCTGACCGCCGACGTAGATAGTCGTGCGGCGGTCGGCAAGTGGTTAATAGTTCTGATCGAGTTGTCTCGAGCTTCCCTGTTACTTGGTCTAGGGGGATAATGTGCTGTAATATAGGGCCAAGTCTCTCGGTCAGAAGCAATGATATTTTTAATACCCAGTGATGTTTTCCTCTGACTGGTGCCTGTACTAATACTGGCCTTTTTATTGACCACATTTCTGTCTGCTGCCTGGACATATCCTTTGTCTATTTGCTGCCTGCTGCCTGAACTGACCCATCTGCATGTCCGACTGACTATATTTCTGCAAACCATCAGTACCAGCCATCCTCTGCGGACAACAACACTCCTGGAACAACAGGAATTTTTTTTCTTCAATTCTTTGGCCTCCTGTACTTCTTGGCCAGTAAAAATGGCATTCCTGGGGGCAGCTATGTACCAGTAGGTTAAGCTTGCTTGGTTTAAAGGAAGTGGGAGTCATATAGGTGATGTTACACTGAGCTACATTCCCTGATCACTCATAGGCCTGTTTCACAGAGGCTTCAGTTTGTATAAGAGCAGTATGAACAGCAAACTTTGGCAATGGTAATCAACTCTCATTAGATTCTGTAACAGAAGCTAAGAAAAAATATTTTTTAAACATTTTTTCATTTATATAGCAAAAGTTATATAATACAGTGGTAATTAAATACCACCAAAAGAAAGCTCTGTCTAAAAAAAATGACATTTCATTTGGTTACAGTGTTGCATGACCAAGTAATTGTCATTCAAAGGCATGACAGCACTGAAATCTGAAATGTGGCTTGGGCAGGAAGCAGGTGACAAAGTCTAGCCTTAAAATGGTTAATAGAGCTTAAAGCACCAACAATGATCATTTTTATTTGATAGCATGTGTAAACATATAAACTGGGAATAATGATGGTAAAGGACTCAGGTTAAATGCTTTAATATTCCTAATAATTAAGTTTTTTGGTAGTATTCAAATTATGGAGAACAATGTATTGAACATACACTATAATACCAAAAGTATTGGGATGCCTGCATTTACACGCACATGAACGTTAATGGAATCCCAGTCTTAGTCTGAAGAGTTCAATATTGAGTTGGCTCACTCTTTGCAGCTATAACGGCTTCTACTTTTCTAAAAAGGCTGTCCACACAGCTAAGGAGTGTGTCTGTGGAAATGTTTGACCTTTCTTCCAGAAGCACTTTTGTGAGGCCAGGCAATGATGTTGGACGGGTTGCGATCAGGACTCTCCATTCAAGTTCCTCCACACCACTTATTCATGTTTTTGGTGGAGGGGGGGGGGGTTATAGTGTGAGGTTTCAGGGGTTGGGCCTGGCCCCTTAGTTCCACTGAAGGGAACCCTTATGGTGTCAGCATACCAAGACATTTTGGACAATTTCATGCTCCCAACAGTTTGGGGTTGGCCCTTCCTTTTCCAACATGACTGCGAACCATTGCACAAAACAAGATCCATAAAACGGAAAATGTACTATCAAATACCTACCGTAATTTTCCTTTCCTGATGGACTCCATGCCAGCATACGTTTGGGTAGCCCCACCCTCGCTCCTACCCCATAGGACCCTACTCCCAAAAATTTTCAGGTTGAGCCAGAGGCCGCGTTTCGTAACTAGCCTACTCATGACTCTGGGAGGGAACTCCTGCTGCCATGGAGTCAATCAGGAAAGGAAAATTACGGTAAGTATTTGATAGTAAATTTTCTGTTTTCCTGACAGACTTTCATGGCAGCATACATTTGGGGACTAACTAGCCCAAAAAACAAGGGTGGGTTTTCGGAAAAGTAGAGTTTTAATCATTGCCAACAAGCCCTATAGATAGATATTGACAGGATAAGGAAGTTAGCTACACCCCCACAAAGAGCCAGAACAGCTTTAATGGGAAATACATCATCCTCCAACTATTCCTGGCGCCCTTTTACAGGGAGCCCACAAAGCCTACTCACTCCTGGATGAGTGTGTGGTGACTGCTTCCATAGGAACCAAGCCCTAAGCTTTATATAAGCCTAATTACTAGCTGGAATGACCCATCCAGCAAAAGTCCCACTGATTCTGCTAGAGAGTGACATATGCCTGAAAACTCTGAGCAAAACAGTAGCTTGAGAGCATGCTCAAAAATTCCCAATATCCTTGGCATGGAACCAGTTATTCTTAGTGGTCCTGCATATAGGGGGGAACAAATCCTTTGTTCTCAACGAATGCTGAAGCCACCTAAGATTGCCGCCCAGCATGGATATAAACACTACCCGTACTGGGCAGAAAGCCACAAGGATCCCTCTTAGCACAAGGCCCAGATGCCGGCAGTCTCCTGACTGAGAAAATAACCCATAGAAAGACTGCCTTCATGACTGAGACTTTACTCAAAACTGAACTGAAAGAGATTCCACCTGCTGCAGCAAGCTGTCAATGGGCCTTAAGAGTCCTAATTCTGGCCAAGCTTCCTGCTGAGGATGTAGAACTAGGGAGATTGACATCATGGCTCAATCCTTACTCCAACTGGACTGAAGCGGATCCCATCTGGAGCTGTACGTCACCAAATGATCCTTCCTAGCCTAAATCTGTTGTCTTGGCAAACTTCCTGGCTAAAGCGATAGCCCTTAGAGTGCATGTCTTCATGGCTCAGACTTTACCCAGGCTGAACTGCAAAAAGATCTCATCTGGACCCAGCAAGGAAGCTCAGAGCAAGAAGTAAACCCTGCCGAGAGAGACTTGGTTCTCTTTCGAGTAACAGATGCAACCCTCCATGAAAGTATTGGATGAGTAAGGGATAGTCTACCCAGGAGCCATTGGATATGACGACAGGGACTGCAGAGATCTGCCCACTAAGAGAGCTTTAGGATCAGCTGAAGTCCAGAATGCACCTGATCAAAGGACTAAAGCAAAGAAAACAAAGCAGTCCAAACTGAACTAACTATTCAAATCCTTTTGTAGGATTAATAGATATTAGCTTAGAGAAGCAGCCAAGCCTGATTAGTCTCTTCCTGCCAGGATGAGAAAGTGGAAGAGATGAACAAAGGTGGATTATTGCTCTTTACGACAAAAGATCTCATCCGAGAAAAAGGACTTCAATCCGATACCCTGGTATCAAAGGCAGGAACTAAGGCCTGTTTGGCCAGTAGAGAATTACTGCAAACATTGCCATGGTCTTAGCAACAGACCCCCCCCAAAAAAAAAAAAACTGTTAATGGATCGAACTGGAAAGCATATGGCTTGTGAGACCTTTCCTGATCGGACACAGCGTCCGCACCCAGGGCTTGGCCCAGGCCCCTACGGAAAAGCTTTCCAGCTTGGAACAGTAAGGAGATGGTACCAGATCTAACTCTGAAATCTTGTCCAGAGATAAAATCCACTTGGAGGGACCTGTATGTAGGAACCACTTATTGCCCAATTGGGTCACAGAATATGGATTCTTACCAGAAATTCTATGTATATTTTGAAGAGATAAGGAAAATTCTACCTCTTCTCAGTGGACTGACCCTGCAGGCTCTGACCTGCCCCATGATGTAGGACACCACTGAGAAGTTGTTCAGCCTCACTTGGGACTAAAAAGCCTGCTGTCATAGGACAAAAGGCGAAGGAAGCATGAAAGAGCAGGCCACAAAACAGAGTGTTCAAACTAACTTACCAACTGGGGAGTTCTACTGGCAAATCAACTTCCTGACAGGGGAGTTTCACTGGCAATAACTCTGCAGCACAGAAGATGCATTAAATGACTGTTCCAGCACCCACAGCTTCATCTGCCTGTTTGCAAGACATGAATCGCTGGGTGCATGATCAACACTGAAGAAAAAAAACCCTTTCAGGACAGGAGGCCTTTGCCATTGAGCACACCTCAAAATAGGGATGGGAGAGACCATGGTCCTGATCATCAGGTATGGAGACGCTGACAGGTGAAGAGAGGAAAGTTAGGAATACCCAGCATCCTACCTGCAGTATGCTATAGTGGCAAAAACTATGTATCCTGAACTGTGATGGATTAAGGTCTCAGATACACAAGGATTTGTGTAGGAGTCACAAAACCCTTTTTGAAAGAATAACCAGCCAATCTCTTCTAGGGTTCTGAGAACCCCCTCCGTATACTTGACAGGAATTCCTGTCCAGAAGAAACGTGGATCGAATACCAAAACAGCAGACATATATGCTGCATGATGTCCTAATCCATGTAGAAACAGAGGTATGTCAGAAGACAGCTTTAGGAATTGGAAATAGGCATCCCTCTGAGCAACACTAGTATTCTTCTTAAAATCACATCTGCTGGAATCGGAATTGCCATCCCTAGAGAATCACGCTGGCTAGCAGAACTTGCTTATTGTTCCTGGAGCAAAGGATTCCGCCTGGCACAAGAGGCTTGCAGGTGACTGATTAACCAACATGGCCTGAAATGCTTGACCTGAAGTTCCAACCATCTGAGACCAAAGCTGTATCTTACTAGCAGAAAAGGAGCAACCAGGTACCCATAGGATACATATGGGTGGTACAAATATGAAAAAGGCCAGTAAGCAACCTCTCCCCCAGAAGTGGAGCTCTTTGCTGACTACTTGGTTGAAGACTGTTTCTCTCTTCAATTATTTCTGGACTCCAGGCCGGAAACTGCAGGAGCAAACCTTTTTGGAATTAGACACTGACTCTTGAATTGCAGTCCTCTTTCATTCATCAGACATGTACTCTGAGGGAAGGAGGCCAGACCAACACAGCTCTTAGCTGTCAAATGAGGCTAGCCCTTGAAGGGAACTGTTTAGACTCTCACAATGAAGACAAGATTGTCCTACTTGTTGAATTATTCCCAGCTATTTGCTATCAAATGAAGCTTGCCCTTGAAGGGGACTGCTAGACTCTCACAATGCAGAGAAGAATTTTCTCCAGCTATTTGCCATCAAGATAAAGATAGCCCTTGAAGGGGTAGAATAAACTCTTGCAATGCAGACCAGATTGACCCACTTGTCAGAATTATTATTTAGGATAGAATATTTTTCATCCCAACCTCCATTGCATTGGAAGCGAGGCAATGGTTAAGGCAGGCTCCCAGGCTGCAACTGCAGACAGGTATACCCCTTAGGCACAAGTCTAACACAAGGCTATCACCAGAAGATGCTACAACCCCCCCAAGGACACACCCAATCAGAATGATTGAGTATACCCCTGAAGGACACAGCATCCTCCAATGACAACTCCATGTATATGGCTAAGCTGATAAAGGCCACATCAATCAAACAGGTGACTCATTATGCTGGAAAACCGCTTCCCCATAAGTGCCTTAAAGCGGAGTTCCGGCTTATTTTGCAACTTTAGTTATTCCTGGAGTGCTTGCTATGCTGATCAACAATTGGGCATTTTCAATTTTTTTCGGGGGTCCCTTACCTTATTTTCAGGGCATTTTTGATTGTACTTCCTCCTTCACCCCCCTCTGTGGCCGCAGCCACCAACATCACTTCCGCCTTTGCATTGCATCCTGGGAGCTGTTTGTCATCACTCCCAGGAGGCTGGAATCAGGAAGAACTCCCAGAACACTCCCTGGAATCAGGAAGGACACAGCAGATTACACTGTGGCTTCAGATGCCCACATCCAAGATGGCCACGCTCAGACAGTGTTTTTAAAAGTAAGATTTTGACTAAAATCCAATACTGTACACCTTTTAGGTATGAGAATAGCGGTTCTGTAAAGGGCGATGGATGAGTATTATAGGGGTATTTTTAGTTAAAAAAAAAGGTATTTGAGGCCGGAACTCTGCTTTAATCTGACATCCTGCAGTGCAGGTAGAAGTGTCCTGGTTGGGGTTTGAACTTGAGCAACCCAGTACTGCAAAGTGCTGACCACTAAGACATTCTGCTGCTCTGTCCTTCTGTTCAATGTGCACCCCTCTTAAAGAATTATCTTCTAGCTTAAACATCATAGGGAAAAGGCAATGCATTTCTTTGGAAGTGCTAAATACTTGAATTGCAGGTACCTCTGCATCCTAGCAGCCTACCAAAGGAGGTACAAAAAAACCTGCATATTCCTTTTAGGAATTGTTTGAAGAGAGTTAAATTGGCCAATTGACTGGTCCTGCAAGGAAAAGCTTGAAATTGTCAGAGCAGAGAATCCTTGCACAGGGAGAGTTTTAACAGACTCCTTTAGAGTGTCTTGACTACCCGTGGCAACCTGATGGTCGCTGTCATCTTGCTCCCTGGATGCCTGAACAAGGCAGGAAATTAATACAAGGTTTTACCAGCCAAGGCACGAGCAGCAAATGCCCATTTTATTGTGTGCATAATACATGTAGATTTGGAGATGCTTCGTAGCAAGTGTCCATTAGTCAGCTTTTCATACACTAGCTTTAAGAGACCCACAGAAGGGCTGACAATCCAGGAGCAGTATCAGTAGGTCGACACTGCCCCCATCCAGCTATAACCTGCATAGAGCAGACAAGGCATAGAGGACTAACCTTCCCAATACAGACTGCAGCTGCTGAAGGTTCTTAAGCTGTCCAGAGAGACAGTAACAGTTGTTTGTTTGCTAGGTGAGAGAAAAACCCTAAGGGTTAACCACTGCTAAAGGAATGCTACCACAGCAGACTTCTCTACGCAGGTGATTTCATTAGACAGCATTAAACACAGAAAGAAAAACCTTGCTAAAACAAACAGATATCTGTAAAGGACAGGAAGCAACTGCACCAAACTTTGATAAAAATGCTACAATGCACATTAGAGCATAGACATCATTTTGATTATTTTTCTTTTCTAACACAAGTGGAGTTACTTCCTAGCAGCCCGCACGGGATCTGGTCCCTTCTGCTGACCTCAAGCCAAACATACTCACGTATCCTGGACCTCGTCCACAGAGCAATTGATGCATCCGCAGGGCGACCCGAATCCCAGGAACAGCAGAACACACCGTTATGCTGGGCACACTTTAGAAGTCACCCGCTTTTAGCAGGGCATCTGACCTAGCGCAATTGCTCGCCATTGGCAGAGCTTCCATTATTACAGGTGTCAATCTTCTGCATATGTGTGCCATTCACCACCCTGCTGTTAGCCAGCATTTGGAGACTACTGGAGTCATCCTGAAACTTCTGGACACCACAGGATGTTCCCAATAGACCCAAGTCACCCCGTCTTCCAAAAGGTAGGAAACATCATACAAAATGGTCCTTATGAGTGAGAGGAGGTCAAAAAAGGAACGCAGCCTCTGACTCAGTCTCAAAATTTATGGGAGTAGGGTCCTATGGGGTAGGAGCGAGGGCGAGGCTACCCAAACGTATGCTGCCATGGAAGTCTGTAAACACATGGATGAGCAAGTTTGGGATGGAGGAACTTGACAGGCCTGCACAGAGCCCTGACCTCAACCTGACAGAACACCTTTGGGATGAATTATAGCACAGATGCAAGCCAGGCCTTCTCTCCAACATCAGTGCATGACCTCACAAATGCGCTTTTGGAAGAATGGTCAAACATTCCCATAGACACACTCCTAAACCTTGTGGACAGCCTTCCCAGAAGAGTTGAAGCGGTTATAGCTGCAAAGGGTGGGCCAACCCAATATTGAACACTACAGACTTAAGCCTCGTACACACGTACCGACTGTTGGCCGTGAATTTTCGGCTGCCGCCCGATTGGCCGATTATCGGCTTGTTAGTATGATGATTCCGACAACCGACTGCGACTTTTCGGCCGAACAAAATCTGGTGTGCTGCTATAAAATTTTTGTTGGCCGTCAGCAGAACGGCCGATTGTTCCTCAGTCAGTACAGATTTCAGCCGACAAAAATCAGTTGAGCAAGACTGGGCATGCTCATAGAAGGAAAAACACACGAAAAGTAGACCAGAACATGACATCACTTCTGCAGTTGGTTGTTGTTGGCCGAAAAAATTCGTGTGCAGTCTAGAGCACATTTCAACCAACACAACAACACTGGACAAAAGACGGCCAATCAGTCGGCCAACAATCGGTGCGTGTGTACGGGGTTAAAAGCCTTGTACACACGCAACGAATTTCCGCCGGTCGTCCATCTTTTGTCCAGAGTCGTGTCTGTTGGTTGGAATGTGCTCTAGACCAGTGGTCCTCAACTCCGGTCCTCAGGGCCCACTAACAGGCCAGATTTTAAGTATTACCTTGGGGTGATGCAGACTAGAGTACTGCAATCACTGAGCAGCAAATTATATCACCTGGGATGTATTTCAGTTATCTTGAAAACCTGGCCTGTTAGTGGGCCCTGAGGACCAGGGTTGAGGACCACTGCTCTAGACTGCACACAAATTTTCCCGCACGACAGAAACAAGCCGAAAATCGGCAGATCGGTTGTCAGACGAAAATTCCCGGCCGAATTTCCACTCGTGTGTACGGGCCTTTAGACTGGGATGCCATTAACATTCATGAGCATGGAAAGGCAGGCGTCCCAATACTTTTGGTAATATAGTGTACTTTACTAAAGGGGATCATGACACAGAGGCTGCAAAGTTTGTATTCTTCTGTTCATCTTACTTGAAATTCATGGGTGGAAAGTAGGAGGAAGACTTCAAATGCATATATGGGCTTTAACCACTTGCCCTCTGGAAGTTTTTACCCCCTTCATGACCAGGCCATTTTTTTGTCATTTGGCACTGCGCTACTTTAAATGACAATTGCGCAGTCATGTAACATTGTATGCGAATGAAAGGAATATCATTTTTCCAATCAAATAGAGCTTTCTTTTGATGGTATTTAATCACCACTGTTTTTTTTTTATATATTAATATATTTATTATTACTTTCTGCTATAAAACATATCCAATGAAAAAAAATCAAATTTCTTCATGAATATAGGCCAAAATGTATTCTGCTATGTCTTCGGTAAGAAAAAAAAAAAAACCCAATAAGTGTATATTATTTGGTTTGCGTGAAAGTTATAGCGTCTACAAACTATGGTATATATACTGGAATTTTTTGATTTTTTTTATACCAATAATGGCAGTGACCACTTTATAGTGGGATTGTGATAGTTTGGTGTGCATTCTGACACTAGCTGGAAGTACACTGACATTAATAATGATAATTATACAGTGATCAGTGCTAATTCTATTCACGGTCTCTGTACTAAAAACACTGGCTGGGAAGGGGTTAACATCTAGTGGTGATCAAAAGGTTAACTGTGAGCCTAACACTAATAAAAAAAAAAAAAAAACAGCAAAGATCGCCTGTCCTTGTACAGTAGCTGTGTTGGAAACAGATTGTAAAAGATTCTCTTCCATAAATGAGGGAGCAGGTCAGTGGGTCCCAGCGATCAATCATTGGATGGGGCCTGCTGATCGGTTTGTGCTGCGAGAGCTACCAGATACGTGATCCAGCCCACAGAAGCCACCCTGCCCCAGTAGATGTACTGTACATGGGGCAGTTGCTAAGCTGTTAAAAAAAAAAAAAAAAAACTTAGTGCTAGTTGTCAATACTTTCATTTGTCCACGCTCAGCTCATTTTTGGCTACCTCTGATGACCAGATCAATTGTCTTTTGCAACTAAATTTGCCCTTTTGGGTAATGCAAAATGCACAATAGCAAATTACAAATTTGTCCAGCATGCTGGAAATTTTTGATAGGTGCACCAGATAGGGGTAGCTTGGTTATGGCTGTTGGTATAATCAAACAATGTGCTTGACAGTCATAAGTAATGCTTTGATGTTTTTCCCATCTCTTGTGAGAATCATACTGGTATAGTTAATATTGATACCCATGTACAATTCCCCCTTTATTACCTAACAGCATTTGGAAGTATATTAGGTTTGCTATTGTTAATATTTAAGTATGCATTGAGAAGGTTAGCATATTGCAATGTAATGTAAATGTATATAGTGTTGGTCTGATCTTTATAAGGGAGATAGGGACATGTTATTTACATGCATGGGGAATGGGAGTGAATGTGAAATGTATGGGTTCCTGATAAGAAAGGCTGTCCACGAACAACATTGTAATAAGAAAAAAGTGCAGCGCTAAAATGGTTAAAATGTAAAAAGATCGATGAATAAAATAAGTCCTTGAATAGCACAATCAATGAATCACACAGGGGAAAACGTAAGGAAAGTCCAAGGTAAGATTCCATATGAAAGTGCTCAGTGCTCCATTTTGATAAGGTGCTCACAATTAGTGCAATCCTTCACCAGTGGTACTAGCCTCTCACCTGAAGGCTGTGAAAAAACAGCCTCAATCAACTCTCAGCAAGGCAATAGCTCCCGACCGGATCATCAACCAAAAGGATATCTCTTTGTCTCAGGTGCAAGTCACAGTGTTTCCCCCATGAAGAATAAAGGGCAGATCATAGTGTATTACGTTTAAACATGTGAGTTTATTTGCAATAAAAAGACAGCCTCTTACTTGCAATAACATTGGCAAAGGGGCCATCTTCAGAGAAATCCCATCAAGGCGCAACATTACAAGGATCAGACTAGGGCCGATATGAATTTTTGTAATGCTTGTGGCAAATGTTTGTGTGCCAATCAGGCACAAGAGGAGGAGATGTAATATTGGAAAAATTTGATACCGTAGAAAAAAAATAGAAATCAATGCAGATTGGACATGAGAACAATATGGCTTCTCCAGAAGATAATTGTAAAGGACTTTAATTTGAGGCAGATGACAATCTTCACAGCCAGCCTGCAAGAAACAGGACTAGATGAATACACAAGGTCGTTATCTGACCAGGACTCCTGATGCTATTCAGCTGCCTCCACCCCTGGCCAGCATGGTTCCTGAAGGGTAATGGATTAGATAGACATCCCGTGTGACCATCTGCTCAAAAGAAACTCAACTTTGAGCCTGGAACAGGAATGAACTTGTGTGACCTTTTGGTCACATTTCCTTATTATTTATATCCCCATTTGTAAATAAACCCAAACTTTATTTTAAGAGTTAGTCATCCTTCATTGGAATCAAAACACCCCAAACAGCACATTTTACAATTGGATATGAGGGGAGGTTAGCCAGTAATCTTTTCTGCAGGCGTGCATTGGAGCCGCTGAGGGGAGGTTGAAGGCCTATAGTCTCTTCTACATTTGTGCGTTGGACCAGCTATCAGGGGAGGCTGGAGGGCGGTAGTCTTTTTTGCAGGTGTGCGCTGGACCAGGTATAAGGGGAGGTTGGAGGCCGGTAGTCTCTCCTGCAGGCATGCATTGGACCAGCGATGGAGGGGAGATTGGAGATGACAGTGAAAGAAAAAGAAAAAATGGGGAATGACACAAACTAATGAAAAAACAAAAACCAATTTGTCCTAAAACGCATATGCTACATGCATTAAGGCTAAATAACTAAAACAGTTAGCCAAAAAAAAAAAAAGGGTTTGTTGTCACATCTGTGGCATAGAAGACCACGCTAAAAGGGACAAGCACATTAGACCTACATGTGAGGTCTTAATACAAGGGGAAAGCATATGAATTTTGGTGAAGGGATACTTGAACGTGGTGAAAGTATATAATGGAGGATTAAAAATGCAGAATAAAGAAATAACATATGGCACGGTTGGAACATTACATACTTACAAAAACAATTTGGACTTTTATGCTTATTACTTTATTTTGTCACATTAAAATGGCGCATATTATTATAAAAGCATAAGTTGCACTTGCTATATGGTTAAAAACGCAAGAATTTATGAATACTTGGAATGCATGTATCGTTTTTTTCAGTGTATGATCTACAGTTACTATAGGATAAATTATTATTAGGTATTGATCATAGTATTCGTACTGCCTGGCACCTATTTACATATCGATGATCTCGGTTGCCCTCTTCAATCAACCATCTGTGCCTGCCAAATTGTGTCCGAACCATCCGGCCCACATATAGGAGGTTTCAGGTACAGGAAAGGTGATAGCTGACATGGTCCACAGAGCAAGAGAAAAAAGGAGCAAATGAGGTATAATCTGCCCTTACAACTTTTTTTCTGATGATCCACAAAATGTACCAGCACTACATTTTAATTTCTAGCGCTGGTACATGCCCACAGTATTGTAAAAGGCTGCTGAAGAATGGTATGTTGGTTTCTTGGGTCTGCTGGGAAGAATGGGCCCCAACTTGGGGTCTTTATGCATAATCCCCCAAGCAATAATCCTCTCCATGTTTAAACTTGCTATGGAATGGAGTGATGAACTTTATTTCTGACCCTGTGGTCATCTCAGTTTTAGAAGCCTTGGTGCAAACAGTGGAACATTCCTGCTAGGATTCCTCGACAAAAGAGAAATAGTTGTGCTAAAAACAGAAGTGTGTCCCTTCCACGATGAAATGAGCTTGTGCAGGGTTTAGATGGGATTCCTTAGTGAGGAAATAGCTAAAGGAAGTGAGACCAACCTCATGGTTGATGATGCCTTTAAGGCAATTAGACATCCAGAGACAACCAAAGATAGGTGGGTTCCCAGTGATAATTTTTGAAAATGTCTAGTAGCTTCAGGGACTCGTATATACAGAGGTAAAGTATGTACAATGGGTTGTAGAAAGAAATCATGTCAGCCCTAAAAGCAGACTTTGGCCAATCAAACATATGTTTTTCAGAATGGCCAATTTAATTCAATCTTTGGGGGGGGGGGGTTAGAGTTTTATAATGTGTCATAGTATGCATTGCCATTGTGGAGACCCCCCCTCTAGATTCCTCTTCCAGCGACATAGGCATTGTAAGCCGAGCTTCCCATTTCACCTCTCTTTTAAATGCATTCCCCATATATGCTTTTAAAAAATGTACTAGGCTTCCTTGTAGATATCTTTCAAATTATTGATGTGGCTTGCATGCCAACTTACCATCTCATTTTGAATTTGTATTAGTAATAGGTTAGAAAGTTATGTCTGGAACCATCTGCTGGTGGCATCAGAAAAATGTTGCTAGACTGGTCAAAAATCAGCTTATATTTTTGGATACCTTTAGGCTTAGTTCACATTTGTGCAGTGAATTACCACTCACATTTATATAAAGTTGAGTATAAACAAAAGCACACAATAAATGCAGCAAGCTGCATTTTTTTTTCTTAAGCACCACCACGACAAACACACATTTTTAATCATTCATTCTGGCAGCATGCTTTCAGAACAGTGTGTTAAAAGCTTGAAGGGCTTGTAAGTACAGTGCATTTCTCTTTAATACATCGTATGATTCTAAAAGATGTAAACATATGCTCCAAAACACAAGCATACACACCTTGTATACTTTTTAAAAACAAAAAAGTAAAAAAGCGTGGGTCACAAATAATTTATTCTTGTAAAGTACATATTAAATAGCAAAGTAGGTGTAAGTTTGGCACAGACCCCATAAAATGAATGGCAATAACTGCCCATACTATGCAAGTTTGCATTTCTTGTGTATTTTATTAGGTTTTAAAACAGGAAAAAAAAAATATTCCTCTGCAAAATAACACATACAATCTGATAACATTTTTCGGATACTAATAAAAAGTGTGTGATGCATTTTTACCGTATACCAGAAAATCCCCCAGAACTGTATTGCATAAAGATTGCTTAGAAATGGAGAATAGCGTGTATTGCAACTTGTGCTCTTAGATACGTAAAACTGTGTGCTGATTTGATAGATATGTAAATACATTATAATCACATACCCAACTTTGCAAGAATTAACTTTATTACCTGAAAACCTATCTGCAAAAAAAAAAAGAAAAGAAAGAAAATGAAAAAAAAAAAAAAACACAAAAAAAAATTGGTCTTTCTTTATTTGCCACATACAAGTCTTCCACCACGCATCCTACTGGTTATATTTTCATGTCAAAGCTTCCTAGTTACAAAAAAAAAAAAAAAAAATGAAGTCTCAGATTTCACTTACAGCTCCACCTGCTGGTGAAATTGCAGTAGCAGCAGCCTTTCCCATTTCACTTACAAGCAATATAAGCAAAAGAACCCTTCATCTTTTTTAGGAGTGAAATATTTGGATCGGGTCCCCAAAATATGGATATCACCACCATAAAAAAATATGCCGCATAAAGATGCTGGATGATTGGCAATAACATGGAAACAATGGATGCTTCCTTTTGTCATAACATGCAGTTCCTAAAGCTTTACATAGACTTATGATGGCAAGACTGTGGGCTTGAAAAGAATCTAAGATGGTTTTCACATTTTTTGTTTTGAAGCTCTGCTCCACCTACATCTCTTGGATAGAGATCTCCTTTAAGATGGAATAGAAAAATATCCTGGCAAGGACATTGTAAATTGAGTGAGGCTAAATTTATTAAAACCAGAGAAAAAAAGCACAACAGTGTGGCCAACAGAAATCAATCAAGTTTTTATTAAAATTCAACAAATTCTAATTGGCTGCTATGGGCAATGTCTTCACTTTTGTGCAGATTTTCTTTTCTCCAATTTTATTGAAATGACACAGATGACGGTTTTTCTAGCAAGAAAACATTCAAAGTACTCAATTTATAGAAAACATTTATTCACTTATTTATTTAAAGATAACACATTTAATGTTCAATGATTACATTTAAATACACTGTTCTCTGCCGTATTATTCTGGTTTACACATTACACTGTGATAAAATTCACAGAACAAATTGAATTCTATCACAAAGAGGAAAAAAAGTTTTCCCAAAACTTTTTTACAATTTAAAAGGTCTGCTTTCCATGTAACACATGGATGTCTTGGAATCTGTGATGCAACATCACCACCTAGAGTACACAATGTGAATTAGGCTGGGCATGTGAATTACTGTAGTCTTCCATGGTTAACACGTAAAGACTAAAACTTAGAAGCTGCCATCAATTCACGTAGTTTTCCCCAAATGTAAGAGATAAAGTTAATGAGCTCTTCAAAGGAAGATGACCACAGTTCTGAGGAAAAAGTACAAGAGCTACAAGGACTGGCTACAGGAACCTGGGAGTTTCTACTGTTGGTAGTTTCCATATTGACCCTAAAATAAAGAGAAGCAAAATTACAATAAGACAGTTATAATTCCAACATCAATATAACATGATCTAGATACATAAAATTATGTTCATACAGTAAGCTCATATTTTTGAAAGCAAAGTCTTTTTGATACATTTTTTTTATAAAAAATGTAAGGCGCACAACTCTGGCAAAAGAAGGCAGCCTGTAAACAGCAGGAACCGGACACTTCAAAAAGTCGTTCCTGCACAATGTAGTGGATGACCTTCCTGTGAGACTGGGATATTTTTTTAGTATCCAGGATGTTTGGAACTTTACCTTTGCCTAAAGAAAGGGTCTGGAAGCTGAAGTTTAAGGTGAGGGTTTTTTTTTTCCCTTTAACTCAGCATTTCACAGGTTCAGTCCTGAAGAGTCCTCCACTTTTAGTCATTTACATAGTGGCAACACTTTCTGCAGTGCTTCACTGACTCCCCTTCCAGTTTATCCTACTGTTCCTCCCATAGGCATATGCAAGTGCTCACACACAGCAGGACTAAGCTATGTGAAAGTTGGGGAACCCACCAATAGGTTTGGAAATGTAAGCATGGAGAGAATTTGACTTGCCTGTAAATTCCATATCTTGGAGTACAGTACAGGACATAGATTGCTTATTCATACACCATGGGTTCAGGACACAGATTGCTTAATCATACACCATGGGTTATAGGTGTGTTGTGTGGACTCTGGCAAAGCTTTAGAGAACATACCCCTGGGCACCTCCCCAATAATGCTACCTTACCATGTCCTCTTTTGTAGCAAACAATTCAAAGTAAACCAAGGAATAAAAAGGGAGGGTGTTCTGTGTCCTGTGCTGTACTCCAATATATGGAATTTACATGTCAGTCAAAATTTCCTGTTTTAATCATACAGTACAGGACACAGGCAGATTATTCATACACCATGCAATGTTTTCAAGCAATAAGAAGGGTGAGTAACAATGAGACAACCCAACTGTGCCAACAGGCCCAAATAACAAGGGTCAGGACTCAGAAGACCCAGCTCAGATTGCTGCTGCAAGAACCTTGCCGCCAAAAGCTGCATCAGCGGAAGATTGGACTTTCACCAGAGACTTTGAAAAAATTATGAACAGAAGACCAAGTGTCGGCCTTAGAAAACTGGGATAACAGTAGTTTGGGGTCGAAATGTCCAGGAAACTCACTCTGATCTGGTGGAATGGGCATCTAAAAGAGCAGATTCTTTGAGAATGTAAGCTTTTACAGTCAGATTCCATATCCAACGTGCAATGGTTGACTTTGAAGTGGGTTGTCCCTTGAAAGGTCGCAAGGACAGGGCCAAACAGGGACAGGGAATCATCCGATTAAAGCAGTAATCTACAGTATACTTTAATGGCTCTGACTACGTCCAGGAAATGTAGAGAGCTTTACTTTATATGCTTAGGGATTAGGGCAAAAAGGATGGTAGGACAATGGCCTTGTTAAGATTGAATATTGAAACCTCCTTTGGGAGAAAAGATGGCTTTGTCATTATGAAGTTTGAGGAAAGACCCTAGCCGGAAAGGGTTGCCAGTTCAGAAAACACATCTGTCAGATGTGATCCTGACAAAAAAAAAAGGCTACTTTACAAGAGATCCTCTAGAGCAGTGGTCCTCAACCCTGGCCTACAGGGCCCACTAACAGGCCAGATTTTAGGTATTACCTTGGGAAGATGCAGACTAGAGTACTGCAATCACTGAGCAGCAAATGATATCACCTGGGATGTATTTCAGTGATCTTGAAAATCTGGCCTGTTAGTGGGCCCTGTAGGTCAGGGTTCAGGACCACTGCTCTAGAGGGAATATTCCTAAAAGGTTCAAAGGGTGATTTCTGCAGGGCAGAATAAAGCAAGATGAGATCCCAAGGAAGCGGAGAGAGTGCTGCAAAAGGGGCATAGTACAAAATACACCTTGAAGAAAGGTTCTTAAGAGAGAGTGAAACCAGAAGCCTTTGAAAAAGAAGACATAAGGCTAAGACTTGACCTTTCAGAGTGTTTAAGGCCAAGTTCTTGTCAAGGTCTGCTTGTAGGAAGGCTAAAATATGAGGCACAGAGTAATCTCCAAGGTTGAAGTGCCTGTGATAACACCAGACAAAAATGGATTTCCAGTTACAGTAGAGGCTTTTCTTGCTTTTAACAGGGCATCACAGGACTTAGAAACCCCTCTAAGGGGTTGCCTGCTAAAAATCTATGTTAACAGTATGTCTGTATACCAGGTTCTTCTGGGCCAATTTGGTTCAATTAGGATCACCATTTTTCTCTTGCTCTATTTCTTGAGCATACGAGGTAGGATTCGCAATGGAGGGAAGGCAATAAACTAGCCTGAGCTGAGAACAAGGGATTATCTAGGAATCTGAGGCTAGAATATTCCATTTTCCGGTTGTCCATTCATGGCACGTGGACTGCTTAGATCGCTGGATAATAATCTTCTGTTCACGAGATTGTTTTTCTTTCTTCAGTGCAAACCGACTTCTGGTGCCCCCTTGATGGCTTATGTAGGCCACAGCTGTGGCATTGTCTGACTGTACCTTGATTGGGCAGTGTTCCAGGGGTCAACGAGATGGCTCTAAGCAGCAGAACTGTTAGGTAAGGAAGGACTTCTCCACTGTTAGGGCTGTAGTAGTGATCCACCAAGGAAGTGAATTCATTGCCTAGCTACTTAGTAGCACGGGCAAATTGAGAAAAGAAGCCTGCTTTTTCCAAGTCGACAAAATATTTAGCAGGAGTTATTGAATGGAATTAGCTGAATGGCAGTAACATGAAACAGGCTATCGTTAGGCCTAAAACTTTTAGGAAGGATTTCAATGATCTCAATTTTTCTCTCTTTTTTCTCTAGACAGACTTGCTCTAGACAGACTTGCTTGAAAAAGACTGGAGAACAGATTTGTTGACATTGATAACCATTTTCTGAAAGCTGGAAAGGACATAAGTTCTTCAAGAGAAGGTCATCGAGATAACCCATGAAGTGGATGCCAATGATCTAGATGCCTTATGTTCTAGAAGGGAGAGAGACGTTAAAACCTTTCTGAACACTCTGGGAGCAGAGGATAGGCAGAAGAGTAGTGTAACAAACTGAAAGTAATTGTCTGCAATTGCATAGCGCAGATGAAGTGGGTAAATGAGAGCATTTTAAATGTCCATGGAAATTCCCTGTTTCTCGGTGAAGCTATGGCTGACCTTGCAGATTCATCTATTGACATCTGTTAACGGATTTTAAGTCAAAAATAGGACTAAGCCCCCGTTCACATTAGGTCGCTCCGACTTCGGGGGCGACCTGTGAAGTCGTGTGCACCGCGGCTTCGGCGCGACTTGCACGGACTTCATATAATGAATGTCTATGCAAGTCGCATCCAGGTCGCCCCGAAGTAGTACAGGACCCTTTTTCTAAGTAAAGTCGGAGCGACTTGTGCGGCTCCTATTAGAACCGGTCCTGTACTACTCAATGGACCCGACGGTGCGCGACTTGCCAGGCTGACCAAGTCGTAATAGTGTGAACCGGCTCGAATACATCAGTTTAGCTTTGGTACTGTAAACATGTTTGAGTTGAATCCTTTGAACCTGGCTTGTGGTGGTACTGGCACATCTGCTTCCTGGAAAAAGAGATGGTTGAGTGCATTCTGCAAATCTAACTTTTTTTGGGCAGTTTTGGGTTAATTTAATAGAGTTCAAAATGCTACTCCCTCACCAGAAAGGCAGACTGCAAAAGATGTCACCTCACTCCTAAGGTGTCCATGCACTGTAAAGAGGGCTCAGGGAAAGGTAGGGTGGCTTTTGCGGCCAGGCCTTGCGCTAAAGAAGGCAGAGCTGAACGTAGCTTCTGAATTTAAAGCCTGCTTAGAGCAGACAGGTCCTCTGCATTTAGAGGAGCTAGGGGTTTCGAGCCATCCTCTCAGGAAGAAAAAAGAAACTTTCCACCAGCGACCGCTGATGAATTGGTCAAGCATCTCACCAAACACTTGTGAGGCATGTTTGCATGCAGCTTCAGCTGTCCAAGCTTTATGCTGCAAGATTCTGAGCATGTGTATTGAGATTAGAGCCTTTCTGGCGATTTTGTGGTGCCGGCAGGCTGTTGGGCACCAGGTAGGTGGTACCAGGTGGTGGAATGTGCTCTGTGTTCCGGTGTAACGTGAGATTTACCTACCCCGTGAGAAAAACCTACCTTCGTCACTTCCGGGCAGGAACAGCTGAGCAGCGCAGCACTGCGCATGCTCAGAGCCCCGGAAACCGAATGAAAAAGATAAGGAGCTGACTACTGGGCATGCGCAGTAGTATGACAGTATTAGGGTGTCTGTGAAAAAAAGCTACCCACGCGGCGGTGACATTAAAACAGCTGCCCGACAATATGAATCATCTCCGCTCCTTCCCCTGTCACTTCACTGATGTCGGCGAGTAAATATAAAAGCGGCTGGCGGGTCCGTTATGTATCTTCTCATACACCCGGCGGCGCTTTTATATTTACTAGCCGACATCAGTGAAGTGTCAGGGGAAGGAGCAGAGATGATTCATATTGTCGGGCAGCTGTTTTAATGTCACCGCCGCGTTACAGACAATGAGGGTGCACCGGAAGTGACGAGGGTAGGTTTTTCTCACGGGTAGGTAATTCTCACGGAACACCGGCGCTGAAAGGAAGGCTGTAATGCAGACGGAGTCATAAGGGAGCAAGAGGTTTGGAAGCCTGTAATCATGCAAGTGAAAAACAATGGGGTAGAGGAGGGGGCTGGTATTGGTGAACGGGTTATTAGTGTGGGATAGAGCTGCACGATTAATCGTTAAAAAATCGTGATCTCGATTCACCCCCAACCCCCCTCACGATCTAAAACGGCATGTCCTCAATTCTTACAGAGCTGTTTTCTGCTCACACAGCTGTCAAAAAAAAAAAAAAAAAAAGACTCTGGCAAATGTTCAACAACATTGGTAAGGCTACTAGATAACTATAAACACAATGTTTTACAATATATCATTTTGTTCTTTTAGATCAAAGGAATGAACTTCTGTCTTTAAACTCCTAAGGATGAAGCCTTTTTCGGACACTTGTTGCTTACAAGTTAAAATCAGTATTTTAGTAGTGCGCAAAAGTCTTTTAAACGCAGTTTTTTGGGAAAAAATACACTTTAAATAAAAAAAAAAATAACAGTAAAGTTAGCCCAATTTTTTTTGTATAATGTAAAAGATGATGTTAAGCCAAGAATCGTGATTTTATTCTAAGCAAAAAAATTGAGATTCTCATTTTATCCAGAATCGTGCAGCTCTTGTGTGGGGCTCAACTTTCAATGCCATGACAACCAATGCAGAAGGGGAGTGGGAGGTTAACTTTCACTGCCACTGCTGCTCCATGGTGCTGTATTTGTGGTCACTGGTGGCGGATTCGCCTCGGGATCCCTTTTATTTTCCTTGCTTACCGGAGCAGTCGGTAAAGTAGGAAACTATCTGATTTCCTGGAGCGATGGGCAGGAAGTCGAGTGAGGGCAAGATGGCACCCACTCTACTCTACGCCCTTGGAGGACTGGAGCGACATCGGACGTCACATTCGCCTACAGCCTTAAAAAGGGATACATTTTTATTTCTTTTGCTTTTAAATGTGAGATCCGAGGTCTCTTTGACCCCAGATCTCGCAAGAGGACCTGCCATGCTTTTTTCTATTACAAGGGATGTTTACATTCCTTGTAATAGGAATAAAAGTGATAAAGAAAAAAATATATAATTAAAAAAGGGACAGTGTAAAAATAAAAAACGAATAAAAAAAAATAAAAAAAGTAAAGCGCCCCGTCCCTCTGAGTTGCGTGCAGAAGCAAACGAATATGCAAGTCTCGCCCACATATGTAAATGGTGCTCAAACTCCACATGAGGTATCGCCACGATCATTAGAGCGTGAGAAATAATTTCAGCACTAGACCTCCTCTGTAAGTCTAAACAGGTAACCTGTAAAAAATGTAAAAAGTCACCTATGGAATTTTTTTTTATGTACCGTAGTTTGTCGCTATTCCCCGAGCATGTGCAATTTTGAAGCAGGACATGTTAGGTATCTATTTACTTGGCATAACATCATCTTTCACATTATCCCAAAAAAAAAATTGGGCTAACTAATTTTTTTTTTAATTCGTGAAAGTATTTTTCTCCAAAACAATTGTGTTTGAAACAAAAACACAAACACAGTGACATAATTCTAGCAAAAGAATTATCTAGCAAAAGATATTAATTTAAACTTCTAAACAAGTGTCAGAGAAAGGCCTGGTGCTTAAGTGGTTAAACACCAATGATGAGGGTTATTGTATCATCCACACCAGCGGTCAACCAGTAGTGGAAAATGTTGGTGGTCCCCAGGGGTTCTGCCACAAATCAAAATTTAGGCAGATGAACACGGCTTCATGTTTCCAGTGTTGTTCCCAATGCGCGCTGACCAAATGGATATTCGATGCCTCCTCTGTAGTTAGTTCCGGCTCTTGTGAATTCAGAGGGAGGCAATGGGAGTAGTGCAGAGAGTGGGAGGTGAAGGAGGGGACCTCTAATAACAGCAATGATCACAGACTGTAGGAGGGAGCACGGAGCTCAAGCACATGGTTGGATAAGGAGGCGAGATTCAATGAGGAGTCCGTGTAAGGCAACAGTGTGATGCATTGTGTGAATAAGGCATGTAGAATTCATGTTAGTGGTCCAAGGGATTTAAAACTCAGTATAGTGATCAGTGAAGTCTAAAATGATGGCAACCACTGCACTACACGAATGCTGAGGGTTGTTATTGCATCCATTATCACCAAAGTTGACAATGCATCCATTGTCAAAGTATTATTGCATGCACTGATCCTAACACCAGGGGTTATGGTGTTCTTACTTGTTATAGGTACTTACATTGCACCGACAATTTACGCAGCACTAATATATATATATTTTTTTTTTTTACATTGACATCAGTCCCTGCACTCGAGGAGCTTACAATTTAAGGTCCCTAACATGCATTCATACATACAAGGGCCAATTTAGAGAGGAGCCAACTAACCTACCAGCATGTCTTTGGAATGTGGAACCCACACAGAAAGAACATGCAAACCCCAGCCAGGTAGTGCTGTGGTTGCATTGCAAGACCCCCCCCCCCCAAAAAAAAAAAAAAATCTTTGCAGAGCAATCCAGTTGTCATATACTGCAGATCTGTCCATTAAAGGTTTTGCAGGTTTTTTTTTACCCACAGGGGCTTGACGAGATGATGAGAAATCAAGATGCACAATATCAAGGCTTTGGCGAAATGAGGAAATTAGCTTTACAACGTTAGCAAGTACACTACATGAAGATCCCTCTTCAATGCAGTGACAATCTGGGGAAGAAACATCTTCAGCTTCCTTCAAAACGGTATCCATATCCTCTTTATTCCCTTCTGTGTCCTCTGTGACCAGCATATATTGGGATCCGAATCAGACTGAGAAATGGCAGTGGGAGAAGAGGTGTGTTGTTTTCTGGCCCTGGACAAAGACGGCTGTATTAAGAATGTAATGTGTCTAAAGAAATTTAACAGATGCAGAGAATTTTGCTTTAGTCGAATAGACTGCTGTTAGTGTTCCTGAAGTAGAGCCAGAATAAGATGCCGACAGTGGTGTTAGAGCCAAATCTTGCTGTGGTGCAAGGAATACATCGTCACGCTGAGGTTAAGTAGAGAGAATTTTTGTGTGCAATTTTGGTTGGCTCCCCTTTTCCTGTTCCATGCCATACCAAGTGAGAGTTATTCCCCTTTGGGGTACTCACGGAATAGGCTATGGAGTAGAAGGTAAAAATGTCTGTAAGGAGTATGCGGTGACCCAGGTGTTGTCTGTCCTGGAACCTGGTGAAAAGGGTGGAAGGAAGTGCATGAGTACCCTATAAGGGCTCTAAGCAGAAATAGCGTTAAAGTGTGCAAACAGTGGTGTGATTTAACACCAGGTCAGTCACCACAGACTGAGCTAAAAGTAAATTAGTTTCAGCGTGAAGTCTGAAAAGTTTACATATACAAAACATTCCAAACGTAGCTTAGTTTATACAACACCCGTCAGAGGTACAGGCTGACCTCATCTTACTGTCCATGATGCTGGACTATATAAAGTCTCGGCTTCACCCATCATAGTGGGCATATCATAGAAGAGGTCTTCAGGGACAGACTGACTATGGCCCTGAACACGTAGAGCACCCTGTGGTTAATTCAACACATTGCATCAAGTACCAAAGTAAATGTGCATGAGTATTCAGTGCCTGAAGTAACATTACAAGCTGTTCTCACAGCATAGGGTGCAGGTATGGTTCCCAAGGTTGTATGAATCCAGATAAAGTGTTTCTATGTTGTATGAGAAGACAGTGAGGGTTGACTGAAGATAAAAAAAATTAAAAAATAAAATAATAATAATTGGCTGGTTAAGCTGAGTGAGCAAAAGCCAAAAGGAGAAAGCTTCCAGGGATCATGTCTTCAAAAGCTGTGCCAGCATCAAGTCATTTGAAGATAAACGCCTAAAACCCATGGTGTATGAATAATATGCCTGTGTTTAGTACTGTACGATATTTTTTAAAAAGTTCTTTAAACGGGAACAACAGAGGTGATTGCTGTTGTAGCGACCAAGATCAAAGCAAAACTCAGATAGGTCTGGACTCTAAGCTAGCTCTTCTAATTTGAACAGTTTTGTCAGTCAATTAAATTAAAACTTTAATCTAAGGGCTCTTTCACACGGTCCGCCTCCGCAGGCGGATCCGTGTTGCTCAGCGGGGATCGATCCGCGATCCCCGCTGAGCCGGGCGGATGACAGCTCCGTCTCCGCTTGCAGAGCGGAGAGGGAGGTGTCTCAGCACCCGCTGCCCTCTATGGGGGATCGGAGGAGAGCGGACCGCTTGTCCGCTCTCATCAGATCCGCTCCGCTCCGATTACTGAACGGATGGAAAAATAGGCTTTCCATCCGTCCAGATTTCAGCACAGGATCGGATGCGGATGGCAGCGGGTGTCAGCGGAGGTGTCTCCGCTGACACCCGCTGCCCCATAGAGCTGCATGGAGGATCCGATCAGATCCGCCTAAAAAAGTGACAGGCGGATCTGATCGGACCGCCTGTGTGAAAGAGCCCTTAAAATTAAGTCCTGATAGAATACTTCATGCTGGCCCCTTTTGCAGGTATAGCTATGCAAAACAATAAAAAAAAAAAAAAAAAAAAGGGTGCTATACTGTTTAAAATCCAGTAAGGCCTTCTCTCAACCTGATCTGCACAGCCTCAGCTGTCCTATATTTTCGGTACTGTGCGGAAAATTAGAGCTACTAGAGGCGATCTGCTGAATGACACAGACTGTGCAACAGAACACATATTTAGGGAGGGAGAAAAGCAAAGCAGGAGAGGTGACATGACATTCTGCTGTCAGGCACACACAAAAGATTTAAAAAACTTACAGGGATAGAGTCTTATATTATCTCCCGGAAATCCTCTCCCTTCTACCTTGGCAGCAGCCTGTGAACTTCAGCACTGTAAAGCTTCTGTCAGATGTACACTCTGAGCCAAGAGACATACAATCAAGGCTGGCAATGCACAAAATTTAATTTACAAAAAGTGGCATTTAGTTTTTGATTAAGGAGAGGGGGAGAGTTTCCAATAAGAAGTGACTGCTCTGGGCTTAAACAAAATGGCAGCCTCCAACAAGAAGAAACCGGAGCAATGCTGTAAGCAATTTACAGCACACTAATTTTAGTAACATAATAATGTGGAATGTTTGTTTTTTTTGTTAAAGAACATTAACTGTTATCAAATTTGTTTTAGGTATTGTTCCGCTTTAACCACTTGCCTACAGAACTGAGGTCGCCAACCTGGATCACAAGACTGGTAAAACTCGATAATGTTATTTTGTTTATTTAGCCATTTGCCTGAAATAAAGCTCCTAATCCAATGTATTTTTTTTTTTTTAATAGGCACTAGAACCTGGATCTTTCCTGGTATCAGTTTTGTGTATTTACATGCACAGTGCTCAGACCATTAGAGACCGGGTCAGAATCCTGTCAGCGTAAACCATTACACAAGGAGGAACAAAGGGACATCTTCATGAATGTGTTGCTGCTCGGTCATTATCAAAAAACAGGCTAGGGGTGGGTCCAGAAAGAGGCTGTATTGTTGAACTGTACACTGTAGTCAGCATAAGGTCTGGGACTAAGCTGTTCTTTCTTGCAGGGGTATCAGGATGTCTGAACCGCATTAGCAAGTCCTTTTGCAGGTAAAACAGTTTACAAATATGTAATTTAACTACGTACCTAACTATCTGCTTGGAATTCAGCTTTAAATTAGTTGTGTATGTATAAAAGATCTAAAAGGTCTAAAAAACGTGAACACTTGAGAAATGATTAGTTACAAGTTCCCAAGTGGTTCTGCACAGTCACATGAATTTTAGTTTTATAGGTCTTGCCATGGTATTTTAAACAAGATAATTTACAGAAAACCTTTCTAATGAAAAGAATACATCACCTTCACCTTGTACTGCAAATGTATACTTACTTTTACTCATGCTTTTGAACTATTTGTATTTGTTGCAACATACAGCGTTGATTCACATGAAGACTTTCCTTAACCAAAAATGCACACACATATTAAGTGCAAGAATACCAAGCTATACACAGACATTTAACTTGTTATTGCAAACTTCTATTTTGATGCCTAGTCAATAGAAGGTAATATTCTAGGATTTACCTGATCATATCCATAAGGTCTTTGCTGTTGTGGCTGAGGGGGTCCTGGCTGTGAAGGTCTGTATGGCACATACTGTTGACCCTGTCCCTGAGGATAGTTAGGGTACTGAGGACCTGGTCCACTTTGTGAAGGACCTATAAAAATGTACAAGAGAAACTATGTTATTATATAAATAGCTTTTAAAAAACGTACCCTATACAGAGATCATTTCATGTCACATTAGGGCTTCAATACCAATAAAAATATCCGGACATCGCTTTGTTTTCTGCAACAGAATAAATCAGCCTAGAGAACCTACTGACAAGCCTCATAGCAGCCCAATGTTACAGTAAGTTACCTTTGGGAAATGCTGCAATGCAAATTGCATTCTGGGTATTCATATTTATGGAGCCATTCATCACTTAACTTTGGTTTATCTCTACATGTACAAATACTAAAGCGCCCGAATCCTTGACAAATTTCCATTCAACTTGTATAAACGGGTGGCTCGGTTTGATGGCCTTAACCAATTGCTGATCGTATAACTTGCATATACAGCGGATTGGCGGCCTCCCTAGGTACTAGGTACGTGATCCACGTTCTCTAGCGGGGGGGGGTGCAAAACCACTGGCCTGGCTGTGCTGCGATTCAACACAGTACATGCCGATCACTGGGTTCTGACGGTCAATCATTGGCTTCACCGAACACAGCTCTGTGAATCAAAACACTTAGGCTACATTCACACCTGAGCGTAGCGTTTTCGTGCGTTTTTTACCGCGATTTTACAGGCGTTTTTAGATTGAATAGAAACCAATGGAAAACGCCTGTAATCTGCCCAAAAAGAAGCTCATGTACTTTGAGCGTTGGGCGTTTTGCTTACACCGTCAAAACGCTCAGATGTGAACAGGGACCATTGAAATGAATAGGATTTGTCTTGTTGGGCGTTTTGAGAGCTCCCTAGAGCAGAAAAACTCCCCAAAAACGCCCCAAAACGCCTACATGTGAACGGAGCCTAAGCTAAGCAAGGAAGGAAAACAACTAGATCCTCAGTAAAAGCAGCACAAAGTACACACAAACACTTATTAGGAACACATTTACCCCTTGATCACCCTAGATGTTAACCCCTTCCTTCCCAGTGTCATTAGTACTGTAACAGTGCCTTTCATATGCACTGATCACTGTATTGCCACTGGTGATGTCAGTGGCAGTTAGGCAGTAACCCATCCCCCCCAGCGTCAGTGTCAAATTGTTCACCACAGGCCTGTTATAAGCCCGCTTATCGCCACCATTATATATATATATATATATATATTTTCAGTGTATATCCCATAGTTTGTAGACGCTATAACTTTCATAGAAACCAATCAATATATACTTATTGGGATTTTTTTTTTTTTTTTTTTTTTTTTTTTAGTGAAGACATGTAGCAGAATATATTTTGGACAAAATTTATAAAGCAGGGCTTGACAAATTTGCCTGAAATCTAGGAGCCAGCTAAAAAAGTTAGGAGCCAGTTTTTTTTTTTTAAACAACCAAGGTTTATTTTATACCCCACTCTCCTCTATAGCGCAATTGGATGGAAACAGACTGTCTGTCTCTTTCCATCCGATGCCATCTGATCCGATCCACGGGATGGATAGAAAATAGAATCACCATCCGTCTGTTTTTGGCGGACAGGATCAGATTGCGGCAGATTACCGCTCAATAGAGGAGAATGAAGGGTCCGACCAGGTCTGCCTGAAAAACTTGACAGGCAGACCTGATCAGACAGCCCGTGTGAAAGGGGCCTTCGGCTGTGGCACGGCGATGAGGAAAAAAAAAAAAAAAAATTATATATATATATATAAAAAATAAAAAAAAATTTTAATAATAAGAATTGAAAAAAAATGTTCCCTCTCATCTGCTCTTTGGAAGGAGATGGGAAGGCATTGAGAACAGGCATTACTCCCGGCCACCACAAGAGGGCGCCAGTTCCCCTAGCCTCATCTCACAGAAGAAGGCCGAAAACCCGGGGCCTCAATTTTTGGACGGCGTGGAAGTCCGTGCACTCGGGGAGGAGGTGGGGGCGCAAAAGGGACAGAACACCTCCTGCAGGCACCCCAGGCGCCAGGTCGCTAATTCTAGTCGCAAATGCGACCTGGCGCCCGGGTTTGTCGAGCCCTGTTATAAAGGAATTTGACTTTACATTTTTTTATGGGATATGTTTTATAGCAGAAAGTAGAAAGATGGCATTTTTGACTTACCGTAAAATCCATTTCTCCGCTGTTCATTGGCGGACACAACTTAACCACTTCCCGCCCGCCCTATAGCAGAATGACGGTGGGAATGTGGTTGTGTTATCCTGACCGGACGTCATATGACGGCGGCAGGATAACACAGCTCTGGGCGCCCCCCGGGGGAGCGCAGAGCGGCGATCGGTGATGCGAGGTGTCAGTCTGACACCCTGCATCTCCGATCTCGGTAAAGAGACTACTGACGTAGCTCTTTACCATGTGATCAGCCGTGTCCAATCACGGCTGGTCACATCGTAAACAGGAACAGCCGTTGATCGGCTTTCCTTAGTTCGTGCCTGACAGGCACGAGTAAAGGAGCGCCGATCGGCGGCTCCCCTGACAGGGTGGGGGGGAGGGGTCGGCACTGGTAATCAGATCATTGATTACCAGTGCAGACCCTCGGGGGGGGGGGGGGGATGCCACTAGATCCACCAGGGATGCCCACTATGACCCCAGGGATGCCCACTATGACCCCAGGGATGCCCACTATGGCCACCAGGGATGGCAATCAGGGCTCAGGGAGCCCCCCATTGCCCTCCCCATCAGTGCTGCCCACCAGTGCCCTCCCTATCAGTGCTGCCCACAAGTGCCCATCATTGCCATCCTTTAGTGTCGCCCACCAGTGCCCATTATTGCCCACCGGTGCCGCCTATCAGTGCCCATCAGTGCCGCCCGTCAGTGCCGATCAGTGCCGCCCATCAGTGCCCACCAGTGCTGCCTATCAGTGCCCACCAGTGCTGCCTATCAGTGCCCGTCAGTGCCACCTATCAGTGTCCATCAATGCCGCCTATCAGTGCCCACCAATGCTGCATATCTGTGCTACCTATCAGTGCCACCCCATCAGTGCCTCCTCATCAGTGCTCATCAGTGCAGGAAAAAACTTTTTATTTACAAAATCGTATAACAAACAAACAAACTTTTTTTTTTTTTTCAAACTTTTCGGTCTTTTTTTATTTGTTTAGCAAAAAGGAAAAAACCCAGAGGCGATCCAATACCACCAAAAGAAAGCTCTATTTGTGGGGGGAAAATGACATAAATTTGGTGTAGGTACAGTGTTGCATGACCGCGCAATTGTCATTCAAAATGCAATAGCGCTAAAAGGGGAAAATTGGCCTGGGCAGGAAGGGAGGGAAGTGCCCTGTATTAAAGTGGTAAAATATAAATAGCATTATAGTAGTATTATAGTACTCTTGGTACCACCAGTCTAGGGACTGGATCTTTCTGGTCCATGCTGACAGGATGTTGTTCTGTAAAGGTCTGGCATGGAATTGAGCATAGGAAACTGCTCTGAATGAGCACACCATCTTTCCTAATAACCTCATGCAAAGACGTACCGAAGGATACTTTTGCCTTCTTACCGATCGAACCAGATCCTTCAGGTCTGTGACCTTTCTTGATGGCAAGAATATCTTTGCCTTCATTGTGTCCACAAGGAAACCCAGATATTCCAGACACTGGACCGGCTGTAATGTTGACTTTGTCAAGTTCAAAATCCAGCCCAGACGTTCTAAGAACTGAACTGTCTGGGAAAACAGTCCGGCTTAGAGCCAAAGCCGATTGATCTATTAGTAATAGATCGTCTAGATATCCTATCGCTGATATAGCTTGAGACCTTAGAGCGGCCAATACTGGAGCTAGGATCTTTGTGAACACTCTTGGAGCCGTGGTAAACCCAGAGGGCAGGGCCACAAACTGAAAATGACGGATTTCTACTGCAAAGCATAAAAAAAAAAAAATAAAAAAAAAAAAAAAACTTTGATGGGCCTGAATAATAGGCAGGTAAAGGTATGCATCCTTGATGTCTATGGATGCTTGAAATTCCTCTCAGTGCAGGGAGGCAATGACTAAGCGAATTGACTCCATTCGGAAAGTACGAATGTTTAGAAACTGGTTCAGAGCTTTGAGATCCAAAATAGGGCTCACGTCTCCTTTTGGCTTGGGGACAACGAAAAGGTTTGAGTAAAAACCCCTAAATCTTTCGTCCTCCGGAACCTCTGTAATCACTCTTTGAGACCTTAAATGGTCCAGAAAAAGAGATCATCTTTTTAGAGGATCTGCATGTATGTTTGATTTTACAAAACAAGGATGCGAGAACACCCAAAATTCCAGCTTGTATCCTTGCAAGTTAGTGGAAATAACCCAGTTGTCTTGAATTATTTCTACCCAGACCTTCGAGAACCCTAGCAGCTCCCCCCCCCCCCCCCCCGAGTAGGGGCACCCCTGCACAAGGTAGGCTTACAGGTAGACTTGGTAGATCTCTGAGCCCAGGATTTCTTCTGCCCTTGCCCTGAAAGCTTGGTTCTAGATCCAGAAGGCTAGGGCCATCGCCTGGGATTAGAAGCACTAGGAGTCTGAGTGCTGGGAAGGAGGACGTTTGATTTTCCTCTTAACAGGTAGCAACACACTCCCCCCCCCCCCCCCCCCAGAAAATATTTTGGATATATTTCTCCAGATAATCACCAAATAGGCCATCTCCATGAAAGGGAAAGCCAGCCAGCATTTTTTACACGGTAGTTCCGCAGACCAGCTTTTTAGCCATAGGATTCTGCGCATATGCACTGTTAAATGAGCAAACCGTGACATTTGTTGTGTGGTGTCTTTAAGAGCATCCACTGCAAAACAAAGTGCGAAGTAGATCTGTCAAATCTTCCACAGACTCCTTAAGAAGGAACCGCCCTGGAAACTCGCTTAATATGTTTTTTTCCAAGACTGAAACTCCTATAGCTGCTACTGCTGGTTGTATCGTAGACCCTGCAACAGCAAGGAGGCCTTTAGCAAAGATTCCTTCTTATCAGCTGGATCTTTAAAAACCTGGGCATTATCCAAAGGACAAGTTAAACTTTTAAACAGAAGAAATGGCAGCATCCACAGAAGGTATACTCCATTTTTTCGTGAATTTTTCCTCCATATGATACAATAGTGAAAACCTTTTGGGAGGAACAAAAATCCTATCAGGATGAGCCCAACCAGCATACATTACATGCTCCAAGAGCGGATGTAAGGGAAAAGCCTGAGGACTATGAGGGCGCAATGAGCCTAGAGAGGAAAAAGACTTCAAAAACATCTCTAAGGGAGGTAATTTGTATTCAAACCAGACCAATTCAGTGAAAGACTGAATCAACAATCTCTGGGATTGAGAGGCCGAGTATAACTCATCAGGTCCTGGACTCCCCAGAAGTGGAAACAGCTTGACCTTCTACAGGGTCATTTACAGCTACTTCCACATTCTCTGCCCAATCCTGAACTGACTCAAGGGGTGGCCCAGGTGAGGGGGATGTATCACGTTTCCTCCCTCCTTGCGATGCTGCAATCATGCCAGCAATCTTTCTCTCAAGGCCGGTCAATGCAGATGCCAAATCGTCCTTGGTGACGTATGCTGCGGAAGAAGCACTAGATGTGGCTACTATGCCTGACAACCGTAATGGCTCAGATTGGCTAGTCGCTTCTGCCCCCTCAGGGGAGGTAAAAACAGAGGAAGCACAACTAGGATCTTCAAGTCCTGTCAGTGGCACCACAGTGCCCCTTCCAGCTGTGCCCCCCCCCCCCTTACACTCCTCTTTCGGGAGGACATTGCTCTTAGGCACGACGAACTTTAGGTACTAACTTTAGTGTACCCAAGGCCTGTAAATATGCACCCACAGTGACTCCAGCTGCTGCTGCTCTGTGTCCCCGCCAGCCTGACAGAGGCTTGTGTGCTGAAAACTTTTCCTTAAGAAATTGTGCAGTTTTCACTAGTACTGCACATGCACGGCGTGCTATGTGACATCCACACCAATCGTGTCATGACACGCACCTCCTGGCTTCATGCATACACTGGCGAATATGCGCGCACGAACGATCCTTCACTACAGACACGCCACTAAAGGTGTTGCATTGCCGGAGCTTTCAGATGAGACGAATGCGCAGGCGATTTCGCGCCAAGGCGAAAACCTGTACACCAAACAATATGGGGTGAGAGCAGATTAAGAAAACAAAGTGCGTTTTGTCACAGCTGATACACCTTACATGTGATCAGCACAGGGTGAAAACAATATGTTTAAACAAACAAGGTGTGCTTTAACATAGTTGATATAACCACTGTTTGCACAGGTAGAGCAAAAATTGTTTAAACTAAACTAGCAAGGTTTGCTTTGATACAGCGAATACACCTTTTGTCTCTTTATAGAGACCAACATGGCACACGGTATCTGTTATCTTTTAAAGGGAACAGTGCAAAAACATTTTTTTAAAGTGGACTTACCAGTTCCGCTGCAGGATTCAGTCTTGTAACATGAATCCAATCTTCACCCATCATGGTGAGTTTCTGTCACTTGCTGACCATCAAGGACTGGGTCCCCTTGTTTTTAGGGGGCCTCTCCCTTTGACCTGTACAGTACCCTGACGGAGCGCCTTTGGGGTTGAATTTACCATGGGTCCGGATCCCAGGGTTCAGTGCCTAAAAAGGACTACATTACAGGCAAAACCTTGCATCTCCTTTCCCGAGGCTCAGGAACCATCCTTTTAGTCTTTGACTATTTTGGATGGATCTGATTCAGAGATCTTTGATTAGGGATTGTAGCATAATCTTTCTTTCTTCTTCTTTGAAAAAAAAAATATGGAGAGCTTCTCCACCGTGACCATCACCTTTAAGACACTGGCGAAAAAAACTGAGGTACTTCCTTTGTAGGAGGGGTTATATAGGGGGACTTCCTGTCTGATTGGTTGCCAGTGTCCATTCACCTATAGTTGGCATATAACCCATATGGTAATGAATATGGCTCTATGTCCCGTGATGTACGATAAAGAGTGCCTATAGCATACTTCCTACAATGTGTCACTGTTATTGTAAACCAATGCCTCTAAATACCTCAGTAGCTCCGTTCTTTCATGCCCGGTCATGTGACTGCTCTTCTCTGACATTTAATGGCCGTTCATGTGATCGCTCTCCTCCACCAATCTGAAGCTACACTCCGAGGAGGAGGAGGAGGAGAGTAGCCAGCAAGAACGAAGCCAACAAGGTATTTAGAGGCAGCGTTTTTCAATGACAGTGATATAATGTATTAAGGATCTATAAAAAGGGCTGGCAGTGATTTTTTTCTTAACAACAGAGTACGTTGGCAGGGCTGTCCCAGGGCCAGGAGAAGCAGGGCGGACCGCCCGACCCCCCCCCCCCCTTCGTTGGAAAAAAAAATATCGGCGTATAACACGCACCCACTGTTTGCACTATATTTTCAGGGGAAAAAAGTGTGTGTTATACGCCGATAAAAACGGTATTTGTTAAAAAATAAAGCTCTAAGGCCTAGGCACCCTAAATGCAGAAAGCTCCAAGAGCCAAACCCCATTCTACACCTACTTTTTAGGCAAAGCAGCTAATGTCAAATACTGGATGCTTCCAATTACTTCCTTTAGGCCAGCAATTACAACCTAGATGTTTCCCTTACTTCAGGGTTCCTTTTAAGGAAACCTGAGCTTTGCCCATGCAGATTAAGGGGTCAGATCTGCCTTGATCCCTTTCTCCCCAGCTGCATATACTTACCTTTCCTAGCTCCCTCACTAGGAACGAGAAAGGGAAGCACTGCAAGTTCAAAATTGCTCTTGCTACTGATTACACAGGACTAAGGTTTTTCTTTCAGCAATGGGCCAAACGCCAAGAACCGGAACTGTTGCATTGGAGAAAGGGCCTTCACACATTCTATGGCAACTGGATTAATACAATCGAGTTGCCTGTATAGCTATAATGAGCTTAAGAATCACTTGGATAGGATGTGAAATCTCTTCAACATTACAAAACCGCTTCAGTTGTGACCAACTACTACCAGGTATACCATGACCTTGATGAATGCAAACCTTTACAGTAAAAAGACAAGGTAGGGAATCACACTGCTACTTCATACCCAGAACTACCTGGTATTTTCTTCACCCCATGTGGCAGAACAGAATATTAAGGGACTGAAGCAAAGACTAATAACTGCTACTGGGTTCGCTGGCATTAAAATATGCCTGGTGCTTTGCCAGGCACTCGATGGCCGATTTGCAACATGGGAGGATTGCAGGCTTATATAGTGTATGTCCCGTTTACTCATGTTTTGGTGAAAATATCAAATGCTATGTGCAAGTACATCTGAATACAAATGAAGTGACACATGCATAACTAATGCAAAACAGTGTGGTGCAAAAACTGTGTAAACTTAAAATTCAGAACACATTTCAAGCAATTATGTGACACACAAAATGGTTACATTTTCTCATTCACATAGCATAACCTATATACTTGCTTACCATTTTAGATGTTTAACCCCTTTCTGCCGACACCCCCTGGCCCTTTAAGTGGATCTAAATGCCAGGAGGTAGAGGCGGGCATTCCGATCATATGATAGGCAGTCACATGATCAGAAAGCTTCAGATCGTAAGAATGCATCGGGAGCTTGCCAGTGACCATTCGTTACTGTGCTGGGAGCAAACAGGAAGCTCACTTTCAGCAAAGTAAAGTGTTTACATTAAGGCTGCATTCACATGTCAGCTTATAATCGCGGGCAGAACCGCCGCGGTTCCGCCCGCGATTCGGAGATTTATTGCAAATTGCGGGACGCCTAGCGTTGCCCGTTGATTTGCAATAGCCCCCCAAACGCCGAGCGATGTTGCCGCGTTTTACGCCCGCCGAATCGCGGCAACATCGCGCAAAAACAAAATCGCGGGACGCAATACGCTCCAAAAAAGTACAAGAGCTTCTTTGGAGCGTATTGCGTCCCGCGATTTTGTCTGCGCGATGTTGCCGCGATTCGGCGGGCGTAAATCGCGGCAACATCGCTCGGCGTTTGGGGGGCTATTGCAAATCAACGGGCAACGCTAGGCGTCCCGCGATTTGCAATAAATCTCCGAATCGCGGGCGGAACCGCGGCGGTTCTGCCCGCGATTATAAGCTGACATGTGAATGCAGCCTAAAGCCTACCCGCTGAGAGGTCACATATATGCTCCAAGTCGGTGGAAAGGGGTTAAGATAGCTCAGCACTGAAAACTCCTACTTGGTTCTCTGTTTTTGAGAGGGCTAGGGAGCTTTGTAATAATTAACCATGTCCGCACCATGCTGGAAGATGTCATAAGTTGGAAACTAGATATGAACATTGTCCTAACAAAGGGTTAAAGACTTAAAATTTTTCCTCCTGCACTGTATGTTAATGACAGGAAGCTTATCATTTCTATTGGGACAGACACGCTCTGAAATTGTTCCAAAATACAGTTTGCCATGAAGGCCTTCTACTGAGAACAATTTAAAAACGTGAGAAATATTTAAAAAAAGATTTTCTCAAATTTGCATGCAAAAATGGAAACCGAGAATATTTGTATGCGATCCTACATAAATATTAAACTTTTTCTAATCAAAAGTATTTCATGAGTAATGTCTGCACTTATGGCTAACGCTGAACTCCAGGCAGATATAAAACACTGGGAGGACTGTGGATGACTTCTCTGGGTTGATACACTGATGGTTGTAGATTCTCTTGTTTGCATAATTCAATTGCAACAGACAACTCAGGGATTAGGTCACTGGGGTCCAGTAAGCAGCCTCTGTGCGGAGTGGAGAGGAGTGTCTGGGTGGAGAGTTGCAGCTCAAGTAGTTTCTGTTTGACACCAGTTTTTATGTAAGTTTTCTACTTTTGCAGTTTTATATTTTATTAAGTGGTTTTACATGACTCGGTTTGGTTTCCCCATCTATTTACCTTTGCATGTCATATATCATATGGAAAAAACTCTGGACGATTGCCCAGAAACTGAGCAGCTCTTTCAGCCTGATGCATGTGGATGCTTTTTTTTTTACCAAAACATGTAGAGTACATTAAACTGCTCTGAATGAAGGTTATCAAAATCCAGAAAGCAGCCTTCTTTCTCACACTGGTGGCAAGCGTAACTTAAGCCTTTTTTACACCAGATCCTTGAAGATTAGCCAAACTGATTTTGAAGGTCACTATTCTTTAAATTTCAGCAGTGTGAGCAGATGTTTATTTTGGGAATTTTATCTGTTAAGCACCAAGTGCACATGCTTCACTAGTTGTATGTGTAACTTTGATATGATCCTTTCTTTTGAGTATTACGGTAAGCACTTTGCTTGATTTTGGGTATGTGAAGAGAGTAGAGTGGCACATTTTCCTTATATCTTGTAGTCTTTATTATCAGAGTACCCTGGGGGTGACTTCCCACCTATTAATCTTTGTGTGCAGATTTATGCACTTTAGATAGAACACAAATTGAGGCTAGGTTCACGCTAGTGCAACTGCAATTTAATCCGATTTTCAGTATAATTAATTATGTAGTGAAACTTAGTTGTGATTTGACATGTTTTTGTTACTATTGTGTTTTTTTTTTTTGGTAGGAGGAGGCGGCTGGTAGGAGGAGGAGACATCCTAAAGAGCCTAGTAAGGGTTTGGTGAGGGGAGTCTTTTTTTTTTTTTACGGACACTCTTGTGTACATTCTGCTGTCAGCCAAGTCCCTGCAAAGAGCAGGGATGAGTAACTCATTAAGATGCCAGTTGGTACTGGCTCCTTAAACTACAAAGAACAAGTAAAAAAAAAAAAAGTGAATCAGGCCAAAATCACAATGCAACCACTGGATTAAAAATGTGGTGTGCTGTGCTACACTGGTGTGAATAGGCAACATAGCGAATAATGGGATCTTTGCCGGTCGTCGATGTTCCTTGGAAGCTTCCTCTCAGGGAGGATCTGCTGTCCCAAGGACCAATCTTCCATCCTGCTTTACAGTCGCTGGCTTTGACGGCAATGAACGAAAGAGAAAATGTGATTTTCACTATCATATGAATCTATGCAACTCATATCATACCTGAAATCGCACTAGTGTGAACTAGGCCTGATGCACCTCTGTATGTATTAATAAATAACATTTTTTAAAGGATTAATTTAATTACCTAAATTTGGATCAATATCAGCCTCTTGCAATCCTCAATGAAACACTTAAGCCTGAAGGTGGGTAGGACAGGGCAGTTGGTGGAGAGAGGACACCAATACATCCCTGTGTCCACTATGACAGATAAAAGGTTATTTTAACCACCTGGTTGTGCTGTGCCACAGGGCTGTGTATATCTCAAAAAACACAAATCAATTGGCAGATAGAACAGCTCTCATATATAGTATGTATTTAATCTGTATATTTAGCGGTTTGCAAATTAACCTTTATGCCACATACACATTGACTGCATAAAATAAATTTTGATTTGCCTGTACAATTTATTTTGGAGTACAGTGCAGGACGTGTATTCATAGACCATGTGTTATATGCTGGCTACCTTGGGTAATTGGGCAATGACAAAAAAAAAAAATTTCCTACGGCCACCCTTAATGAACGAACGCTCATAGAACCCAACCCAATCCATGAGGTTTTAGGTGTTTTTTTTTTTCTTTTTTAGCAAACAATAAGGAGTGACCACAGGAAACAGATAGGAGGGTCCTGAGGTCTGTACTGTACTCCAAGATAGGGAATTTACCTACAAGTCTAAGTTTCGTTTATGCTACATCATATAATACAGGACACAAGATTGTATTGATAGATTACAGGATGTCCCAAAGCAATAAACTAAGGGGTAGGCAAACAGAACTGCCAATAGACCTACTAAAAAAAAAAAAAAAGGGGTTTTTTTCCTTAAATAACAAACATGTTATACTTACCTGCTCTGTGCAAGGGTTTTGCATAGAGCAGCCCCGATCCTCCTTTTCTGGGGTGCCCCAGCGGCGCTCCTGGCTCCTCCTCTTTATCGGGCACGCCCACGGAGAACCGTATTTCATGGGGGCACCCGTGCGAGCACTCATGAGTTCCGCTGCTGCGTCCATTGACACAGACAGCAGGGCTCGGCCCCGCCCCCGGGTCACTGGATTGGATTGCTGCTATAAATCTATCCAATAAGGACCCAAAAAAGCGTCTGGAGTCCCTGGGCTCGGGCTCGTTGCTGGAACGATCGGGTTCAGGTAAGAAAAAGGGGGGGGGGGAGGGGTCTGGGGGGCAGCTGAAGCACAAACGTTTTTTCACCTTAATGCATAAAGGTAAAAAACCACAAGACTTTACCACTCCTTCAAGAAACCTGAAACACTCCAATGACAGCTTGATGAACCTTGCGGCCGATGCTCACATTATCTGGGGCCTAAATATTCACCTGGTAAAACCTGCAGAGTGTGTTAACAGGTAACCAAGTGACAGCCATGTAAATCTAGGATACAGATGCTTGATGATAGAAAGACCAAAAAGGCACCAACTCTTTCCTTAAGGGCATAGGCCCTGGAAAGAAGTTGCCCAAACCGACTGGTAATGGTGTAGCAGAAAGCCCCGATGAGTGCCTGCAGGGAGAACAAAAAGGAAATCAGTTGAGCGAACAGAAGCCCTGGCTGCAAGATAAACCCTGACACACCCAGTACATAGGGTAGAAGGACAATATACTCATTGAGGTGGAAAGAAGAGATAATGGACACCAGGAAGGCAACCTTACAGGTTAGATCTCCCAAAGGTATTTCTAAATGGTATTGGGGGGGGGGGGTCTTTGGAGAACAGAGAGCACTAGGTTCAGATCCCAAGGGAACAAATGAGGTTTAATTGGGACGATTTATATGAGCAATTTCGTGAAGAAAAGTCTTGATTAAGGACTACACAGTTAACTGAAAGACTAAAAGCATAATCCGGTCAAGACCAGATTAAATAAAGGCCAAAATACAAAGTATTTTCTGGGACTCAAGATGTCTGTGTCCTCACATCAGGCATAGTAAGCCTTCCAAGTGCAACTGTAGATCCTACGAGAGGTAAAGGTGGGGATAACCAAGTCAGAGATACCCCTATCCTTCAGACCTGGGTTTTAACAGCCATACCATTAAAGCCAGTGACTGATAAAGGTGGAATGGGGGCCATGTGTCAGTAGACCTGGTCTGTTTGGAAGAGGCCAAGGCTTGTCCCCCAGGAGTCTGAATAGGTCTGTGTACCACATACTTCTGGGCCAATTCAGTGCAATGAGGTTCACTGGAACCATTTCTACCTCTATCTTGCATAGGTTAGAGGAGAGTCTGTATTAAAATAGGGGGAAAAAACAGCATGAGTGGAGTCAAAGGAATTTCCAGTACATCTACTGTGAAGGCCATAATATCCTAGATCCGAACTACAAATTCTGAGTTTGAGAAAGCTGGGGGAAACCAGTTGTGGACATCCTGGCCTTCAGATTCAACAGAGTCTGGGAGAATCTCAGGGAGTAGAGCCCATTGTTCAGGGTCTATGCATTGTTGGTTTAGGAAATCTGCCTGCCAACTAACCATGCCAGAATGTGGAAGGAAGAGAGAGCTGGAATTAAAATTTCTGCCTGGGAGAGGACCAAACTTGCTTCTTTTGCTTTCTTGACTTCTGGTGTTCCCCTAATAATTTTTATAGGCCATTGCTTTCCATTTTCCGACTGGTTGAACTTGCAGAACAGGGGGCCCACGTTGAAGAGCTAAAGTAACCGCTTTTGGTTCCAGAATGCTGATGTTGGGGACTCTTCTGGGGACTCTTCTGGGGACCACCCCCCCCCCCAAATAGTAAGGCTGGCATCGGCTATCACCAACTTTCAGACCATGGGATGGTATGGTTTCCCCAACTCTTTGCCAGATTTGTCTGGCTAGATAGATGAACAGGACGGTCCAGAGAGTGGATCGGTTTCTTCCATGACATGGAGACACTGTGTTAAAGTATCCTGGAGTGAAAACTAGACAAAAGATGATGCCCTTAAAAACTGGATTTTTGTCCTACCGTAAAATTCTTTTCTCTGATGTTCATTGACGGACAGCGCTCCATATCTTCTTAACCGATGGGTTTATGCTGCTATCCATAGGAGTAGGACACTAGGCAGAAAAAAATGTAACCACTCCTAAAAGGGCAGTTCCAGGGGCTATACTCCCACTTCCTGCTATAGGACTTCAGTTTATTTAACAAGCAGTGTCTGAAGAACATAAAATCCAACTCAATAGTGGGCAGGTGCTGTGTCCATCAATGAACATCAAAGAAAAGGATTTTATGGTAAGACAAAAAATCCAGTTTTCTCTTTGGTTCATTGACAGACACAGCTCCATAGCTTCTTGACCGATGGGACATCCCAAAGCAGCAACAATAGGAGGGGTGGGAATTACACAGCAAAAAAAATTCACACTTACCAAAGGCTAAATATAGCTGACCAGGCAAAACAAGAGCTCAACCAGGGCAAAAATATCAAATACACCCTCAAACAGGACTAAACCTCCCCAACAGCGGCCTGCAAACCTTACGGCCAAAAGAAGCACTCGCAGATGCCAACACATCCACCTTATAAAATTTTTTAAAAAAGTGTGCACAGACAACCATGTGGCCGCCCTGCATACCTGCATCATTGACGCCCAATGACGGAAGGCCCAGGAGACACTAAGCGCCCTCGCAGAATGCGCCTCAACAGGGAAAGGAGAATCCTGACCCTTAATGGAATAGGCCTGCACCACCGTCTGATCCATCTGGAAATGGTCACAGCAGACGCTGCCATACCCCTACGGGGCCGATCCGCAAGGACAAATAAAGAAATAGATTGCTGGAACGACTCAGTCACCGCCAGGTACACCCTGTTTGCCCGAACCACATCCAAAGAACGTAAGGCAATCTCTTTAGGATGCTTAGGTTAAGGACACAGAGAAGGCAACACAATGTCTTCATTTAAAAATGGAAACCAGAGACAACTTTAGGAAGGAAAGACTGGCAGGTAGGTATGAAGCACTTGTCTCTGTGAACCACCAGGTAAGGTGAACAGGACAATGCAGCCAGCTTCCACACCCTGTGTGCAGAAGCCACCAAGAAAGCTATCTTGGGTGTCAAAGTGAGCAGAGGAATCTCACAAATATTTTCAAAGGGCGGTTTCTGCAGAACCGACAGCACCAAATTGAGGTCCCACGAAGGGAACAGAGACCTCACAGGGGGAGCCAGGTGGCGACCCCCTGAACAAATGTTTGGGCCAGGGAATTTGTGGCCAACGGGTGTTGAAAGAAAAAATCGCCGGGCTTTCTGGCCTTTGATGGTACCCAAGGCTAAACACTGATCTACACCTCTTTGGAGAAACCCCAAGACACGAGACACCGAGAATAAATGGGGGAAACCCCCCCCCCCCCCGAGAATCGCACCAAGTAATGCAAGTGGTCCTCCTACTCGATGACAAATCTTCCTAGAAGTAGATTTTCTAGCTTTTAACAGCGTAGGAATCACCAATTCAGACACCCTTCTTTCCTTCAACACCTGGCTTTTAATAGCCAGGCCATCAAAGCCAGCAACTGTAAAATGACTAGGCAGAAAAAACTGAAGACCTAAAGCAGGAAGTGGGAGTATTCCCCCTGGGACTGTCCTATAGGCATGGTCACATTTTTTCCCGCCTAGTGTCCTACTCCTATGGAGAGCAGCATAAACCCATTGGTAAAGATGATATGGAGCTGTGTCTGAATGAACAAAAGAGAAAAGGAGGCAGTCGCACAGGACACTCATGCAGGAACTAAACCAAAGGGTGCATTTGGATATTGGGGTGCACGTGTGGGACCATAAAGTGGCAATATTTTGGAGGAATGAAGATTCTGGTATGAGTTTTGTCCAATATTAAAGCCAGGTACTCAAGACTGAGGGCTGGAGAGCAAACTTTTTAAAGCTGATCAAATGTCTGAAGGAAGTGAATAGTCCTTTGGATTATGGAAGAGAAGTACTTTAGTAGAAGGTCTTCCAAGTAAACTGGGACAAGAATGTCCCAAGACTGCAGAAGAGCAAGAATCAGGGCAAGCCCGTTTGCGAAAACCCAAAGGAGAGCCCAAATGTTACTGCTACAAACTGAAAGTGCTGGTCTCCCACAGCAAAGTGCAGAAAAGATCCAGTGCCTGAAGCACCATGGAAGGCTGGCCCCACACAGTGAAGTGTAGTTCCCAAAGAAAACACAGTTACAGATCAGAAACTGAAAGATTGCCCAGGGCAACATGCAGTCAGATCTTGATCGAAGTGTTTGAAGAAAAAAAAGAATGGTTGAAAAGGAAAATAAACTCCACTTTGCTTCTGAGGATGCAGGGTTCTAGAACACTCCACAACATTTGGTGGCAATGTGCAAATATTCAGAAACTGTGGATATGGGTGTATAATTGGATTCAAAACATACGCCTAAAAATGTATCCCACAACCGCTGGGAAACCCAATTTCAGATCTTAACACCAATGAACGAAAACCAACTGCCTTCATCTTCCTAGCAACAAGTCAAAGCCTGGAAACAGCTCTTTCTGAACTTCATGGTGGTAAAGCAGCAGGTCATGGGCACCAAGATTCATGAGAAACTTACTAATTGATACTCATTCTAAATGAGAGGTGCAGGAACTGGAAAGAGCCCAAAGAAGGGCAACAAAGTTAATAAAAGGGACTGGAGGATCTCGGTTACGAGGAACGACTACAAGCACTAAAAACGTATTCCCTCTAGAGAAGAGATGCTTGAGAGGCGATATGACCACAATATACAAATACCTCAATGGTAATACTTGCATAGGGAATTAACTATTAGGTCTCAGGGAGTGTAAGGACACAAGGGGCCATTCAATGAAACTATAGGAGAAGTGGTTTAACCTTAAACTGCGTAGGGGGTTTTTCATCGTTAGGGCGGCAAAGATGTGGAATTCACTTTCACAATCAGTGGTGTCAGCAGGAAGTATTAATAGTTTTAAAAAAAACTCTTGGACATGTCTGCACAGTATACAGGGATAATGGAAAGGATTAGGAATATGCACACCTATACAGGTTAAACTGGATGGACTGGTGTCTTTATTCAACCTTACCAACTACAGGTCCCTCTCAAAAAAATTAGCATATTGTGATAAAGTTCATTATTTTCTGTAATGTACTGATAAACATTAGACTTTCATATATTTTAGATTCATTACACACAACTGAAGTAGTGCAAGCCTTTTATTGTTTTAATATTGATGATTTTGGCATACAGCTCATGAAAAACCAAAATTCCTATATCAAAAAATTAGCATATTTCGTCCGACCAATAAAAAAAAAAAAGTGTTTTTAATCCCAAAAAAGTCAACCTTCAAATAATTATGTTCAGTTATGCACTCAATACTTGGTCGGGAATCCTTTTGCAGAAATGACTGCTTCAATGCGGCGTGGCATGGAGGCAATCAGCCTGTGGCACTGCTGAGGTGTTATGGAGGCCCAGGATGCTTCGATAGCGGCCTTGAGCTCATCCAGAGTGTTGGGTCTTGCGTCTCTCAACTTTCTCTTCACAACATCCCACAGATTCTCTATGGGGTTCTGGCAGGCCATTTGAGCACAGTAATACCATGGTCAGTAAACCATTTACCAGTGGTTTTGGCACTGTGAGCAGGTGCCAGGTCATGCTGAAAAATGAAATCTTCATCTCCATAAAGCTTTTCAGCAGATGGAAGCATGAAGTGCTCCAAAATCTCCTGATAGCTAGCTGCATTGACCCTGACCTTGATAAAACACAGTGGACCAACACCAGCAGCTGACATGGCACCCCAGACCATCACTGACTGTGGGTACTTGACACTGGACTTCAGGCATTTTGGCAATTCCCTCTCCCCAGTCTTCCTCCAGACTCTGGCACCTTGATTTCCGAATGACATGCAAAATTAGCTTTCATCCGAAAAAAGTACTTTGGACCACTGAGCAACAGTCCAGTGCTGCTTCTATGTAGCCCAGGTCAGGCGCTTCTGCTGCTGTTTCTGGTTCAAAAGTGGCTTGACCTGGGGAATGCGGCACCTGTAGCCCATTTCCTGCACACGCCTGTACACGGTGGCTCTAGATGTTTCTACTCCAGACTCAGTCCACTGCTTCCGCAGGTCCCCCAAGGTCTGGAATCGGTCCTTCTCCACAATTTTCCTCAGGGTCCGGTCACCTCTTCTCGTTGTGCAGCGTTTTCTGCCACACTTTTTCCTTCCCACAGACTTCCCACTGAGGTGCCTTGATACAGCACTCTGGGAACAGCCTATTCGTTCAGAAATGTCTGTGTCTTACCCTCTTGCTTGAGGGTGTCAATGATGGCCTTCTGGACAGCAGTCAGGTCGGCAGTCTTACCCATGATTGCGGTTTTGAGTAATGAACCAGGCTGGGAGTTTTTAAAAGCCTCAGGAATCTTTTGCAGGTGTTTAGAGTTAATTAGTTGATTCAGATTAGTTGATTCAGATGATTAGGTTAATAGCTCGTTTAGAGAACCTTTTCATGATATGCTAATTTTTTGAGATCGGAATTTTGGGTTTTCATGAGCTGTATGCCAAAATCATCAATATTAAAAAAATAAAAGGCTTGCACTACTTCAGTTGTGTGTAATGAATCTAAAATATATGAAAGTCTGTTTATCAGTACATTACAGAAAATAATTAACTTTATCACAATATGCTAATTTTTTGAGAGGGACCTGTATGTACATTTTTGGAAGTTTGGTCCCCGTGGCTAACCCAATCGCAACCGGAACCTAGTCTACGCTTCAAGTTTGCCTTGAAAATGAATTTGCTCCATGAACTGGGAGGGAATTTACGGCTAGGCCCCCCAACTCTCCCTCTTCCTACTGTATTCTAATTTTTACTACTTCCTTAGCTCTGGCCAGCATTACTTATGCTTTCCCCTCATAGTATGGTCTCCCCCCCCCCTTTTTGTGCCTTCCAAATACACCCAAATATAAGTTGGCTTTAATACTCTATACCGTCAGAACTATTGGGGCTAAAAGGAATTATATGAGGCACATAAATATTATTTTACACATTGTTATATGGGCATCCTGGCAGCCAGCTTTGTCATAAGGTGAATGTAAGGTCATTATCCGTGGGGAAAATTTAGAATCTTAGCAAATCCCTTCTCAGGCCAATAAATTAAAGGGGCCCAGACAACACGCCAAGATAAGGACTAGCCATGGTGCCAGGCTGGGGTTATAATTAGATTGATGTCCTGCTTGTCTCAAGTTCAACAATGGACAAGAGATCAAAATTTTCCATTTTTTTTTTTTGTTAATAAAAAAAAAAAAAAAAAAAAGGGGGGGGGGGGGGCTTCTCATTTAAAAACTGCCTGATGAAACATTATTACTGTATATATTCGAGTGTAAGCCGACTTTTCAGCATTTTTTTTATGCTGAAAAAGCCCCCCTCGGCTTATACTCGAATCACGGTCTCACTTACCTTTGCCTCGGTCAGTACGCATGTGCCGCCGCCGCCGCTCGGGAAATCCTATACAGGTTCGGCTAATCCCGGGCAGACGGCGCATGCACGGTGACGTGGCGGCGCCATTTTTAAATATAAGGTGGAAAGGCAAGCGAGACTCCTCTGCAGCCCCTGTATCTCCTCAGGAGATGTAGTGCAGCAGGCATGGTACAGGAGATTCTCCTGTACCATACCTGCAGCACTGCATCTCCTGTACCATCTTTGCCATGCCTGTACCATGCCCACAGCCCTGCATCTCCTGTACCATGTCCGCAGCCCCTGCACCATGCCCGCAGCCCTTGTTTTTTGTCTTGTGGTGGTCCAGCTGGATCCAGTAGCTGCTGCATTTCCCACCCTAGGCTTATACTTTGAGTCAGTACGTTTTCCTGTTTTTTTTCCTGGTAAAATCAGGTGCCTCGGCTTATACTCGAGTATATACGGTATTCATTGTAGTGATTGTATTAGCAATAAGGTTATTGTATCGTTATATTATATGAAGCATCTATAGGCCTACTTAATTGTTCAAGGAATGTTTTTTTATACATATACTTTTCGAATATTGAACAGATAGTCATTCTATATATGGGGGGGGGGGGGGGAATCCTTGAAATGTGTATTATTATGGATATAGTGGGTATAAGCTTTAAGTACATTGAATTGGGAAATATGTATACCATTTTTTTTTTTTTTTTAATGCATAAAGAACTAATTTGTGTTTTGAACCAAATTACTTCACTTTCAAGGTATTTGGAGAAAGAATAATTGCTGTGATTTCAGACTTTATTCAAGCAATATATATATATATATATATATATATATATCCCAACCACTTACCGCAAATTGATGTTGCCCTACGTTAGCTGCAATAAGTGGCTGTACCGGGGTTATGCCTGCTGCTAGAGGCATCATCCCGGTACCATTTTTTAGAGCTGGCTTTCGACTTTCAGGTGGTAATGACCGATGCGTACCCCCCCCCCCCCCCCCCCAACGCCTCTGCCTGGGTCTCCTGTTCCATTGGGAGACCCAAGCAACCAGTCGGCATGTCCGCCAGCTGGTTGGAGTCCCGATCAAAGCCAGATTCGGCTTCAATGGGGTCTCTGATGAAGTAACCCGGAGTCGGCGTCCATGACGTCAGGTCCGGGTTGCTTGGCTGCTAAAGGCACCAAATTTAGTAAGGGACTGTATTCAAAAAAGCAGTTTTCAGCATTTTGAATACATTGAAGTGCAGTACCCGTCAATGCCTATTGCCCATAAACAGTACCCGTCAATGCCTATTGCTGTCACAAGGGATGTTTACATTGCTTGTGACAGCAATAAAAGTGATCAGATTTTTTTTTTTTTTTTTTAAAAACCTGTGCTAAAATTACAAAAATTAAATAAAATAAATAGGAAAAAAAATGAAATTTTTTTTTAACTCCCCCGTCCCGTGAGCTCGCGCACGAAAGAAAAAGTATACGAAGTGGCGCCTACAAATGAAATCGCTGTTCAAACCACACTTGTGAGGTATCACTGCAATCGCCAGAGCAACAGTTAAAAAAAAGAAGAGCTACTCTAACTCTAAACTGGTAACCGTTAAAATTTGTTAAAGCGTCGCCTATGGAGATTTTTATTGACCGTAGTTTGTCGCCATTCCGCGGGTGTGCGCAATTTTAAACCGTAACATGTTGGGTATCAATTTACTTGGCATGACATCTTTCACAATATACAAAAACAATGAGCTTGTTTGAAGTTGGATGACCCGAAGTCTAGGAAAAAACGTCCAATAGAAAGAAAGAAAAAAAAAAAAAAACGGGCGAGAAATTTCGTGAACATTATGCACTGTCAACTAAAAACAGTTATGAACGCTGAGCAAGAGAGAAAAATCTGAGGATATTTTGTCTGATTTTCTTCAAGTGTGTACGAGCCTTAAGCCATCAGCAGGTATCTAGTGATCCCTTAAGTACTGCTTGGAGCAGCCCTGAAATATCTCCATTCCATGTTGTGAAGATTAGGTATGCTCCTACCACATTCCCTCAATACAACGCAAAAGGGTGGGAAATCGGGCCCTTCCAATGCATATGACAATTTAGCTTAAGGAAAGTCACTAGTTGTATAGCTAGGTTGGTAGGACTATGGGCTGTACCAGATCAGAAACAGATGAAATAGCCTTAAAATAAGCACATAGGTTCACTTTAAAAAAGGTACTAATCTTCTTTAAAAGGTTTGTTTCCCTTCTGTCCTCGAGTCACTTCAGTGATGCTGCGATACATATGATAATGCCAGCTCAGCATTTCAGCAGACATATCTTGCAAAATTTAAGGACGCACAGCAGTATAGCTATATTAACAGCTGGGGAAGACTCACTCCTTATTTCTTAGGGCAATTTACAAGTATTATAGCCAGCCTATGATATTTACATCTACTACAGATAATCACTAACAGGTTAAAAAAAATTACCATAACCTTCCTGGGGCAGGCAGCCTTCCCAGCCAGGGTACTGCCTTTGCCGAGATGGATGTTCCTGCTTTTGTGGTGGGCCATTTACATTTAATAAAAACAGAGATTTAAATTTATGACAGGTGATTGCAAATGGGTTAATACTTACCATATCCTTGCTGCTGGGGTGGATAACCTTGCTGGCCAGCGTACTGCTGCTGCTGAGGTGGGTATCCCGGCTGCTGTGGTGGACCTTGATAGGTTTCTTGCTGTTGTCCATACTGAGCATTACCTCCTAAGGATGATTTAGAAAGAGAAAAAATGAATGCTCAGTTTTAATCCAGGCTTTTACAACCAAACACCAAAAACGAAAAAAAAAAAAAAATACAAAACCAATATAAAAATGCTGAACACCAAAACATAAAAAAAAAAAAAAATCAAAAACATAAGGAAATCAGCCCACAAACTTAAAGCTAGTTTTGCAAGTTTGGACTGCAGCATTGTTGTTTGAGCATCCTTGGCAAATGAGCAATAAAGTTAAAGTATCACAGTCTTGGGACTATGATAGCAGGAGTAAAGTAAAACATTGAGACAGCTGAAGGAGCACAGACTAGCTAGACAAGATCAGAAAGCTGGTTCCTAAGACAAAATTGTGTGCATGTAGAAAGATAGCTTGGAGAAAGATTTAATGGGTTGCTTAGTAAGGGGTTGTTTTTCTAGCCAACTTGAGAAAATGAACATGTTTTAGTTACTGTCAGTGAGTGTTTGTGAAAACTGCTGTGTTTGAGACCTAGCTTTGTAGTGAAGTCAAAAACTAAGCCAGCATTTAGAGCTCTGTTATATAGCCTATTATGGACATGTTCGGTGAGCGTTCTCTCATTCCGGGGGAGTTGCAAATGGAAATAGATTGGTATATATATATATATATATATATATAATGTGTGTGTGTGTGTGAGTGTGAAGGTATATAGATACCTCCTTCGTAGTAATGTTGTGAGGAATCCTCGTAAGGCCTATCGTAGCCTTGTTCAGGATACGACGGTTGCTGATAACCGTAATCATTATGACCTACATCAATTCGACAAGAAACAGGAAGAAACGTTAATGGCCTTTTGCTGGAGATGCATATAATTAGTCTTACTTGCTCACGAATGCTAAGAAAATTTTCACATTAAAAGACTTAGAGAAAGTTATTAAGCAATTTGAAGCACAATAATGGCTGTAAATGCTTTTCTAACAACCCTAATTAAGTAGTAATATAAAACCTAAAACTGTAAAAGATCTGCTTATCAATTATAGGGCTTAACTGATTTAACAGACTGAAAATATAAAAGTTATTGTAGCAAAGACCACAAAAACAGTATCATAGAAACAAAATCATTCATACAGAAGAAAAAAAAACAGTAGGTCAAATGTGAACATTCAAATGGCTAAAACAAAAAGTAGAAATATTTACGTTCTAAAGAAAAAATAAAAAGCCATAATTGTGGCATTTTTGCATGCAGAATCTTTGGTTTAGGCAGAATAGTAATAAGAATGACTAAGGCAAGGCTTGACAAAATTGCTTTGAATCTAAGAGCTAGATAAAGTTAGGAGCCAGTTTTTTATTGAACGGACAAATCTTAAGGGTGGAACATGTAACATGTTCCTTAAGGTGAACTTATCCTTCAACCCTTTTACAGCCAGCCATTTTTGCACAGGTTTAAAAAAAATAGTTTTAGGCCTGAAGATTACACAAAACCCCCAAACAGGATATATTTTCTGAAAGCAGACACCCTAGAAAATAAAATGGTGGTATTTTCAATTTTTTATGTAACACGATAATACTAAAAAGACCTAGGAAACATAAAAACAACACAAACATTAAAAGTTAAATTTTAGGGGGCCCAAAAATACCCAATTGTTTGGTAAAATATAAAAGCAGAGGTTCATCGAGTACACAGATACCAAACATGTCAAACCTTAAACATATTAGTACCCTATATTTTCCTTAGGGGATGCTCGAAAAAGCCCCCTATAGGTCATCATTTTAGAATTAGGAAGGAGGTTTGGGGTTAGAATTATTGCTCTCATTCCAGCATGCGCAGCAAAACGTTACATGTGTATCGCAGCGCATGTTTTTAGGCGCCCGCCACGTGCATTTACGCACGTGGTGGGGGAATTTTATGTGATTGGGTGTAAATTTAATATTTTACTATTTAAAAGAAAATAAAAAATGTACTTAACCCCCCCCCCCCCCCCCCCATTTTGCAACTTTTTGTCCCCTATGTGATGATTTTTGTTGGTTCCCAGACTCTTCTGCCAAGTCCATGCAGTTGTCCACGCCAGGAATTTGAATGGCAGGGAGTGCCGGGATGTGAATTTATGCCCAGGAGAGGAGCAATATTGATTCGCTCAGGGAACTTCAACTTCTGGTCGTCGTCCCCGATGGGATATTGTCAGACTGAATCCTGACTGGGTGACGTTGCAGAAGGAGGGTATATCGATGTAGAGCTAGTTTGATGGTTCTCTATTCCAGAAGGTTGATTGTTTTAGCAACAGAATCCTATAATTTGCACAGAATTAAGCAACATTCTAGATATTTGGCAAATCACATTCACTAGCTGGCTTCCAAATGTGGTTAACAGAATCCTGGAACATCCTCAATACAAGCTGAAAAATGTTTGAGGTCCATTTTTTTCTGAAATTCCTTTCTACAGTTTAAACTTCAACAAAATGCTAGAGGTGTGAATAACCTTTCAGGATTGGACCAATCCTCAAACAGCACATTCAATTTCTGAATGTATATGAAAAGCCCTCAACTTAGCCAGCCTCTTAGTATCCATAAGGGCTGGTTTAGGCTGCAGAGTCTGAAGTGCTGCTAGGCAGGGGCTAGTTTGCGTGGTGTTATAACAGTGCGTTGGCAGTGGAAAACATTTGTCGAGAAGCCCTAATCTGTGGTTCATAGAATGTGGGGATTGCAAAGTTCTTCCAATACACAGTGTGAGTGTCCGAAGCACCTACATCCATTTAATTCTCAGTACAGGGAAACCCTAGCTCACCTTTTCTATGTCGCTGTAGCTGCTAGAGTACGAGACTGTCGTCTGTCACAGGAGGCATAACCTCAAAGGGTTTAGAGTTTGGGAACCATAGGAATGGACTACGGCCCTAGACCTGTAAAATTTTCTGTAGCTAACTACACTCATAACAATGTGCTGAGGCAAGTGTTCAACACACAGGATCCAGTGCCTAAAGCAAACATAACAGGCCAGCCCCACATAGTGGTGTCTGGGCACCAGTGTTAATTTTGGCAGCAATTTTCAATTTAGTTTTAGTTGTATTTTAGTAATTTTAGTTTAAGTCATATCTTAGTAGACTAGAATCTCCAGTACATTTTAGTCCACTACAAATTGAATAGGTTTAGGTAAATTGTAATACATTATTTAAACATTTCTCTAGAATTTCCAACTAATTATATACTTCTGGAGTAAAAATGTAATATATTATTTATGGTATTAAGGTTTGAACATGCACTACAGACACAGATTTAGCCATCGTGATATAGAACGTCTTTATAAAACCAAGTTTCATGAACAAACAAAAATATTGCTTTTTGACAAACAGTGCGACTTTAAAATACAAAAAAAAAATGTAAACTCTATTGGCTGTAATGCCACTGCAAATATTACCAGCATTATATAAAGAAAAAATATAAGAAAAGCTCTTTTTTCTCTCAGCAGCTTAGTAGATGCCCCTTTTGCAGTAGTGCAATACATTTTCAAACTTTAATGTGCTATTATTACAGGCTCTGGATGAAATCATGTTGCCAATTTAGAAACGGCCAGCAGAGTAGTGTTAGGTTAATTTTTATGTCAATGTTTGATTTAGTTTTAGTCATAGTCTTTTGACTAAAATGCCATTTTAGTTTTAGTCGTACTTTAGTCATCTAAATTGTTTTAGTCGTATTTTAGCCAACTAAAATAGTGTTAAATTTAGTCGATGAAAATGTTTTAGCCGATGAAATTCACACTGCTGGGCACAGTCCCAAGGTAGGTTGAGGGTCACCGAAAAAAAGCCATAGGCAATAAGCAATCAGCTAAGGAGTCATACGACCCTAGGGGAGGCCCCAGCAAAGGTTTTTGCCAACTTCCAATTACCTGAAGGTAGCCTGCATAAAACCCATGGTCTATAGATACAAGTCCTGTGTCATGTTCTGTATTATAAAAAAAAAAAAAAAAAAAAAATTCTGGACAGGTTTAACCCTCCCCTACCTTATTTAAGCTTTAAGACATCCGTCTGTTGCGATTACCCATAAAATCCAAATTCAACTGTTATTCTCAATAGAAAAAAAAAAACATTCCTACACTTCTAGCTGACAGGCTTCTGTATCAGCTCATGGCCTATTAATTCTCATGCTGCTTTTATCTATTATGCTGGTTAATATATTTGATATTTTGTTTTTGCTCTCAAGTCAGGTTTGAACAGAAACATTTCCTGGTCTGAGTGGAGTGGGCCAAATGATGAAAAACAGGAGGCAAAACTCCACCCCATTCTGATTTTGGATCAGTTGCTTTCTGGAAACTTCAAAATCTGGCCTTTGCAGGTTCTCGATTCTATCTAAACTATATTCTGTATGCCCATTTACAAAAGCTTAAAAAAGTTGTATTCGGCCCCTTTCACACATGCGGACCGTTCAGATCCGTCTGTCAGTTTTTTAGGCGGATCTGAACGGATCCGTCAAATCCAGACAGATGGAAACCCTATTTTCCATCCGTCTGGCGGATCGGATGGGATCAGATGAGAATGGACAGACGGTCCGTTCTCATCCGATTCCCACATAGAGGACAGCGGGGACCTGACAGCTCTGTCTCCGCACACAGAACAGAGACAGAGCTGCCATCTGTCTGCTCAGCGGGGGATTGGCGGATCGGTCCCTGCTGATAAAAACGGAGTCCGCTGACGGTGTGGACAGTTTAAAGGGGCCTAAAGGTTTCAGTAATATAGAGAGAGTCTTCCCCAAGTCATATTTAGTATTCAGCTCAATATACCTTCAAAGTGAATGAAAATGCCATCATTGTTTGCGTCACACACAGTAGGCTACTCAGAACAGAGAATACTGGACATATTTCAAGCTGAACGTCCTGATTAATGCAATTTAATATAAGCATTACAAATGATTAGAAACCAGTTTAATACTAGTCTAAACCTTTTTAAAAATACATATATAAAAACAGTTTACATATATTTACCAAAACTGTAAGAGTGTATAAATCATTCTCAATAAATATTTTGAAATAAAGAATCTTGTCTAATTCAACATTCCTGGCATTAGGTCTTGTGCACAGAATAGACAAACTTACAGTGAAACTAAAGGCCCGTACACACGTACCGATGGTCGGCTTACAAATGTTCCTCTTTTCTCCCCGGGATGTCGGTGTCTGCTGAAAAGTGCAAAGACAGCACAAGGACAGCACAAGAATTTTGTCCGCCGACTGCAGAAGTGATGTCATGTAATGGTTAACTTTCCCTGTGTTTTCTATTTTCTGAGCATGCCCAGTCTTGCAAATCTGCGGTCTGTCGGCCGAATTGTGTACTGACAGGCGAACAATCGTCCGTTCTGGTGTCGGCATACAAATATTTTCATGTTTGCACGAAAGACTTTTGTCCGCGGATTGTGCGCAGACATCTGTCGGAGGCACCATACTAACACGCGTACAATCGGCAGATCCTTCGTCCACCGACGTTTGTATGCCGACGATCGGTACGTGTGTACGGGCCTTAAGTCTAAATGTAAAACCTGTGAGCAGGCAGGCTTTTTATTGCAGAAGAGGTATGCAATGCACTAAAATAAACCTACCTGCCTAATTGCATCTTTTGTAGAATGTACACGAAGCTGCTAGGGCTGAAACAACTAATCGACTAAATCGATAATAATCGATAATTACAATCGTTGTCGACGATTGTCATTATCGATTAGTTGCTCCGTCGATTAGTTGTGCTGCTTTCTGAACTTTCCCCGCCTGTCAGCGAGCTCTGTCTCCTCTGTGAAGCCGACGGCTGCATTCACTGTCTCTCTCACAGCTCTGCACTTCCGTGACCTCCCTCCTCCTTTCCTCTCTGCCTTTCCTCTCCGCCCTCTTGCTGATGTCAGTGAAGGAGTCAGTGAGTCAGATCGACGTGAGGGAGAAAAGAGGACAGAAGCAGCAGAACGTGAGTGCCGAGCTTAGTGCTACAGTGTCCTGTGACTGTCCATGCAATGCAGCCCGCCAAAAAATATAATAAAAGCTTCTCCAGATAAAAGTTAATATTCCTTATAAAGTGCAATATTATAATAGAAAAATAAGTGATTAAAAACGTCCATATAGCACATATAGGGGGTCTTTCTATGCTCCCCATTTCATATCTATGGCTGACATGGACGTTTTTATTCACTTATTTCTCTATTATAATATTGCACCTTATAAGGAATATTAACTATTTTATCTAGATAAGCATTTATTATATTATTTACAGTATATAGCAGCTTAATTAAAAAAAAAAAAAAAGTTTTTTGGTATAAGGCTCGGTTCACATTTGTGCGATGCGGGAAGGCTGCAAATATGCAGCGTGTTCCCGCATCGCATCTGCACAAGAGGCAGTTCACACTGCCATATGCGATACGCAGGGGGTGTTAATTAAATGTTAACGACACCCCCAGTTTGATCGCATATCGCAGTGCGATCTGCAAATTTGCACAGAATCGGATCACACAAGTGTGAACCACTGTGCGATCCGATTCTGAGGCGGCTCAAAAAATGCCTCATGTGCGAGTTTGCTGTGGATGCGCTTTGAATTCAGCCATACAAAGTGTATGGCTGAACTTGCATCCGCACATGAGATCGCATGTAATTTAGGAGCAGTGCGCTCCGAATTACATGCGATCTCGCAAACCGCACAAGTGTGAACCGGCACTAAGTGCTGGTTCACACTACTGCGGGTGCGCTGATTCGCACTGCACCCGCACAAAAGTCGCACATGACCCTTTTTTTCAGCCGCATCAGGATCGGATCGCACAGTGGTTCACACTTGTGCGATCCGAACCTGTGCGAACTGTCAGATCGCACTGCGATATGCGATCAAACTGGGGGTGTCGTTAACATTTAATTGACACCCCCTGCATATCGCATATGGCAGTGTGAACTGCCTCTTGTGCAGATGCGATGCGGGAACAGGCTGCGAATACGCAGCCTTCCAGCATCGCACAAGTGTGAACCGGCACTTACACTCTGTTTGCTCATTATTATTTTAAATAAATGAAAAAAAAGCATATCGAGTTTTTTTTATGATTTTATCCGATTAACCGAAAAAATAATCGGCAACTAATCGATTATTAAAATAATCGTTAGTTGCAGCCCTAGAAGCTGCACACGGGCAGCTCAATTTACGTTACGGTATAGTGCCTGTGTTCCCCAATGACTGAACTCTTGTGCATGCGCAGGAGTGATGTCATTCCACACCAGCCAAAGACCTGCACCCAGAAGAAGTTGGGGAGAAGATGCTGGTGTGGGACCTCGTGGGTGTCAGATAAGATTGAAGCAGAGATAAAGCTCCACTTTATGACCGCCCAGTAGGTATATGTCGCTCGCCCTCAGGAGGCTAGGGGGCGAGCGCGTGCCGCCGCCGGCATGCTCCCGCCCACGCTCGTCAGCAGGGAAGCCGATGCGTGCATCGGGCGGCTCCAATCGCCGTCTGACACCCGCGATAGTTGCCCCCTGAGAGAGAGAAGAATGGTCAGCTGTTGTAAACACAGCTGACCGTTCTTCTCCCTGCAATGATCATAGAGCCCCTGTGATCCTTCAATATAGGATCACGTCTCTAAGGTTTCAGAAGCCCCGCCCCCCCCCCACAGTTAGAATCACTCCCCTAAGCTCACATTTAACCCCTTGATCACCCATAATGTTAACCCCTTCCCTGCCAGTGTCATTATTACAGTAACAGTGAAAATTTTTAGCACTGATTACTGTAGTAATGTCACTGGTCCCCCCAAAAGTGTCAAAAATATCAGTCAGGGGTCCGATCTGTCCGCTGCAATGTCACAGTCCTGGAAAAAAAAAAAAAAAAAAAAAAAAGAAGAAGAAAAAATATCGCAGATTGCCGCCATTACTAGTAACAAAAATAAAAAATAAAAATGACAAAAAAAAAAAATAAATAAAAATGACATAAATCTTTCCCGTAGTTAGTAGACATGATAACTTTTGCACAAACCAATCAAAATACGCTTATTGCGATTTTATTTACCAAAAATATGTGGCAGAAAACAAATTGGCCTATAATGTTAAAAAATTTTGATTTTTAAATTTTTTTTTTGAGAATGTCATATAGCAGAATGTGAATAATATTTATTTATTTTATTTTTTTCAAAATTGTCGCTCTTTTTGTTCATAGCGCAAAAAATAAAAAATCAAATACCACCATAATAAAGCTCTATTTGTGGGGGAAAAAAAGACACCAATTTTATTTGGGTACAGCGTCGCACGACCACGCAATTGTCCGTTAAAATAGCAGTGACGAATCACAAAATAGGGCCAGGTCATTAAAGAGGTTGTGTAAACCCCCCAAAATTTTTTTTTTTCTTTTTGTAACCTGTAAGAGAAACACATAATGAGCTAGTATGCATCGCATACTAGCTCATTATGAAATACTTACCTTAGAATGAGCCCCCGCCGTGCAGTCCGCTTACCTGCATGACGGGCGACATGTCCAGTCGCCCGTCTTCCGGGATCACGGCATCCGGCCATCTGATTGGCCGGAGCCGCAGTGACGTCACTCCCGCGCGCGGGAGCCAACGGTCACGGCACGGAGCTCTGAAGGAACGGCACGAGCGGCCGTTCCTTCAGAGCGCATGCGCCAGCGACGTCACTGGCTGCATGTAAGGTAAATATCTCCTAAACGGTACAGTACCTATAGGTAAGCCTTTACAGTACCTATAGGTAAGCCTTATCATAGGCTTACCTATAGGTAAAAGTGTAAGAGGAGGGTTTACTTCCTCTTTAAGGGGTAAATCCTTCCGGTCTTAAAGTAGTTAAAGTGAATATAGAGCCAAAAAACTTTATCAGGTTTTATATAGAGTGGCAAAAGATTTAAATCTTTTTATTGCTGCCAGGCCCTGCTAGATAGATTCATTCCCTCCATTTGTCCTGGTTACTGTTATTACCAACAAAGAAATTGATGGGAGATTCCACATTTTACAGTTTTCTCCTTAACAGGAGGTGAGAAGAAACCTTCCAATAGAGGCATCATTTCTGAGGAGGTCTACAAATATGCATAGAATCTAAGAGCTAGCTAAAAAAAACCTTTATTTAAAGCAGCTGCCTAGTGCCTAGAAATGCAAGTTTGGGGCATCGGGCAAAAATAAGTGCTCACCCCTGAAGCCAAGCAAAAGATGGCCAAAAAAAAAGCCTTTTTTTTTTTCTATAAGATTTTCCAAATAAGTTATTTTTTCTTAACAACTGATGGGCTGTGCTGAGGTTAAACTCACTGTCCACAGCAGCGGTAAGGAACAGGTGGACGAATCAAGCCCACAACTTCAACCCCAGCAGTCAAACTGGGAAGATGATGTTGGAGGTGGGCGGGCAATGAAAGCAAGCCGTGCTCCTCACAGCCCCGCCCACCAGAGGAGGGTGCTGGTTCGCAGAAAGAAGCGTATATATCGCTCCATCAGGCGGCAAAACCGTGGCCTCAATTTTGGCCAGCCCGACCCAAGTTCGCACATCCGCAGGAGGGGGGGGGGGGGGGTGTTTCCACGTGGGAAGGATACAGACTGCTGCAAGAGCCAGGTGCCAGTATGCAATTTCCAGTCATCATTGTGTGCCAGGATGCAATTTCCAGTCATCATTGTGGCCTGGTGCCTGGGTTTTGTCGAGACCTGGTCCAAATGTTAAAATTTCCTCTCGCTTCCCATTACCCAGATGTGAAGGGGAATCTTCCCAAAGGGACACAGACAGCAACAAAAAAATAAACAAACTGACAGGGATTCTAATCTTTCTGTGCTCTACTCAAAGAACATTTTGACTTTACAAACACTGTGTGCCCCTACTGCAAAGGAAGGGACCAAGACTACCATGTGCACTAGACAGAAGCAGAGCAGCTGCTGCATATTGCATCCTAGCAATTTGTGTGGCATTATGGTTTTTCAAATACTGGGACCCTGTGCAAAAACACTGTACACTATAAGGGCTCCAAATCAGCAAACTTTAAATGCTAAATGTGTATATTTGCATCTAAAATACAAGACACAAAAAAAAAGTCAACAATATGTTTGACAACTCATGAAAAAGAGAACAGAAACAAGTCTGTTACTTCTTGATACAAAAAGTTATACAAAGACAAATAAATGTCCTACTAATTCTATATGTTTTGAGAGCTACAGAACAATGTAAACTTAAATATAATATACATAATTACCATCTGGATAGTATTGCTGATTTATGCCTTCAGGAGTTCCTTGCCCACCATGACTATACTGGTCACCATAATAATCTTCTTGGCCTGAATACTGCTGAGGTGGACCTAAAAATACATACACATAATATGATTATCCAGACATTGGGCAAACGCCTTTTTTTAGGTAGTACCTAAACCGGTTTCAGTTCCACTGTTGCCAAAACTGGCACAGAAGACAAAGTACACTAAATTGTCAAAAGTATTGGGACGCCTGCCTTTACACGCACTTAAACTTTATTGGCGTCTTAGTCCGTATGGTTCAATATGGAGTTGGCCCACCCTTTGCAGCAATAGCAGCTTCAACTCTTCTGGGAAGGCTGTCCACAAGGTTTAGGAGTGTGTATGGGAATGTTTGACCATTTTTTCCAGAAGCTCATTTGTCAAGTCAAGCACTGTTAGACGAAAAAGCCTGGCTCATAGTCTCCGCTCTAATTCATCCCAAAGTTGTTCTATCAGGTTAAAATCAGGACTCTACAGATCAGTCCAGTTCCTCCACCCCGAACTCACTCATCCATGTCTTTATGGACCTTCATCTCCTTGCTAGCAGTGGAGGGAGAGCAAATATCCCAACCATGCTGCTCAGCAACAACAGGATGGATAAGACAGAGCAACTGAATTTAGCACTTGGCCCTACCCTAATCTTTTGATATAGGATGAGATACTTCAGGTTACTTTTGCTAGCTATACCTAAAGCGAAAGGGATCAAATTACTTATCTTTCCTCCAACTGTCCCCATCTCTCGCCAGGTCCAGCACCTTTTTCTGTGTGCCAGTTTTTGGCCATCTTTATTGGTAGGCGCAGGATGATTTTCTTTCGCATGCATAGGAGTCAGTCATCCCGACATTCCAGGATCAGGCCAGTGCACCTCAGTTAAAAAGCCAAAGACTGCTGAGAGCAGGCAGGTAAATGCGTTTTTATTGCAGAAGTGTACCAGCAGGACTTTAATTACGCTTTTAAGTCAAATTTAAGACATTTTTTATTTTTTTGCAGCTTTTGTGCAGCTTCAGAGCGAAGAGTTTAATTATTCTCCTTAGCTTACCATTATATAATCTCACCATAAGGCCACTTAACCACATGCCACCCAGCGTGCACATATAAAATGTCCTCTGGCCAGCAAGTGGTTATACCAAGATTGCAGCTGCAGCCATGATCCTGGAACCATTTTCTAGAGCTGCCAATCTGTTTGATCAGCTGCCCTTGAGGGCAGGGGAGACACAGACCCCATATTTCTCCATCAAGAGTACTTATCACAGCCCAAAGCTATCACAGGCAGGATGATGTGAGGAATAAAGTTAAAAAAAAAAAAAAAGTGAAAAAATAAAAATCCAACGCCTTCCCCCCCACCACCACTCAAATGCTAACAGACAGGTAGGTTCAGCATGCATACGTAAATAGGCAATGCACAACATGAGGTATCGCCACTAACATCGGAGTGAAAGCAATAATTTTAGTGCCATAGCTCACATTAAACTCAAAACGAGTAAAGACTTTTAAAGCATTAACTACGTACAAGTTTAGGTACGGTAGTTGGTCGCCATTTCACAGGCATGCACAAATTTTAACAAAATTACATGAGCCCCAAGGGCAAAAGGGAGCTGATAAGTTTACACAGCTCACTGTCTCAGCAGGAATATGGCAGGGGTGTATGTACCCAAACAAAAGTAATCCCACAAAAAAAATGAATCGGCTGTAAAGAACAGACTGAAAAAAGGAGTTGTCCATGCAGTTTAGATTATAACAAATATATACAAAACGTTATTAAAATTACAGCAAAATAATAAAAACCTTAATTGTTGGAAGGTATTTGTATATGCATTTATCTCATCGCTTAAAGCTGCAATCCACCCAAAAGGGGAAGCTCTACTTACACCGCCCACCCTCCCCACTGCCAAATATGGCACTTTGGGGGGTAGAAGGTACCTGGTTTTGACAGGCAAAAAAGCCGCATTTCATTTCCCGCCCCGTTGCCCTCCTCCCTGCTGCCTTCTGGAACACAGACCATTCAGAAAGTGCAGCATGACTTGCGTATGCTCAGTAGGAAGCCGGCTGTAATGCCGCAAGGATTCACTGCCAGCTTCCCTTACTTGCAATGCCAGAGTTAAGACGTGACGTCCGGCCTCGGCTTATAAGGCCAGGATCATTTTTCTTTTTTGGTCTTTTCTGCCTAGAGGGGACCTGTCATGCCATATTCCTAGTACAAGGGATGTTTACATTCCTTGCAAGAAGAATAAAAAGTGTTTTTTAAAAAAAATAAAATAATGGAAAGTCTAAAAATATATATATATAAAAAAAAAAAAACTAAAGCGCCCTCTCCCCGCGTGCTTGCACACAGAAGCGAACGCATACATATGTTGTACCCACATATGTAAAACGGAATTCAAACCACAAGTGAGGTATCGCCGCGAACGTTAGAGTGAAAGCAACAATTCTAGTCCAAGACCTCCTCTGTAACTCTTAACTGGTAACCTGTAAAAACGTTTAAAGCATCGCCTTTGGAGATTTTTAAGTATCGAAGTTTGGCACCATCCCACGAGTGTGAGCAATTGGGTATCCATTTACTCAATGTAACATCTTTGACGTTATACAAAAAAAAAAAAAAAAAAAATGGGATTTTTGACTTATACTGCCCCCTACAGGAGTAGACACTAGGCAGAAAAACCTGGCTACACCCATGGGCAATCCCAAGGGGTATACTCCCTCTTCCTGCTATAGTCACTCAGTTTTGTTACAAGCAGTGTCAGGAGAATTTTAACTCCACAGAGGGCTGGGTGCCGAGTTCGACAATAAACATCAGAGAAATGGATTTTACGATAAGTCAAAAATCACATTTTATCTTTCTTTCACTGACGGACACAGTTCTTGTCATTCTTGACAATTGGGATGTCCCAAAGCAGTGTTAAACATGAGGGGTGGGAAACGGCAAAAAATTCCCAGTAGCCCACCAGGTGACAGGGGCTCAACCAAAACAACTGGAGCCCACCTGAAAAAAACACCCTCAAAGAGGATAAGGTGATCTTAACAGAAGCCTGCAAAACCTTGCGGCCAAAGGAAGCATCCACAGATGCCAACACATCCACTTTATAAAAAAACTTTGTAAAAGTGTGCATCGACGACCAGGTGGCCGCATTGCAGTGCCCTACTAGAGTGCGCCTTGACAGGGAAAGAAGGAACCTGACCCCTGATGGAATAGGCCTGAACCATCTGGAAATGGTCACAGAGGAAGCGGACAACCCTTTGCGAGGTATATTCGTGAGCACAAAGTCTGACTTCCTGAAAGACTCCGTAGCTGCCAGGTACACCCGAATTGCTCAGACCACATCCACGGCATGCAAGGCAATTTCCTTCGGATGTTTAGGCCTGGGACACAGAGAAGGCGACAATGTCTTCATTCAAATGAAAGTTAGAGACCACCTTAGGAAGGAATGATGAACAAGGGTGAAGCACCCCCTTATCCTTGTCAATCACCAAACAAGGTGAGCGACAGGATAACGCCGCCAGTTCTGATACCCTGCACGCAGAGGCGATAGCCATCAAAAGGACCACCTTCTGGGACAGCATAAGTAGAGGAATCTCCCAAATATTTTCAAAGGGAGGCTTGTGTAGAGCTGAAAGCACCAAATTAGGAACCCAAGGCGGCAACGGAGCCTGCACTGGAGGAACCAAAATGTCAGGACACCCTGAAGAAAGGTACGCACCAGGGAATGTGTGGACAAAAGTCGTTGGAAAAAGACCGCCAAGGCGGAGACCTGGCCCTTGATGGTACTCAAGGCCAAATTCTGTTCAACCCTCCTTTGAAGGAAGGTTAAGATACGAGCCACCAAGAAGGAGCGAGAATGAACCGCAGCCGCACTAGATCGGCGTACCAGGCCCGACGAGGCCAATCCGGTGGCACTAGGATGGCTGGAATCCTTTCTGCCTCAATCCTGCGTAGAACAGTGGGCAGAAGCTTGAGAGAAGGGAAGGTGTGGATCAGATGTTACTGACCCCCAGGGGACCACCAGCTCGTCTATGGCATTTGCCAGAGGATCCCTTGACCGAGCCACAAACCTCTGCGCCTTTCTGTTGAGCCGCGACGCCAACAGATCCACCCTGGGGGGTACCCCACCGGAGCACTAGCTGATGAAACGCCTCCGGATGAAGGGACCACTCCCCTTGGTCCAGCGCCAGCCGACTGAGGTAGTCCGTCTGTCAATTTTCCACCCCAGTAATGTGTATGGCAGAGAGGGCTGGAACGAACCGTTCTGCCCACCTTAGAATGCCGACTACCTCCAGAGCTGCCAGGGTACTTCTCGTGCCGCCTTGGTGATTGACATAAGCCATGGTCGTGGCATTGTCTGATTAAATGCGCACAGAGCATCCCTGAAGACGATCCGTCCAAATGATCCAGACACAGTCTGACTGCTCAGAGTTCCAGGACATTAACTGGTAGTCTGGACTTGCCGAGAACGCCTTCCCAGGCACACAGGCTGGCATCCGTGGTGATCACTGTCCAATACAAGGGGAGAAAGGATTTTCCCAGCCAAAGAAGAAGGAAGCCACCATATCAGGGACTCCTTTGTATCCCGACTCAGCAGAGTCTTGTGCCATTTGGTCAGAATCTCCCTTTGCAGGGACCTCGTATGGAACTGTGCAAACAGAACATGCTCAAAAAGTAGATACCATCAGGCCCAGCACCCGCATGCAAGTCAGGAGGAATGACCATTTGTTGGACAGCAGGAGGGGAATTGCAGCCTGCAACTTCTGGAGTTTGCCAAGAGGAAGGAGCACTCTGGCTACAACCGAGTCCAGAGTCAGGCCCAAATAGTCCAGCTTCGTGGACGGAACCAGGGCAGATTTCGGAAAATTCTGAATCCAGTCGAACTCCCACAGAGTTGGCTTTGTGATCTTCAGGTTATCCACCAGAGCAGAGGGAGACTCTGCTCACAGAAGGAGATCATCCAATTAGCCCAGTACCGTGATCCCCCGTTGGCATAGCAAGGCTAGCACCGCTGCCAAAATTTTTGTGAAGACCCGAGGAGCGGAGTGAGACCAAAGGGTAGCGCAACAAACTGATAATGCTCCTCTCCCACAGCAAAGTGGAGAAAACTCTGGTGACTGGCACATATTGGAATGTGAAGATAGGCACCCTTGATCTCTTTAGAGGTGAGGAAACCCCTAGCGCAGGGATGCCACCACTGTTCGCATTCTGAACTTCTGTACCCGCACAAAGCAGTTTAGCGCCTTGAGGTCCAGGATTGGATGCACTTTGCCTTCCTTCCTGGGGACTTAACAGGTTTGAGTAGAGACCCTGAAAATGTTCTGAAGTTGGAACCATGACAATCACCCTTTGAAGGAACAGGTCTTGTACCGCCCCATACAGACCCTTTAACTGGTCTTGGGACAGGCGCAGGTTGCAAGGAAACAAACCTTGCCGGGGGACAAGAGTAGGGCAGCAACTAACGATTATTTTCATAATCGATTATTGTTTCCATTTATCGATTAAAGATAAAAAAAAAAAAAAAAACACAACAGTGTGGCGTATAGATTAGGCATTATGGAAATTTTTTAAAAAAACAAGACCATTTATTCTTGAATATCTCTATTCAGTGGTATATACAAATACCCAGCTATATGGTGAGAAAAGATATACCTGTGCTCAAATCCCAATAGCTTGTACGTGTATATAAGACATCAGGTGCTAAAGGGGTGTGACCACATATTAACACTACACATTCTGGATGGACTATATGTGAACTAAATCTCCCGGTTTTTCATTGTATAGTTTGCTGGAAAGGGTGCTCCGATACCGATGACTTGCATTAAGTTCTGTTAAATGAAGTTGCAAGCCGCTATGAATTCAGAGGTCCAAATTTCACTGATCTGGGGGTTTGAAATCACGCTGAAGTAGCACAATTTCAAATCCACAGAAGAACTATTCATAATTATACAAGAAACAGTAATAATTTTTTAATAGTCTAAAAAAAAAAAAAAAACCTGTCACGACATTAAAAAATAGGTATCGGTAATTGATATCGCAGAGTACTTCAGAAAAAGTATCTGTACTTGTACTTCCTCTTCTGGGGTGCCGTGTCTGCGCTTCTTGCTCTTCTTGTCTTAAGAGTGCCCCTATAGCAAGCCACAAAGTATAATATAGAGTTCCCCTATAGCGAGGTAAAAAAAAAAAAAAAAACTGCCTTAAGAATCCCTTCAAATCACTTCCTTCTCCTTGCCAGGACTACTTGTCCCATAAGGCATTGCTACTCAAACATTCACAAGCTTACTGACATGTATGGAGGGTGTACCAAGATGCATGGAGGGTGTACTGAGATGTATGGAGGGTAGGAATGGGCTCGGGCGTGTTCAGGATCCCGCCAGGATGCCGACACTGCACACGGCTAATCACAAGCAGTGAGACATTTCCCAATCCGGAGCGGCACAGATCGGGAATGGTCTCACTGCCTGTGATGAGCCATGGGCAGTGTCGGCTTCCTGGTGGGATTGGGCAGGTGGGATCCAAAACACACCCGAGCCCATATCTAGTGGAGGGTGTGCTGAGCTGTAGTTGGGTTGCACTGTGTATACCAACATATATGGAGGGTGTACGGATCTGTAGGTGCGCTGCACTTTGTATACTGGCATGTAGGGATGGTGTACTGAGCTGTATGTATGCTGCACTGTGTATATTGACATGTATGGACAGTGTACTGAGCTGTATGTGTGCTGCACTGTATTTTCTGATATGTAAACAAATAATTCTGTATGCAGGCCAACTAATCGATTATGAAAATAATTGACAACTATTTTCATAATCGATTAGTTGTCGAAGCCCTACACCAGAGCAAAACTTGATCTTGTAGCCGGACCAAATGGCTTAGTGGATCCACTTGTCTTGCACCAGTGAAGCCCATGGGTCTGGAAGCCAGTGAAGACGTCCCCCCACCCCTGATATGGGGGGGGGGGGGGAGGGTGCTCCTTCATGCAGAAGCAGCCTTGTTCACTGGTCTGGAGAAGCGGCTCTCGGCTTGCCAGACCAGGTTCGTTAGGATCCGCCAGAAAAGGCCCTGAAAGGCTTCGAGCCCTTATCAGTCGACCCCGAGGGACGAAAAAAAAAAAAAAAAAAAAAAAAAGAAAAAAAAAAACTTTATGAGCCAAGAAGGAAGGTCCACATATACGAGGTTCCTTGCCCTTAGTAACCTGCAGAAGAAAGGTACTCTTCCCCCTGAGACCTTTAATGAGGTTATACAGGGTAGCTCCAAACAGACAATCTCCTTGAAAGGGAAGATCAGTCAAGGCCTTTTTAGAAGTATGGTCGGCAAACATTTGTGCCAAAAGACACGCCGAAGGACCACCGCCAAAACAGAGGCAAGCCATCAGGGGACCCGCGTCCTAATGGGCATCTCAGATAAACTGCAGCCCCTGACCCAGCTGGTCTGCCAGCTCAGCAAAGGCAGGAGGGAGCTGTTCTCCCTCCAGGTCACGGCATAAGAGCTTTGCCCACTTGGTTTAAGACACTAGGGCATTGCCGAATAAGCGAAGGTGTACATGATGCGGGCCACAGCCTCTGCCTTCCGGTCAGCCAGATCCTAAAGGGCGGGGACTACTACACCGGAATCATGGTTGCTTTGTTTAATCTGGAAACTGGAGGGTCCACCACTAGTGACACAGTCCACTTCCTAAGGAGGGACTCCTCATAGGGGTAACGCTTAGTAAAAGGGCTTAGCACCCCCACTGGGGCGCTTTGGACGTCCACACTTTTTTGTGACAATTCTGATAAAATAGGCAAGGAAAAGAAACACCTTTGCCACGCAATGTCTTGTGAGTGCCAAAGGGTACCTGTGCCTCCGTCTCAGCTTCAGCTGCATCCTCCATCTTTAAGGTCTCAAACACAGATTCAATCAGTGCATCAACCAGCGCCTTTTTGTGCGCGATCACAGATGTGGAGGAATCAGTCTCACTATCAGAGGATTCCAGGTGCGTAGTCGCAGACCTAGCAGGGTGACCCACATCCACTGCAGCCAAATCAGATTCAGGATCCGATGAGGCAAATGAGGCAGGGAAAGGAGGGGGCGCTTTTTGCTAGCCCATTTCCCGCAAGCCTCCTACACCCAGGACACAAGGGTCTCCAGAACTGCCGTCAGTGCATGGATGGATGGATGGTTGGGACCCGGAGGGCCCCGCAATCTCAGAGAGGCAATCAGGTGGGGAAACATGCTCCAAAGACTGCATGAGTCACCAGGGGGACCCCACAAAAAAATGTAACACACTGCTAAGGGACAGCCCCCACCACGCTGGCAGCACCACCAGGTCAACCACCACCAGGTCACCACTACACACGCGGCGATCAGGAAGCTAAATAATCTAGGAGTCAGCACCAGTGAATAAGGATGGGCTCCCACCGCCGAAATCGCCACCCACGGGGCTCCACTGTCATGGTCACCGCTAATTGCAATGCAAACCACAAGAAAATGGCCGCCGGACTACACAAACATGGCCACCGTGTATAGGAATACACAAGGCTACAACAAAATGGTGGGGGTGGATAGATGACTCCCCATACCAGGAACCAGATGGGCACCGCTCCAGACAGATCTGCTTTTCCAATGGGGGGCTGTCGGCCAGGAGGAACGCTGCGACTCAGGCCGAATGTGACCTCGCAAGACGTTTAACTCGCAGGGCCAGCCCCCGTCCAGTGGAGCCATGTTGCGGCCAACCGAGCCGGGAGCTGAGCCTGGAGCGGAGGCCTGCGTGGGCGCGCTCTCTGGCCAGACTGGGGTGACCACTGCATCTAGATTATCCTGCCTGTCATCCAGTCCGGCAGTTGATAGTAGATCTCACAGGAAAAATCCAGAAGGAAAATATGTCCTATCTAAAACATTTTGCCAGGACCAAAGATCCCAGCAAGGAACTAGGTCCCTTCTCCTGACTAGGCAGAAAAAAAACGAGTGACTAGAGCAGGAAGAGGGAGTATACCCTCTGGGACTGCCCATGGGTGTAGCCAGAAGTTTTTTCTATTTAGTGTCCTACTCCGTTAGGGGGCAGCATAACCCAATGGTCAAGAATGACAGAAGCTGTGTCCATCAATGAACGAAAGAGAAATTGGTCTAACTTTTGTGCTTTTTTTTTCCCCCCAGAAAAAAAAAATAATAATTTGAAAAATTGCTGCGCAAATACCATGAGACATAAAAGTTTTGTATATACTTGTATAAGCTAAACGACATGGATGTTTAATTACCTACTTTTTTCAGTCTGTTCTATACAGCCAATTTTTTTTTTTTTTTAGTGCGCAAATATAAATCTGGAAACGTTTGGTATACATTTACTCAATGCAGTGTCATCTTTTATATTTTGCCAAAAAAACAGAATTTTTGTAAAATCTTACCTGTAAAATTCCTTTCTCTGAGTCCTCCGACAGTCGCCGCCCACTTCATATTCATCACCAATGGGGTTATGTCCTCTATTCCGTAGGAGTAGCTAGGCAATAGAATATGTTAGTACAAAGACTTTTAACATATCCCACCCCCAGGGGGTGGTCCCCTCAGTACATAACCCTCCACTTCCTGTATCCAACTCAGTTTCAGTGGAATAGCAGTAGAGAGTACATCAAAAACCCCAAAAGAGGGGCGGGGGCGGCGACTGTCGGAGGACTCAGAGAAAGGAATTTTACAGGTAAGATTTTACAAAAATTCCGTTTTCTCTTACGTCCTCCGACAGTCGCCGCCCACTTCATATTCATCACCAATGGGGATGTCCCAAAGCAGTGTAAACATGAGGGATGGGAAGAACGCAGCCGCGCCCAAGGCAACGCCGTCTCCCCATCAGAGAAAGGAACCTTACCAAAGAAAGGAAACCAGTTGGGCATAAGAACAAAACACTCGCTCAACAGGAGCAAGAAAACCCAGGGAAAAAACAAATATCCCAAAAAGCCAAAGAACCCGTAACAAGGGCTCTAGGGAACTGCCGCACTAAGAACCTTGCGGCCAAAGGAAGCATCAGCCGATGCCTGAACATCTACTCTGTAGAATATCGTGAAAGTGTGTACGGTCGACCAAGTCGCCGCCTTACACACCTGGGCCACAGAGGCCCCATGACGACAGGCCCAAGACGTACTCAGAGATCTGGTAGAGTGCGCCTTCACAGGTACAGGGGAACTTTCCCCTTCAAAGCATAGGCCTGATCAATGGTCTGTCTGATCCATTTGGCGATTGTAGAAGCCGATGCCGCCATGCCCTTCCGAGGACCTCCCGGAAGGACAAACAAGGCATCCGACTTGCGAAAAGACTCAGTCGATTTGAGATAGACTCTAATCGCCCGGACAACATCCAAGGAGTGAAGCAACACCTCCGTCGGATGCTTCGGCTTCGCACAAAGCGAAGGTAGGACAATGTCCTCATTGAGATGAAAGTCCGAAACCCTTTTTGGAAGAAAAGAAGGGTCAGGTCGCAAGACCACCTTGTCCAAATGCACAACCAGATACGGAGACTTGCAGGACAAGGCTGCCAGCCCCAACACTCGACGAGCCGAGGTGATAGCCACCAAAAAGGCGACCTTCTTGGATAACAAAGACAGCGAGATATCCCTGATCCTTCCAAAAGGAGCACGCTGCAATACTGATAGAACTAGATTCAAGTCCCAAGGGGGAAGAGGGTCCCTCCTAGGAGGGATCAGATGACGTACCCCCTGCACAAAAGTGCTAACCAAAGAATCAGATGCCACAGGCCGTTGAAAAAGAACGGCCAAAGCAGACACCTGACCCTTGATCGTGGCCAGCGCCAGACGCTGGTCAACACCCGTCTGAAGGAAGGGCAACACCCTAGACACCGAATAAGTGTCAGGAGAGAAACCCCTGGATTCGCACCAGGCAAAATACGCCTTCCAAGTACGGATAATAAACCTTCCCCGAGGAAGACTTCCTCGCATTTATTAAGGTGTGAATGACCTCAGGGGAAAGACCCCTGTTCTTCAGGACCTCGGTTTCAACAGCCAGGCCGTCAAAGCCAGCGACTGTAAAGCAGGATGGAAGATCGGTCCTTGCGACAGAAGATCTTCTCGAAGAGGCAGACGCCACGGGGCGTCGATTGTCAGATTTACGAGGTCTGCGTACCAGGACCGGCGAGGCCAGTCCGGTGCCACAAGAATCACCGTGGTCGGTTCCGCGAAGGAACCTGGACAGCAATTGAATCGGTGGGAACGCATACATCAGTTGGTACTGATGCCACGGGGCAACCAACGCGTCCGACGCGTCTGCCCGAGGATCGCACGTCCTTGCCACGAACCGTGGTACTTTGTTGTTCAGACGAGACGCGAACAGGTCTACCTCCGGAAGACCCCACCTCGCGCACAACATCTGGAAGACAGCCGGGTGAAGGGACCATTCCCCCTGGTCCAGGGTCTGGCGGCTCAGATAATCCGCCTGCCAAATTTCCACCCCCGGAATGTGAACTGCCGATATTGCCGGGACATGCGTCTCGGCCCAAGACAGAATCGCGGCCACTTCTCGAGCCGCCCGGGCACTCCTGGCGCCCCCTTGGTGATTGATGTAAGCCACCGCCGTGGCATTGTCCGTCTGCACCCGAACCGGGTAGCCGTGAAGATTGTCCGTCCAACGACGAAGACAGAGGAGTATCGCTCGCAGTTCCAGAACGTTGATCGGAAGGGAGGATTCCTCCGTCGACCAAACACCCTGGGCGGACAGAACGCCCAGAACACCACCCCAGCCCGACAGGCTGGCGTCCGTGGTGATCTCCGTCCACGAAAGGGGACGAAAAGACTTGCCCCCCGATACTGAGGGGGATTGAAGCCACCACAGAAGATCCCTTCTGGTCTGAGAACTCAATGACATCTGGAGATCCAGAGACTGCGGACGCCCGTCCCACTCGGACAATATCTCCACTTGGAGATCCCGTGTGTGAAACTGGGCGAAGGGAATCGCCTCGAAAGCCGAGACCATCAATCCCAGACACCGCATGCACGTCCGAATGGACGAAGATGGATGCCTCCTGAAGAGCTGCGAGTTTTTCTTCCGGCAGGAAGACCTTCGCCTGGACAGAGTCCAGAATCATACCCAGGTAAGAAAACCGAACCGATGGGCACAATGTCGACTTTGGAAAATTGATCGTCCAACCAAACTCCTGCAGAGTCTGCAATGTGACGGACAGATCCTTCTCCAGACTCTGGCTGGTCGCAGACCGAACCAGAATATCGTCCAGATACCCCAGAACCGAAATGCCCTGGGCCCTCAACAAAGCCAGACCCGGTGCCAGCACTTTGGTGAACACCCTCGGAGCCGAGGCGAGACCAAAAGGCAACGCCACAAATTGGTAATGATCTTCCGCTATGGCGAATCGAAGGTACCTCTGGTGACCCTCGAAAATCGGGATGTGAAGATACGCATCCTTCAAGTCGATGGAAGCCATGAACTCCCCCGGAACCAGGGCAGCCACCACCGACCGCAGGGATTCCATGCGGAACTTGCGCACCCGCACAAAGCGGTTCAGCGCCTGCAAGTCCAGAATCGGACGCACCTTGCCCTCCTTCCTGGGCACGGTGAGCAGATTGGAATAGAACCCTCGAAATCTGTCCCGATGAGGCACCGGGACCACCACTCCCTGAGCCCTCAGGTCCTGCACCGCTAGATGCAGGTCCCGCAAACGCTCCGGGGATAACAGAAGACTTGAGGGAAAAAATCTGCTCTCCGGCCGAGAGAGAAACTCGATCTAGTAGCCAGATCGAACGATTTCCTGTGAATTGGGTGAGGGCGCCCCTTCAGGCCGCACTGTTGTGGGCCGCAGAACCGGATTGGCCGGACTTTTGCTTACCTGCCCACGGCTTCTTGCGGGAGCCTTGACCCTTGGACAGCTTGCCCCACAGTGTGACCGAAAGGCACGAAAGGACCCCTGAGGGGGCCGAAAGAAAGCATTCTTTTTTCCAGGAGCCGTCTTAGTCTTGTGGGATTGAGGTAAGAGCGTGCTCTTACCCCCCGTGACCCCTTTAATTAGGGCATCCAGGGATTCGCCAAAAAGGCGAGAACCATCAAAAGGCAGATTGGCCAAGGTCTTACGTGAAGATTGATCCACAGACCAACACTTCAACCAAACCAGGCGGCGAGATAACACCGCCACACTGTGTACACGTGCAGCCAACGGAACCATATCCAGGTCCGCATCACACAAATACATGACACCCTGGTGGATTCGATCCACCATATCCAAAGTCGCCTGGGGGGCAGAATCAGCCACCAGGACACGCCTAAGCACCTGCGTCCAGCTCGCGACCGCCTGGGCCGCCATAAGTGAAGCAAATAAAGCTTTCAACATAGAACCCATAATAGAATAGGTACGACGGGCAAGGGACTCCATCCTCTTGTCCGTGGCATCCCGGAACACCGGGGTGTCTTCAGCAGGAATCGCAGTGGACTTGTTCAAAACTGCTAACGCATGGTCCACCGGAGGTGGGACACACCAACGCCCATCAATAGCGGGCGTAAAAGGATAGCGCAGCTTAAACCTACTTGGTACAGCAAAAGGTTTGCGTATATTACGCCATCGTTCTTTCACAGCGCGCTGAAAATCATCAGTGCATGGAAACATCTGCGATGATTTGCGCCTTTTCTGCGTCCCATAAGCCGCCAAGGCAGCTGGAGGACATGTTTCCTCCTCCAAACGCAGAGTTTGCTTGATAGAAGCAACCAATTCATCCATGAGTGCAAGCTCTTCAGACGAGCCAGGGGGAGAATTATCAACCCCCTCTACCTCAGCCTCCATTTCTGACCCTATAAGGTCCAGGGAGGAACGAGACCCCGATAAGGAGATCTCTGCCACAGCAGCCCCAGTACCATCACCCTCTGAATCAGAGGAAATTGAAACTCTGGGCCTTTTAGAGGATTGAGCAGCCACCAGCATTTGCACCTGAGTCGCAAGGCTAGCCACAATCGCAGCCAAATCCCCCCCGGGGGGGGGAAACCGCAGTCCCCTGGCTTCCCACTAAATTGGCAGGAAACTAGCATTCCTGAGAATCCATGCCCCTGTAGTAGCAAAAATAAATGGGTGACCGCCCCTTTAAGAGAGCGCTGCGATCGTAGCCCACTCACACTAAGCACCCCACACAAGGGACCCCCACAGGGACAAGTATACCAAGGCAGGACACAGGGAATAGAGAGAAATGAACCTGGAGAGATCGGTGCTGCTGCTGCTGCCTGCGGTGCTCCTGAAGGAAAGGAAGTGCTGGCATACAGGGCGCTCTATTAAAGCCTATGGAGGCTACAAGAAAATGGCCGCCATGCATGTAAAACATGCGGCCGGAGCGATCGCAGCCAAAATGGCGCCGTTTTGGCGCCGAAACCGCCGCTCCCACACCCCATGAGGGTGAAGTAAAACACACCATCTGCCCAAAAAAGGAACATGGTAAACCGCCGCAGCGGCGCTGTAATGTGCCCCAAGCATGAGAAACTCAAGCCCCACAGCACACAGCCGTTCACACAGACAGAAAACTGACACAGAGTGCAGCCAGCCCCCCCTCCTGCAGCCCACAGCATGCAATGTGAGAGATAGGGAAAACGTAATAGTGTGAACACAGGGCAAGGTACACAGTCCCAGACTGACACCCCCCAGACAGACAGGTCCCCACATAAATGCACTTACCTCTTACATGGCGTGGGGGACCAGCACAGGCGAACAAACCGCCGCACATGAGGCAGGGAGAGTCACATCCAGGACGCATCAAAAGGTGGGTTGAGAAACCGCACAGCGTCCGGTGAGGTAGCCACCTCACCTAGCATCCCTGCACGGAACAGGGATGGGTCGTTCAGATAACTCAGGAGCGATACCTGACTGAACGCTCGATGGCGGGCTGAGAAACCACTGACCCACAGCCTGCTACCAGGGGGGTCAGCCCGAGACGCAGCCCGCATGATCCTCTTCTTCCGAAGAACTAACTAACGCTGGTAAAACAACAGCTAACAAGAAAGAGAGAAAAAACTCAAATAAAATCCAAAGAAAGGAAAGAGAGGTGAGACAAGGTGCCCCAGCACAGAAACTTCCAGCTACTCCTGACAGCTAGACAAATGAAACTGAGTTGGATACAGGAAGTGGAGGGTTATGTACTGAGGGGACCACCCCCTGGGGGTGGGATATGTTAAAAGTCTTTGTACTAACATATTCTATTGCCTAGCTACTCCTACGGAATAGAGGACATAACCCCATTGGTGATGAATATGAAGTGGGCGGCGACTGTCGGAGGACGTAAGAGAAATTGTGTATTCTATTGGGTTTGCGTGCACTAAAATGCATTTAAGTGTATTTCTTAAAGGTCTGCATTTGATAAATGGCCGTGCAAATATTCTGCACTATACAAAAACTGCAACAGCCACCACTTTTTTCTCCAGGGCCGCTACTTCAGAAAATATATAATTTTTGGGGTTGCAAGTAATCTTCTAGCAAAAAAAAAAAATAAAAAAAAATAATAATGCTGATTTTAACTGCATGATACCCTAATTGCATCAGTCTTGTACAAATAGTGCTAATAGTACCTTGCTGTGGAGGTCTGTATGGAGGAATTTGCCTTTGACCCATCATGTGATTTCCTTGGTTAACTTGACCCATCATACCCATAGGTGGCTGCTGCCCTTGGTAATGCTGTCCACCACCCTGAGGCATGTTATACTGCTGTGAGGGAGGCTGCTGGTGTATCATGGGACCTGCAAAGCAAAACAAAATAGTGTAAGGTCTGTGCATTAACATTTAAACTATATAGCACTACATAGTAATACAAAGCCACTGAGTACAGCAACTGTGCTGGTGATGCTTTAATTCCTGCAGATTCATTTATTTTTAAACCTGTAATAAATATTCCAGGGGCTAGCCTAATTTTATGCAAAATATTTGCCTACACAGTCCTTTGTATATTCTGTGAGAACAAAACTAAGTATTTATAATCCTGACAGAAAGTCTGCCCACCTACCTATCCTCCAGATGTTTCATGACAATGAATAATTTTAAACCAGCTAACAAGAAACTGTAGAGCTAAAACCTGTACTTACATACTGATTAGACTGAGAAGTGTGTGCCTAGCACATTATTAGCAGGAGGAAGCAAAAAAATTGTTTTTCTCAAGCCCTGCAGAGATTTAAATATGCCATCATTGCTGATGCACAAATATGTGGGACTCTGAAAATTGTAATCACAGAAACCAAATTGCACTCAATACATTTCTAATGTAAGTTAGAAAATAAAAGTATTACCAAAACTTTCTTTTTACGGATTTTTTTTTGTGAGAGAAATGTGGAAGATGCCATTCTGCAATGCAAATTTAATAGATGTAATGTTAACCTTCTGTCTTCAAAACTTAAGTCAAAGTCCCAGAACATGCATGCAAATAAGGAATTCAGATTTACACTTACTTTCCAGGGGTTGTCACTTGTCCTGGGTCAGTGATTCAGAATGTATTAAAGTCAGTGAGTTTGCACAGAAGACAGGCAACTAGCATTTTAGTAAAGAGGTCAGCTTTAACAGTCCCAGGCTTCACTCAGAAAAGGTTCACGTTAAAGAGGAACACTAGTCAAAGTGCATAATGGCAAACAAACCTACATATATTTCAGAAACTCGAATTCAGCCACCCAAGTTTAGCAGCTCTGCTAAACCAGCCTTCCAGGGGCTATCCCTGCCCTCTAAACTTGCTTGTACTGTGAAGTAATTCACTTTCAAAAGGCATGTGTAGTAGGTCCACCCTCTGATCATTCTTTCCCCTAGGATGTACTCAATATTACGTTTAGCAATATTAGGGGCCACAGTTGAAGCCCACAATACCTCATAAGTTTGTTACCCTAAAAATAAAAAAAAGAAGGATCCTGTTCCCTTAAAGCATGTCATACTTTGCTTGTGCTGTGACATTTGGCCCCCTGTAACACCTAAAAACCTGGCTGATCCTGCCAGTTTCTTCCCTCATCCCTGTAAATTGACCACGGTGCATCATGGCTGCTGAGCCCTGACACCATGGTCAGTGTGCGCGTCTCCATCAACTGCAACCCTGCACTGTCCTCTCTGCTCCTCTACCCTCTCTGCTCATCAGTGTCCGCCCCTTTCCCTCCTGCTGCTCTCATATTAAATTTTAAAATGATCTAATCCCCTCTATATTATAACACTAACTGACCCTATGTCTGTTATAGAAATAATATGCGATCTGTACCTAAATCCAAGCGTCTCCTGGCGATCAAGTGACCGCTCAGCTCTCTCTCCCGGCTGATGTCAGCTGTCAGCCGGGAAGAGGAGAGATCCGAGGAGTCAGCTGAGTGCTGGGAGACACTCGGATTTAGGTACCAATCTGCATCATTTTTCTATAGACAGGTACAGGAGCTCAAGTGTTCTATTACAGAGGGGATTAGATCATTTTATAGAAGTGGCTTAACAACCATATTAAAATGACATTTCTCCAGAACATAAACCAGCGGTACTCAACCCCTCTGATCTGGCGTGCAACCTAAAACCGGTTAAGCGCATGCCCATGCTCTGGGATGGTGGGTCAGCAAGCGCAGATTGTGATTAACAGGTTGCTGGCCCGCCATCCCAGAGTATCAAAGTGCATGGTGCCCATAGCAGAGGCAGCTGCTGAGTGAGCAGGAGCCGCATAAGCGGATGCTTCCTCTGGAACACTGGCTCCTGTCCCAGGCGAAGCGATACAAAGCATACTTCGTCTGGGACAATTTTAGCAGGCTTGAGTGTGATGCCAGCAGAAGCTGGAGGAAAAGGTCAGTAATAAACATCAAAGACACATCACTTTTGCAATAGGCATAGTAGCTTCTCCAAAAAAAAAAAAAAAAAAAGAGGAAACGTAGGCTGCTTTCACGTGGATCTGCAGGTGCAGTGCATTTGCGACTTTGCAGCACTGAGCCACAGACTTCCATTATGTCCTAGAGCTGCATGATTTATCATTTAAAAATATATATATCTATCGCAATCTCGTTTCACCCCCCCCCCCCCTCACGATCTTATAACTTGTACCTATAGGTAAGCCTTTTTAAAAGCTTACCTATAGGTACTGTAAATATCTCCTAAACTTGCACTGTTTAGGAGATATTTCGTTTTAATGCAGCCAATGACATCATTGGTGCATGCGCTCTGAAGGAAACTGACACTTGTGCCGTTCCTTCAGAGCCCTGTGCCATAAACGGCGGCTCCTGCACGCAATCAGCGGGCGGCACTGTGGGGGATTCGTTCTAAGCTAAGTATTTCATAATGAGCTAGTACACGATGCATTCCAGCTCATTATGCCTTTGCGATCATTGCAACATTTTATGCAGCAGTCTTTGAAACGGCAATTTTTTGGGAACAAAAAACACTTCCAATGAATTAAAAAAAAAAAACTAAACAGTAAAGTTAGCCCAATTTTTTTTTATAATGTGAAAAATATGTTAAACTGAGAATCGGGATCTTTATTCTAAGCAAAAAAAAAAACGTGATTCTCATTTTATCTAGAATCGTGTAGCTCTATTATATCCTACGGGTTTGGTGCACTTTCTTAAAGCGCACCACACCTATTAGATGTAATAAAAGTCAATGGCTCAGTGCAGCTAACCCGCAGGTGCACTGCGCTGCACCCACAGCACAGGTAAAGCGCAATGCATTAGTGTGAAATTAGCCTTATACAGGGCTCAGGCCAGTAAGTGCTAATTTAGATTTGTGGTTTGGGGGGGGCGGTAAAACCCCATAGTTCATGGTGGCCTGCAGTCGATTACCAAATGACTTAATGACTTAAGTGGACTTCGCTCTTCAAAAGCAGTGCCAAAAGGCAAAGGAAGGGTGGGGAAAATAACCCAAAGCTAAACATAAGAGCCCTTTAACCAGGACACAGGAGCCTTAACCGGGTCACAGGAGCTCTGTCTGAAAAATAAAGGCATCACATACTAGCACATTATGAAATACTTACCTTAAAAACGAAGCCCTCGCAGTGCTGCCCACTAACATGGCAGACATTTTCGGCTGTCCTTCCTAGTTCGCGTCCTCCGGCCATCCGATTGGCCGAAGGCGCGATGACATCACTCCTGCGCATGGTGGCCGTTCCTTCAGAGCGCATCGGCTGCATGGCAATGTAAATATCTCCTAAACGGGGCAAATTTAGGATATCTATAGGTAAGCCTTATTATAGGTTTACCTATAGACAAAAGTCATTAAGGGGGGTTTACAACTTCTTTAAAGAAAAAACACCCCTTAAGGCTCGGTTCACACTTGTGCGATGCGGGAAGGCTGCGAATTCGTAGCCTGTTCCCGCATCGCATCCGCACATCTGGCAGTTCACACTGCCATATGCAATACGCAGGGGGTGTCAATTAAATGTTAACGACACCCCCAGTTTGATCGCATATCGAAGTGCAATCTGACAGTCCGCACAGGATCGGATCGCACAAATGTGAACCACTGTGCGATCCGGTCCTGATGCGGCTGAAAAAAAAGGGTCATGTGCGAGTTTGGTGCGGATACAGTGCGAATTCAGCCATACAAAAGTGTATGGCTGATTTTGCATCCGCACATCAGATCGCATGTAATGAAGGAGCAGTGCGCTCCGAATTACATGTGATCGCCGCAGCCGCAATAATGTGAACCGCCACTAAGAGGGAACAGCCCATCTTAAACAGCAGCCTAACAAAACTTCACGGCCAAAAGAAGCATCCACCTTATTGAATTTCGTGAAGGTATGCACGGACGACCAAGTGGCTGCTTTGCAAACTTGCAATATTGAAGCCTGATGACGGAAGGCCCAAGAAGCACTCAGCGCCCGAGTAGAATGCCTTGTGACAGGGAAAGGTGGAACCTGACCTTTAATGGAATAGACCTGAGTCCCCATCTGTCTGATCCATCTGGAGATGGTAGCCAAAGAAGCGACTAGCCCTTTTATCGGTCCGTCCTGTAACCATAAAAAGGGAGTCTGCCCTTCAAAAAGACTCAGTAGCTATCAGGTACACCCGAATCGCACGAACCACATCCAAGGTCTGCAAGGCGAATTCCTTGAGATGCGCCAGCTTAAAACAAGGAAGGCGACATAATGTCCTCATTCAAATGGAAGTCAGAGAAAACTTTGGGCAGGAATGATGGAAAGGGACGAAGAACCACTATATCCCTATGGACCACTAAATAGAGGCTACGACAGAATAATGCCGCCAATTCCAATACCCTGCGTGCTGAGGTAATAGCCACCAAGAATGTCACCTTCTGGGATAACGTAGGCAAGGGAATCTCCCGAATAATTCTCAAATGGAGATTTCTAGAGAACTGAAAGTACTACATTTAAATCCCATGGTGGCAAAAGAGACCGGTGGAGCCACATGTCCAACCCCCTGAATGAAGGTACGAACTAAAGAGTGTGTGGATAGGGGTTGCTGAAAGAAGATTGCCAGGCCAGACACCTAGCCTTTGATGGTACTCAAGACCAACTTCTTATCAAAGCCCTGTTGAAGAAAGGTTAAGATCAGAGCCACAGAAAAGGATTGAGGATGAGCGCCAATCCACCATCAAGAAATGTACGCTTTCCATGTACGATGGTATATCTTGCTGGAAGACGACTTCCTTGCCTTCACCATAGTTTGGATCACTGATCCAGACAGACCTCTATCCCTTAGTACCTGGCTTTCAATAGCTAAGCCATTAAAAACCAGCGACTAAGGCAGGATGGTAGATCAGCCCTTTGGACAACTGGTCTTCTCTGAGAAGCAGCCCCCAAGGGACATTAACATTCACCAGGATGATTGGAAGATCCTCGCTCTTGATCCCTCACAGGAACTGCGGAAGAAGCCTTAGCCGAGGATGATACTGGCCTTACCATGGTCCTTGGACGCCTGCGGCGTCTGTCAAAGGACCCTGTGACCTTGTCACGAACTTCGGTATCCTCCTGTGGAGCCGAACCTGCTAAAAGGAGCTGCATGTAAGACTGTGCAAACAGAACTGTCTTGAAGGTGGATACCAACTGACTCAGAACCTGTATGCAAAACGGGAGAGAGAACTATCTGTGTGACAGCAGCTGGTGAATCACGGCCTGTGGTTCCTGAAGTTTGTGCAGAGGAAGGACCACCCTGGACAGAAATAGAATCAGATCTAGGTAAATTAATTCCCTGGGACAGGGATAGGGGGGACCTTAGGTAGTTCAGACATCACCTGAACCTTTGCGAGCATTAAATCTGCACAAGGAGACTCAAAACCTAAAAAGGACAAGCTTTGTCCCCTTTCAGGGTACCCCCAAAAGAAATATAATTGGCGGATCTCCTTGACCCTCACCAAAGAAGTTCACGGGGCCAGAAACCAGCGAAGATGTCCCCCCACCACAATAATAGGTAAGGGCAGACCTTCATGCTGAAGGAGTCTTGCCTGCTGGTCCAGGGAAGCTTGCTCTAGGCTTACCAGACCAAGGTTGCATGGAACCTCCGGGGGGGGGGGGGGGGGGGTTTAAAAGATCCATTTCCCTTATTCTCCATCACGGAAGCACAAAATAATTTTCTATGGGCTCAGGAGGGCCTCTGTCTGCGGCAAGGCTCCTTCCCTTTCCTTGTTGCAGTAAGGTACTCTTCCCACCCGTTATACCCTTAATGAAATCATTCAGGGTAGCCCCAAACAATCGCATTGAAAGGGCAGATCAATAAGAGCTTTCTTAGAGGCTTGGTCTGCGGACCAATTCTTAAGCCCCAGCACACGCCTAATCACCACTGCTGAAACAAAGTTTGGACAGCACAGCAGCTGTATCCAAAGCTACATCACAAATAAACTGTAGCCCATGGACAAACTGGTCTGCTAAATCAATATAAGCAGCAGGGACCTGCTCATCCCCCAGGCCATGGCGCAAAGGCTTGGCTAATTCAGTTAGGGTCTTAGACACCAGGGCTGAGGCAAAGACTGGCCACAATGCGGAACCAGCCATAGTAGATATGCTGCGTGCCAGCAGCCTCCAATTTCTTGTCAGCCCGGTCTTTAAAGGACGGGGATTCCTCTACTGGGATCACGGTTGCTTTATTTAACCTGGAAACAGCATCCAGCCCAAAGAAAAACAACCAAAAAGGGGAGGGGGGGGTTGTACTTACCCTTCCATGGTGCGGGTAATGCTCCAGACAGAACGCCTTGCCACTGTCGGCCAAGAGACCACTGCGACTCAGACCCAAGCCCAGTCGTATGCAACCCTGCAATACGTTTAACTCGCGGGCCAGCCTCTGCCTGGGAGGCCATGTCGTCGCCGACCTAGCACGTAGCTGCGGTCTGCATGCATTGGTTGGCTGGGGGGGGGGGGACCACTGGATCTAGATTATCCAGCCCGTCGCATATCCTGGCAGTTTGTTGTAGCTCTCCCAAAATAAAACAAAAAAGATGTAAAGAAGGAGAAAATTGCTAGGACTAGAGCTCCCACCCAGGAGCCTAGGTCCTTACTTCTGACTAGACAGATTAAAAATTATTACCTAGAGCAGAGAGGGGGTTATTTACCAGCTGAGGATGGCGCATGGGCGTAGCCAGGTGTTTTTGTTCTGCCTAGTCCTACTTCTGGAGGAGGCAATATAACCCACTAGTAATGTTTTATGGAGCGCTGTGTCCGTTGATGAACAAAAGAAAAAAGGCGCAGCTCTATATTCTTCTTAACTGTTGGTTTATGCTGCCCCCTACAGGAGTAGGACACTAGGCAGGAAAAAAAACTACCACGCCTACGGGGCAGTCCCTGCCGGCATACACCCACTCACTCTGCTAAAGGATTCAGTTTTGTTGCAAGCAGTGTTGGAGGGAAAGAACCCCAACCCACTCAGAAAAAAGAGGGGCGGGTGCTGTGTCTGTCAATGAACTTCAGAGAAAAGGATTTTTCGGCAAGTCAAAAATCCAGTTTTCTCCATCGCTCATTGACAGACGCAGCTCCATATTCTTCTTAACCATTGGGATGTCCCAAAGCAGTATTTGTATGAGGGGTGTGAAAACAGTGCAGAGAAAGAACGCAATTCCCCAAAGGCTAAAGTTAGCCAACCAGTTAACATGGAGCTCAATCAGGAACAACTGGAGCTCACCTAGAAACACATACACCCTCAAAAGAGAATATTTTCTATTTAAAAACAGCAGTCTGCAAAACCTTACGGTCAACAGAAGCATCTGAGGATGCCAACACATCTACTTTGTACAATTTTGTGAACGTGTGCACAGACAACCATTTTGCCGCCTTGCAAACTTGCATTACTGACGCCCGATGGTGAAAAGCCCAAGAAGCACGCAGCGCCCTAGTAGAATGCGCCTTCACAGGGAAAGGTGGAACCTGACCCTTCAGTGAATAAGCCTGAACCATCATCTGCCTAGTTCATCTGGATATGGTCGCAGCAGACGGAGCCAATCCTTTCGAGAAGCTTTTGTGAGGACAAAAAGAGTCTGATTTCCTGAAAGATTCAGTAACCGCCAGGTAAACCCTAATTGCCTGAACCACATGCAAAGAATGCAAGGCAATTTCCTTGGGATGCTTAAGGTTAGGACAGAGTGAAGGCAGCACAATATCTTCATTCAAATGGAAATCAGAAACCACCTTAGGAAGAAACAACTGATTAGGATGAAATATCACTTTATCTCTGTGGATCACCAGATAAGGGGAACTGCAGGATAGCGCTGCCAATTCAGATACTCTGCGAGCAGAGGTATTAGCCACCAAAAAGGCTCCGTTCTGTGAGTGTAAGCAAAGGAATCTCCCTAATGTTCTCAAAGGGAGGTTTTTGAAGAACAGACCGTACCAGGTAACGGGGGCCGTATCAGAGGAGCCATATGGCGAACCCCTTGAATAAAAGTGAGAATCAAAGCACGGGTAGCTAAAGGGTGTTGGAAAAACACAGCCAAAGCGACTCTTGGCCTTTAGCCCCGTTCACATTTGTGCAATTACGGAGATCGCATGTAATTCGGAGCGCACTGCTCCTAAATTATATGCGATCTCATGTGCCGTGCGAATTTCAGCCACTTTGCTGGTGTGAACTGCCAGAGGTGCGGATGCGATGCGGGATCACGGTGCATATTCGCAGCGTTCCCGCATCGCAAAAATGTGAACCGGCACTTAATGGTACCAAGGGCCAACCGCTGTTTAACCCCTCTTTTGAGAAAAGCCAAACTCTTAGCCACGAAAAGGAGTGTGGATGCACCTTCAGCGATTCACACCATGAGATGTACTATTTCCACGTACAATGATAGAGCTTCCTGGAAGTAGATTTTCTAGCCTTCAAGAGTGTAGGACTCACTGAGTCAGAAAGACCCTATCTTTTAATACCTGGCTTTCAACAGCCATGCCGTTAAAGACAGTGACTGTAAAGCAGGATGGAAGATCGGCCCTTGAGACAGCAGATCTTACCAGATCAACCAACCTTACCAGACCTGCGTACCGAGGCCAGTCTGGAGCCACCAGAATGACCAGAATTCCTTCCATCTCTATTCTGCGCAAAAGCCTTGGCAGGAGTTTCAGCACAGGGAACGCATAGCTTAAGCCGATACTGACCCAAAGGAGCCACCAGTGAGTCTGTGGCGTCGGCCAGGGGATACCGAGACCGAGAGGCTGCAAACCTCTGTACCTTCTCGTTGAGTCGAGAGGCTAACAGGTCGATGTTGGTTCTCCCCCACCGGACACACAGAAGGTGAAACACCTTCGGGTGTAGTTACCATTTCCCCTGATCCAACACCTGACTCCTCAGGTAATCCACCTGCCGTGTCTCCACTACTGGGATATGCATGGATGGAACAAAATTTTCTGCCCATTTCAGGATCTCAGCCACCTCCCGGGCTGCCAAGACACTCTTGGTGCCCCCTCGATGATTGACGTAAGCCACCGCATTTTCCGATTAAATCCAAACTGGACAACCCTGCAGACGATTTATCCAGTCACTCAGGCAAAGCTTTATCGCTCGGTGTTCCAGAATATTGATCGGTAGTCTGGACTCTTCCATAGTCCAGGTCCCCTGAGACACACAGCTTCCCAAGCACTCCTCCCCAGCTGGACAGGCTGGCATCCGTGGTTACCACGGTCCAATACAATGGGAGTAACGACTTGCCCTGGCGTAAGGCCAATGAGTGAAGCCACCACAGAAGAGCACTCCTTGTGCTGCGACTCAACCAAATCAAATTGTCCTAGGATTTTGGAACTTTGTTCCACTTGACAAGAATTTCCCGAGGTCTCCTGGGTTACTGAGCAAACTGAACCGCCTCGAAGGTAGACACCAGCAGATCTAATGCCCCGTACACACGCATCGATTATTGGCCGTGAATTTTCGGCCAACGTCCGATCGGCCGATTTTCGGCTCGTTAGTATGATGCTTTCGACAACCGACTTTTCGGCCGAAAAAAAATCTGGTGTGCAGGCTATAAAATTTTTGTTGGCCGTCAACACAATGGCCGATTTTCCGTCAGTCAGTACAGATTTCGGCAGACAAAAATCTGATGAGCAAGACTGGGCATGCTCAGAGAAGAAAAAACACACGGAAATTAAACCATCACATGACATCACTTCTGAAGTAGATTTTTGTTGGCCGAGAAAATTTGTGTGCAGTCTAGAGCACATTTCAACCAACACAACAACACTGGACAAAAGTCGGACGATCGGTCGGCCGATAATCGTTGCGTGTGTACGAGGCATAAGGCTTGCATGCAAGTCCACAAAGGTCAGTTGCTGAATAACAGCAAACAAATCACCCTCTGCAACTTATACCATGGGAAAAAAACACCCTCGCTGAAGCAGAGTCCAGAGTCAGTCCCTGATAAACCAACTTGGAGGTTGGGACCAGAGCAGACTTTTTGAAATTTATAGTCCAACCGAACTCTTGCAAAGTCCAGACAGTGATAGACAGATCGCCCACCAGAACTGAGTGGGAATCCGCTCTTAAGAGCAGATTGCCCAAGTACCCTAGGACCGCAATCCCCCACCGTCGCAGTAAAGCAAATACCGGAGCCAACACTTTAAGACCCTGGGGGCAGAGGCGAGTCCAAAGGGTAACGCCACAAATTGATAATGCTCCTCTCCTAAAGCAAAAATCAAAGGAAACGATGATGTCCAGCTTAAATAGGGATGTGCAGATATGCGTCCTTGATGTCGATAGAGGCCACAAAATCCCCTTGGTGTAGAGACGCCACTACCGTGCGAATGGACTCCCTTTCGAAAACCTCTAAACCCGCTCAAAGTGATCCAGAGCCTTAAGGTCCAGAATTGGATGCACTTTTCCCTCTTTTCTGGGAACAGCAATCAAGTTTGAATAAAACCCTTGAAAGCGTTCCTGAGAGGGAACCGGTACAATCACCTCTTGCGACAGCAGGCCCTGTACCGCCCCTCATAGGTCCCCGCAACCGATCTGGAGATAGGTGGAGATTGGACAGGAAAAATTTGTCCGACGGTCGGGACCTGAATTCGATCTTGTAACCCGATCGGATTCAATGAGGTCCATGGTTCAGAAAATAAACCCCCAGATACAGGTGGGGGCATCCCTTCATGCAGACGGGGATTTGTCTGCAGATCTGGGGGGCCTGCTCTAGGCTTACCTGACCATGTCTTCTTGGAACCCCCAGAAAACCTAAATGGCTCAGATCCTTTTCTCCTGCTTGCAGGAGGCACAAAAAGGTCACCTGTGGGCCAAAAATAGGGCCCCCATCTATTACATGGCGACTTGCCCTTGGAAGATTGAGGAAGAAGAGTAGAGTACTCTTCCCACCTGTAAGCCCCTTGATCAGTTCATCCAATGAGGATCCAAAAAAATGAGGAAAAGGGGAGCGCTGATAGAGCCTTTTTAGAAGCCTGGTCCGCAGACCAGCTTTTTAGCCACACCACGCATCACATATAAATAGTAGGGCTTGAACTATTTGGTCCATTAGCTCTGCCTGGCCAGGAGGGAGCTGTTCTGTTTCCAGGTCACTTTTTAGTAACTTTGCCCATTGCAATATGGTCTGGGACACCAGAGTGATCGCGAAGACCTGTTTAAGTATTGAGCCCGCTATCACATGTAAGTGGAGGGACAGAGACTCAAATCCTTCTATCCACAGGGACTCCTCCACCGGGACCACAGTAGATTTGTTCTGTCTGGAGAACAAATAGTCCACCTGCAGTGGAACGGTCAATTTTGTGTTTACAGCTTCCGCAAATTGGTAGCGCCTCTTAAAACGCTTTGGCACCACTATCGTGTTTGAGGCACCCCCAATTTTGTCAAAAAGTCCTGGACAAGGGAAAACCTTACCCGACTTCTGGGATTTGCATGTGCCAAAAGACACCTGTGTCCCTGATGCTGCAGAATCATTAGCCATGTTTAGAGTTTCCCGTACTGACAGTAAGTGCCTCCACCAGAGCACTTTCCCACGCGGCTGCAGACTAGGATCTGTCATCCTTGCCATCCGAGTGCGATGATGCAGAACCCTCAGGGAAGCCTGCGTCCGCGTCAGCCATATCTATCTCAGCATCTGAGGATACAGGAAAAAAGCAAGGGAGGGCATAGGGTACCTTTTACTAGTGGTATTTTTTAAGACCAAATCTACATGACACCAGGTTTTCCAAAACAGCCATTAAGGCAGACAGAGGTTGAGACCCGGAGGTCCACGCAACCACAAGGAGGGGATCTGAAGATGAAACTTGTTCCTGGGGCTCCATATGAACCCTGGAGTAGCGCAGTGTCACTAAGAAAACTGCAAAAAGAAAAAAAACCCACACTGCTTCACCAGTGGCACTATAAGTCCCAGCCACAAGCACTGAAGATAGCAGGGTGAGAAAGACCCCTACAGGGACCCCAATAGACATAGCACCATACGATATGGGAGGAGAATAGGATCAGTCTGACTGTGCAGAGAAACAATCTTTACAGGAAGAGAAAGTACCTGGGTCATCACTAGAGTAAAGGTCTAACTGCTCCCTGCTGTCCAGCGTTCGCAAACTCCGAGAAAATGACCGTCCATGCCCCCTCGGCGCGGCATGCGGTCTCCAGGACCCCTGAAGATATCCAACAATCTAGTGGCATCGGGAAGTCCCCGGCAGGGATCCCCACTAAGATTAATCCACCCCAGCGGATCTGCTATAGCAGCATCAGCGCTTCCTCCCTCCTCCTCCCCCCCCCCCCCCCCCCCCCGCGCGCGCGGACCCCCGTCGCTGACTGAGGCAGGGACCTCTATGATGGTGGGGAGGAAGGCCTTGGGGGAGCCTGGTACATACAGAGAGGCCAGGGGGAATGGGGGGCATCACGTCTGCCCCGAGACTGCCAGAGATATGGGGGGACACTACTCATCATACCAATGACAATCGGGTGGGCGCCACTCTGGACAGACCTCTCCACCCGGTGTAGGGGTGCTGACGGCCAAGGGGCACGCTGCGACTCAGGTAGTGTGCATCCCGGCGAGGTGTTTCACTCGCGAGCCAGCCCCCGTTCATTGGGGCTCTGTTGTGGTAAGGCCTAGCGTGGGGCTATAACCTGCACACACTCACTGGCTGGACTATATCCAGTCTGAAACCCAGTCCAGTTGTTGATTGCAGTTCTCTCAGGAACATAACTAGCTAAAAAAAATGGATTTTTGTAAAATCTTACCGTAAAATCCATTTCTCTTAAGCTCATTGACAGACGTAGTCCTCCTTGATTAATATCAACTCTGGTTATATTGCCCTCTACAGGAGTAGGACTAGACAGGAAAGAAAACGTTCTGGCCACACCCTAGGGGCAGTCCCAGAGGGTATATGCTCTCACTTCCTGCTACAGCAAATCAGTTATGTCACAAAGCAGTGTTTAGAGAATTTAACCCAACCCAAAAACAAAGGGGCGGGTACTACGTCTGTCAATGAGCTTAAGAGAAAAGGATTTTATGGTAAGATTTTACAAAAATCCATTTTTCTCTGTCGCTCATTGACAGCCGTAGTCCTCCTTGATTAATATCAACTCGGGACGTCCCAAAGCAGTGCCACAAATTAGGGGTGGGAAAATGGAAATCAAAATCCAATCTAGAAGGCCCAACCGGTGCCAACTAGAAGTTTAAAAGGCTCATCAATCAAAAGATGAGACTCAACAGAAATTCCAACGGAAAAAAACCCTCGAGGTAGACCACCGGTCTTCCTCAAAGTGCTGTCTGCAAAACCTTGCGGCCAAATGAGGCATCCGCTGATGCCATCACATCAACTTTATAAAATTTTGTAAAGGTATGAACCGACTACCAGGTAGCCGCCTTGCACACCTGGACCACTGACGCCTGATGGCGGTAGGCCCAGGAAGTACTGAGCGCTCGAGTGGAGTGCGCCTTAACAGGGAACGGAGGCTCCCGACCCTTAATAGAATAAGCCTGTACCACCGTCTGTCTAATCCATCTGGAGATAGTCGCGGCAGATGCAGGCAACCCCTTTCTGGGGCCATCCGTGATCACAAAAAGTGAATCCGTCTTACGGAACGATTCCGTAGTCTTCAGGAAGACCCGAACCACATCCAAGGAATGCAACGCATATTCCAGAGGATGATTGGGCTGAGGACACAAGGAAGGTAGCACAATATCTTCATTCAGATGAAAATCTGAAACCACCTTAGGAAAAAAAAGAGGACTTCGGATGAAGAACTACCTTATCCCTATGAATCCCCAGATATGGGGAATAACACAATAATGCAGCCAGTTCTGACACCCTGCGTGCAGAAGTGATAGCCACCAAGAAGGCCACCTTCTGGGATAATGTAAGCAAGGGAATCTCCCTGATATTTTCAAAGGGAGGTTTCTGAAGAACCGACAACACCAAATTAAGATCCCAGGGTGGTAAGGGCGCGCGCACTGGCGAAGCCAAGTGCTGCACCTCCTGGATGAAATTCCGCACCAAGGAATGAGTAGCCAGAGGCTTCTGGAAGAAGATTGCTAACGCTGAAACCTGACCCTTAATAGTGCTCAAGGATAGTTTCTGCTCAACCCCCTTTTGCAGAAAAAAACCCAAGATTCGGGTCACCGAATAGGTACGTGGGGGAAAACTCCTACGATTCACACCACGCAATATAAGCCTTCCATGTGCGATAATAGACTTTGCTGGAAGTCGCTTTTCTTGCTTTAATTAGAGTAGGAATAACTGAAGCTGACAATTCCTTGAGACCGCAGATCCTCCCTGAGAAGAAGTCTCCAAGGAGCGTCCGCGAATAGTCTTGCCCAAGTCGGCGTACCCGGCTTGACGAGGCTAGCCCGGAATTACCGGGATAACTGGAGTTCCCTCCACCTCTATCCTGCGGAGAAATCTCAGCAGTAACCTGAGAAGGGGGAAGACATACAGTAGCTGATACTTCCCCCTACGGGGCGCTCAGCGCGTCTGCTGCGTCCGCTAGAGGATCGCGGGCGCAAGCCCTGTTGAGCCAACCTGCCAACAGATCCATCTCCGGGGTGCCCCAATGAAGGGACAGCTGGTGAAATACCTCTGGATGAAGAGACTATTCCTCTTGATCCAGAATCTGACGGCTGAAATAATCTGCCTGTCCACCCCCGTGATAAATATCGCCGAGAGAACTGGAACAACTGTTCCCCCAATAGGAATATTGGCCACTTCTATGGCCGCCAGGGCACTCTTGGTGCCCCTTGGTGATCGACATAAGTCATGACCGAGGCATAGTCCGATTGGATCCGAACCGGGCTGCCCTGGAGCTGCTCGGTCCAGTAAATCAGACAAAGTCTGATCGCTCTCAGTTCCAACACATTTATCGTTAACCTGGAATTTATCAGAAGAAATGACTTCCCCTGGCTGAGCATCGGAGACCGAAGCCACCAGACCAGAGCCTCCCTGGTCCGCTCGCTCAATCGGATCCGATTGTCCAGGGAATCGGGATTCCGATTCCATATGAGAAGAATCTCCTCTTTGGAGAATTCGGGTATGAGACTGGGCAAACGGTACTGCCTCTAAAGAGGCGACCATCAATCCCAGCCAGTTGACGGACAGCAACATCCGAATCATTGACCGAATCTTTTGGAGTTTCTCCGCATGGAGAAACACTCTTGCCAAGGATGTATCCAAAATTAGGCCCAGATAGTTCAGTCTCCTGGTGGGAACCAGGGATGATCTTTGGGAAAAGCAACGAAAACGCTGATGTCCTGCGAAGATGGGGATATGAAGATAGGCATCCTAAATGTCTATGGACGCCAGGAAATCATCCTGATGCAGGGAGGCCACCACTGTATGGATGGACTCCATCTCTTCCAAGACCAGAATTGGACGCACCTAGCCCTTTTTCCTGGGCATTGTGAACAGGTTCGACTAGAACTCCTCCAAGGAATGGGAACTACCACTGCTTGTTGCATCAAGCTGTCCCCCGCAAAGCTTTTTAAGCGACCCGGGGATGTCGAATATTGGAAGGGAAGAATCGCACCGGTGGAAGTGATCGAAACTCGATCTTGTATCCCGACCATATGACCTTGCGAACCCCTTTATCCGGGATTCTGGAAAGCCCTGAGATCCGGAAACCGGTGAAGACGTCCCCCCACCCTAGAGATGGGTGGGGCCCATTCTGTCAACCCAACGGGATAACAGTGGCTTTATTTAGTCTGGAAATCGGTGAGTCCACTATTGGTGGTACCGTCCATCTTTGTAAGGAGGGATTCCTCAAAATGATAGCGCCTAGCAATGCGTTTGGAAATAGCAGGGGCTCTTTACGGACGACCCCATTTGAGCAAGGGAAACCCTTCATCATTTTGGTAGGCTTGCTAGTACCAAAAAAGGAATATGAGTCTCCGCTACCTCTGCCGGTGTAACCTCAAGATTTAAGGTTTCCCGGACAGACACAACTAGTGCTTCCACCAACGCTTCTTGTGCTATGGCGGAGGCAGAAGCGTCCTCTTCACTGTCTGAGGAGACCGTACCTGAGACAACAACCCCAGAAAAGGGGCTGCAATGACCAGCTCAGAATCCGTATCTGAAGTATCAGATGACATAGGGGTAGGCAGGGGGTCGCTCTTCTTGACCCCCGTCCCTGACAGGCTACCTCCACATGGGATACCAAAGACTCCAAAACTGCTGATAATGCATCATCACAAATGGGGTACTGGAGGGTCCTGCGGCCACCCCGAGGGGATCAGGTGGGGATACATGTGTGGCAGGGTTCATGTAACAAGACACTTGCCAGCAAACACAAAAAAATTGCAAGAAAAAAACATTTTTCTTTTTTTTTTTTTTTTAAAACTTAGTCCCCCAGCACAATAGCGCCCCTCAGTCTACCTGCTTGGACCCCTCAGAAAGAGAGAGAGAGAGACCCCAAGGCTCACCTGATGCACAGAAGTTTCTTATCAACTTGCTTCCAGCACTGTCTGTTACAGACAGGAAGTCTTTGGCTTGCTTTCCCTGGGCCAAGGAGGCGGCTCCGCCCCTTTACACGCCTTCCAGCGCCTCCCAATTACTCCACGAGGTGTTTGGTCACCTCAAACATGGCCGCCCCCATGCTGCAGACATGAGGCTACGCAAATATGGCGGCCTCGTGCGATCTGCAAGAAAAAATGGCGGCGGTCTGTATAGGATAGCGGCGGCTTGCAAGCTAGCACCGGCCTGCGGGAGGTGTGCATTCGGCCTGTGCGGCCTACGGGAATGCCTCGGCCTGTGGGAGGTGTCCTCGGCCTGCGGGAGGCTGTGCGGCCTGTGGAAGTGACCGGCTTTCTGGAGGGATAGCGATCTGTGGCTGCAGTAACTCAGGCATAGGCCTGTGTACACACTATGACAGGTAGGATACCTCTATCCTCATGGTAATGCCTTTTAGTAGTCTGCCACTGACTTCAGTCACCCTTACAGTCATATAGTGACTTTAGATCGTCAGCTCCCAAACCAAGCCTCCTGGTTTCTATTCACAAAATCACACTCAAAATTGGGGGATCTGTGACCTGTTATAGGATAGAGGGGAGACCCAGAAACTGAGTGTCCGACCATCCCAGAGAGGGGCCCGCGTCCACCAACAAACCCGACAGGGGGAAGAGGGGGAACATTCTACTCACCATACCGGAACCAAGCGGGCACCAACTCCTGACAGAACCCCTCTCCACCGGGGTGGGGGGGCTGTCGACCAATACGGACGCCGTGACTCTGCTGGTCATTGGCGTCCAGGCGAGACGTTTAACTCGCAGGGTCAGTCCCTGTCCAGTGGGACTATGTCGCTGCCGACCCAGCGCGGAGCTATGGCCTGCACGCGCTCGTAGGCTGAACTGGGGTGACCACTGGATCTCAACATCCAGCCCGTCGCCCAGTTTCAGCGTACTTGCTTGAAGATCTCACAGGAACACTGGAGAAAAAAAAAGCTGTCTAAAAAAGTATTTCTAAAAAAAAAACCTGCCAGGACCTAAGATCCTAGCAAGGAATCTAGGTCCTTACTCCTAACTAGACAGAAAAAAACTGATTTGCTGTAGCAGGAAGTGAGAGGATATACCCTCTGGGACTGCCCCTAGGGTGTGGCCAGAACGTTTTCTTTCCTGTCTAGTCCTACTCCTGTAGAGGGCAGTATAACCCGAGTTGATATTAATCAAGGAGGACTACGTCTGTCAATGAGCAACAGAGAAATTAAGATTTTAACAAAGATTCCCTTTAAAATAAAAAAACAAGCTAAGACCGAAGTCCCAGCCGGGAACTAGGTTCTACTTCTACAGAAAAACTGAATGCAACAGCAGAGTGAGTGGGTGTATGCCCACAGGGACTGCCCCATAGGCGTGGTAAAGTTTTTTCTTGCCTAGTGTCCTACTCCTGTAGGGGGCAGCATAACCCAATGGTTAAGAAGAATATGGAGCTACGTCTGTCAATGAACGATAGAGAAATGAGGGTTTTAACCACTTGCCACCCTTATAACTAGCTTATAGAGCGGCAAGGTGGCACTGCTGCACTGGATCACGTACCCAGTAAGGGGGTGCACATGCACACAGCTGTCGACCCGCTCCCACTATGATTGTACACAGCAGAAGCTGATCTGCGGGAAACTGACTCTATGTCCACCGGCACCCGCTGATCATCCTGCACAGAGGCAGAAAGGTGATCTGCCTTTGTAAAGAAGGCAGATTGCTTTTCTGTCAGTAGGGAAGGCATGCAAAGCAGGGACATGGATCCATGCCTTCCCCTAGTAAAAGCACCTCCCACAGTACACAAACACAGGCTAGGCACACAGTTAACCCTATGATCGCCACTGATGTTTAACCCCCTCCTTTCTAGCCAGTGTCATTAGTACAGTAACCGTGCATACTTTTAGCACTGATCACACTATTCGTGTCACTTGTCCCTAAAAAGTGTCAGTGTCTGATCGTCAGCGGCAATAGCGCAATCTCATTAAAAGCCGCTGAATGCTGCCATTACTAGTTAAAAAAAAAAAAAAAAATAATAATATCCCATAGTTTGAAGACGCTATAACTTTTGCACAAACCAATTAATATATTTTACCAAAAATATGTAGCAGAGTACATATTGGCATAAGTTTATGAGAAAATTAGATTTTCTTTTTTTCAATATGTTTTATAGCACAAAGTAAAAAATACTGTTTTTTTTTCACAATTGCCTATATTTTTTTGTTTTTAGTGCAAAAAATAAAAACTGCAGAGGTGATCAAATACCACCAAAAGAAAGCTCTATTTGTGGGGGAAAAAGAAGACATACATGTTATTTGGGTACAGTGTCGCATGACCGCGCAATTGTCAGTTAAAGTAATGCATTGCCATAATGAAGGGGGGTAAATCCACTGGAGGTCAAGTGGTTAAAGTGATTTTACCATTACAGAATTAGTAAATCCATTAGCATGCATAGTCCTAGCACAGTTTCACTTAACATTTTCTTTATCTGGTAAAAGCAGTGCAGTCAATCATTTTAAGATCTAAATATTCAATTGTTTTCAACAATTTACTGTAGTTATACAGTTAGGTTGTTTTCACTGACTGTGACTGTTAACTCTGTGGCTTTTACTTAAACTCCCAAAAGCCCAACTCTAATATAATGTCATTACCTTGATTTGGCTGCATATTCATGCTTGGTCTGGGACCATAGTTTCCCATTGACTGGCCTTGAGACAAGCTCATCTGATTCTGGACTGGCATATTTTGTGAAGAGGGCACAGAATGGTTATATCCTCCCATGGAACCATGATTATTTGAAGGCATAGGCATTGAGCTATTTGACATGTTGTGTTGGTTTGGTCCTGGTCCTTGCATAGGCATATGGTTGGGTCCTGAAAAAAGAAAGCAATACTCCTGTTCAATTGTGCGCTAAAGTGAAAATACGGCAGTAAACAAATTAAATGACAAGTCCACATATATGCAAACAATAGAAAACAAATCTACGCATTCTATATATAGAACTGTGCACTTCTATTTCTTTGACAGGGTTCTGTATTAGAGTACATGGGTCAGGTTTTCATTTCGCCCACAGTAGGTGGGTGATTGACTGGAAACAATAAACACATCGGGTCTGGGAATGTGGGTAAATAGCTTATTTTTAGCATCAATTGGAACATTTTGCTTCTACTATCTCTGGCAACCATATGCACCATTCCCTAACCAACTGTCTATTATTTACGCCCATACCAGGGATTTCTGTCCCGCATATGAGACTTATCCACGCTGTGTCGCCATACACTGGAAGTCTCAGTCCCTATTAGCCAACTAAAAGCAAGAGTGAATACAATTAACCTTATGGAAAAAATAAGGTAAAACCTTGGATTGCGAGCATAATTAGTTCCGGAAACATGCTTGAAATCCAAAGCACTCTTATATCAAAGCGAATTTCCCCATAAAGAATAATGGAAGCTCAGATGATTTGTTCCACAACCATTTATTCATAACCTTCAGTTTATAGTCCAAATAAAAAGATTATAGCAACGTGAAAGGTTTTGTAACCATAAAATGTCCATCCACAGATGGTAGCCTCCACAAGGGGATTAGAAGCAAAATCCAGCAGGAGCTACAGAGTATAAAATACAAGAGAGGTGCCTCTAAGTGTAGCAATATGGTTACATTTAATGAAGGTACAACATTTAGCTCTCACCGCCGTCAATCTGCAGTCGTGACGGGGAAGACTACCCGGCAGTAGAGCGATCTGAAAGTGAGGCTTGAAGTGCTTGTGGAGCTCAGTGTGGAAGGGAAGGCGTCGATGGCGGTGTGGAGGATGGTCTATGTGGACAGCTTTACCCCAGTAGCCTGCATATTTAGATGTGCCTGTTTTCATCATGGTTGTGAGCTGCTAAATATTGAACCTTCATTAAATATAACCATATTGCTATACTTAGAGGCACCTCTCTTCTCTTTTATACTTAGTTGTGATATCATGCTACTTGTATATCAAGACATTGCTTGCATATCAAGTCAAAATTGATTTAAAAAACTTGCTGGTCTTGCAAAGCGCTCTCAAACCAAGGTTTTACTGTATTTCATGCACTAACTCTACACTCTATAAAACAAATGGGATCCCTGGTTTAAAACAGTCTGAGATTATTTTTCAACCTTCAGATAACTAATCTATCTCACTCATGTTAAAGACCTGTTAAAGCGGTTTTATACTCAGAAAAAAATAAAACCTTCAGACCTTCAGAGCGCATGCGCCGCAGACGTCAGCGGCTGCATGCAGGTTGAATATCCCCTAAACCGTGTAGGTTTAGGAGATATTAATTGTACCTACAGGTAAGCCTTATTATAGGCTTAACTGTAGGTAAAAGTCATACAGCGTATTATACTACCGCTTTAATAAACGGAAGATATTTTTCTTTGTCATCCATGTCATATTGAGGGGTAAAATATACAAAGTATATTTCCCGCGCCAAATGGAGAAACCTAAACTTATAAATAAATAAATGTGGTTTGCAGCTGCTATAGTAAAGTGTGAGTGCTCAAATGTGAAGTAATCTTTTATATGGGATTACCTATAGCGCTTGCTTAATTTAAGTAAATTAAAATAAATGGTTGCAATATTTTAAAATATAAAGTGCGTATAAACCCCGTGATCTGATGCAGATGGTATATAAAATTATATATAAAAATACTTAAATAAAATTGCAATGATTAATAAATATGATACGGAGTATAAATATAATAAAAGTGCAAGATTATATATAGTGCAGAAAATATAAGTTTTATCATAAAATTTCCTTGAAGTTCATGTGCAAAATAAGCTCATGTGCAAAAAGTTTATAATAATGTGACTTCTTGGTGATAAAAGTTCAAAATAAAGTGCACAGTGAATGGTGCTTCGTGATAGGTTTTTCCACTCTAACCCTGGTGTCCCTTCTTGTGTTCCACTGTGCCAAGATAGATGAATTTCACACTCACCAGATTACGTGGGTCCTGTGTGCCTTATGACACTAAGACCATAAGAGCTTTGGCAAACCGGAAGTGCCGCTCTCCACACCGTAGCTCACATATGTGACGGCGTTTTATCAAATTTTTCTGTTTCTTCTTGTTTTATTCTATATTGGGACTATGTTATGGATTACCTGGATTTTGTGCAATAAAATATCAGTTGAAAAAACGATACTGCACTATCTGGGCCTTCCCTTTCTTTTATACATCCCGCATTGGAGGTGGATGACAGGAGGAGCGTTGCTGCAGGAAAAAGGTACCTGTCTGGAGGGAACACATCCCGGGCCCAGGGGGTCACCAAAGTTCTTATGGTCTTAGTGTCATAAGGCACACAGGACCCATGTAATCTGGCGAGTGTGAAACTCATCTATCTTGGCACAGTGGAACACAAGGAGGGACACCAGGGTTAGAGTGGAAAAACCTATCACCAAGCACCATTCACTGTGCACTTTATTTTGAAATTTATCACCAAGAAGTCACATTATTATAAACTTTTTGCACATGAGCTTATTTTGCACATGAACTTCAAGGAAATTTTAGGATAATACTTATATTTTCTGCACTATATATGATCTTGCACTTTTATTAGATTTACACTCAGTATCATATTTATTAATCATTGCAATTTTAATTAAGTATATTTATATATAATTTTATATACCATCTGCATCAAATCACAGGGTTTATACGCACTTTATATTTTAAAATATTGCAACCATTTATTTTAATTTACTTAAATTAAGCAAGCACTATAGGTAATCCCATATAAAAGATTACTTCACATTTGATCCATGTCATATTACTTGTATGAAAAGAATTGATCATCTATATCACATTATCTGTATACGTGTCAAAATGTTTCTACAAACCGCATTGCAATTTTATTATTTGAATGTAAATCAATTACCTTTTCTACAGCTTTACAATTCATTATTTTTGATCTACAGCATTTACATGTACCAGCATATTATACTGAATTAAAAAAAAGTTTGTAAACAAAAAAGAAAGAATACCCATCAATAGTGATAAATCGCTTTGCAAAGCCTGGCTGGCAAACTTTGTAAAAATGTTTCACTTTGCCCTTATCCTGTTTAGCACAGTAGTGTGAAGGGGGCTAATGGCACTTTTCCACTGCAAGTACCGGCTCGGCTCTACTCGGCCCTGCTTGGCCCCGTTTGGCTTTCCACTGCATGGTACGGTGTTAGAACGGTTCGGTACGGTTTGCTTTTCCACTATAGTACTAAAGTAAGTGGGTGGGATAACAACGATTCTCTGACCAATCAGTGGCTAGTAGTGACTGCATGCAAAGGATTGTGGGATATGGTACCGGTATGGTACCCCTTGGAACCACAATCGAGGTGGTACTGTTTTAGAGAGCCGTACCGTTCGGTTCCATGTAGTGGAAAAGCGCCGCTGTACCGTACCGAACCGTTCCTACACCATACCATGCGGTACCAGCAGTGGAAAAGCACAAAAGGGAGCCGAACCGTTCGGTTCCATGCAGTGGAAAAGCCCCCATAAGAGACCCCATAAGTAGCTTGGTGTTGCTGATAATAGCCAGCAGCTTTGAAGACTGAGATAAAAAAAACAGGGCATGGACAGAAAAGAAACCGGGAGCAATAGATTTTTAAAGCTAGATGTACTATGTGGGTGATTATACATTGGGTAATTGAAGCAAGAAATTTCACTTTAATCTAATTCTTTCTTGGAATACTTTTACTAAATTTTAAGTTGACAGCAAGCATCTTCCGCTCCACTCCTCTGCCAGTAATGTCACAGCTTTTACATTCTCCCCCAAAGCCTGGGATCTCCAGCAGACTTGTGGTGTTTCCCATGCCTGCTTGCTACAGAGGTCGAATTTGTAAATTCTCTCAGACTATATTAAGGGACTAACAGCTAAAGCATACCCATAGACTAGAATGTGCAAAGATGGCAGCACTGACTAATGAAATATGTTTGAGGCTTTGCTTACAACAAGGATTTCAATTTCACTTCGTAGCCAATTATGAACATACTAATGAAGCGTTGCTAGTGGTTCTAAATAACTGTTTACTTTAAAAAGGGCAAAACCTGAATTCTCTTTTCTGTTAGCAGAGTTCGGTAATCCAAATTTTGATTTACACAAAATCTCCATGTAAAAAATAAATAAATAAAAACAACACACCCTTTGGCATCTGCTTATTTAGGATGTCCCTTAATTCACAACATAAACATCTTATGCAAGGCTCCATTCACACCTGAGCATATCGTTTCAAGGTGTTTTTTGCAGGCATTGACATCTAACAAAACTGCTTGTAATCTGCTCATATGTGAACAGGGGCCATTTTAATGAATGGGATTTTGCTTGTTGGGCGTTTTGAGACTTCAGAGATGAGCGTTTTACGAGCTGAAAAACGCTCAGGTGTGAGCAAGGCCTAAGGTTATTGGGCCAGGCTTACACCGATTCACTGTGGTTTTGGTGCAGCACGATTGTATCCACATTTTACACACCATTTTAGGTGCCCTCCCATTGATTTCTATTCAAGCATATTTTCTGAAAGTGCTTCAAAGATGCAGCATTCTGATGCGCTCTAAAGAAGAAGTTCACTTTTTTAAAAATGTGCATTTATTATTTTTTGTTACAGGAGCCTGGAAATCATTGCACCAGCGATCAGCAGATCGCTAATGTCATGCAGGTCTCCGGCAAACTGTCAGTGTATGGGCTTAACCATACATCCAGTATGTGTAAGCTCATTGTTCCTGTCAGGAACACTCAATGAACAAGTTCATTGAGAAATCCAAGCTGACAGCCGTTAAGGATTTCGGAGCTTGTAGTTCATTCAGACACAGGGAGCAGTGTGTCTGAATGATGCGGTTGTGTGGGTGGAGCCCCGCATGGCCACGCTGTTTCTAAATAGTGGAAGCTAGTACAGGGAGGTTCAGCAGGAGGCTGCAGCACTGGGAACAGGTTACATGTTCCACCTTAAAATCGGGTGTAAAATGTAACATGTTCCCAAAGGTGAATTTATTCTAAAAAAAAAAACACAACAAACAAACAAACACACACGGTCCAACAGAAGTCATTAGGAGCGCAACTAAGTATGTGTGTAAAACCATGCATAAGATCACGCTACACCCAAACCACAGCACAGCAGCATGTGTCCAGCCCTACATATACTAATCGCATTTTGAATACATGCACAAATGACATATTTGATAAAGATATTCTTTTACACCCAATTTAAATGATTATTTTTTCATCGTTCGAATATTTCAGGGAATGCCACAAAACAAATGAATTAAAGATAAAAAGGCTGATGTGTGATAAAAAAAAAAGGAAAAGAAATATAGATTAGCAAATTCTAATGAGCTGACAGTAAAGATTGACAAGCAAAACTAAAAATATAACATGTAAAAAACACACCTCCGCTGTCAAAAGGGGATTTATTTTGTAAAGCCAATGGACAATCTCTCCACAAAAAGCTTTTCAGAGCCAGCTGTACTGTGTGGTTTCACACAGACTAAATTTAGACAGTTCTGTTCATCACAGCAATGCTGTGTGTCAGCCACATCAAAGCCCAAGGGCAGAAAGATAAACAGTGAATACAGGTCACGTAGCTCTGTAGCTAACAAACTGTAAGAGAGCTTGCACTCCAGGGTATTCAAGGCAGTTTTGTCATCAGCAATCTAGTATCCCCTGAGCCTGCACGTCCATTGGTTGCCTAGCAACCATGGTGTTAATACCTAGGGGAAGAGAATCTTACCAGGCATCTGGCCGTTCATCTGGCTCTGCATGTGTGGTGCAGACGGGCCCCCTCCTACCATTCCTTCTGAAGGCATGTTGTGAGAACGTGGTTGGTGTGGAGGGCCACTCTGATTCATTCCTGCCGGACCCATAGGCATGTTCGGTGTAGGTAGCTAAAAGATTTAAAAATATAATTCAATACAAGGGTACAAATTAAATTCCACGCACTGCCACACAAGCTCGTTTAAAGAGAAAAATATTCCTACTGATGTCAGTGTACTGCATCTTACAGAAATGGCTCTGTGGCTATATAGCAAACTACTTAGAGCAATTCCATGATCTCTCTAATCACACAATACTTCTCATTCTAAAAAGGTAGTGCTATTACAGCTTACAATATGGCCAAATAAATAACACCTGCAAAATACTGACTCAGCTGTCAAAATAGAGTTTGTGTACTCCCAGTAAAATAGAGACACATGATTTTTTCATCTTCGGGTTATACTGCCCTCTACAGGAGAACGGAATACAGGGAAAAAGACAAAAATAAAAACAAAAAAACACACACACAAGCAGCTTAAGAGCCGGTTCACACTGCCGCGACCTTTAAGTCGCCTCATAAGGGGCGACTTCTATCGCGACTTGTGAATTTTTTTTACGCGACTTATATGATAGACGACTTTGTATTTGGCCAATCAGAATATGATGTTTTTTGGATAGTGTCTGGGGGGTAGTGTCTGGGGGGTCTAAAAAGTGCCCCTGTGAAGTTTCATCACTGTAGCATGTCCAGAACCAGCAAAATAAAAAAAAAAAAAAAAAAAAAACATTTTTCTTATAATTATTAATACAGCAGTGTGGCGGCTTCTCTACACCTTGCATTTTTTATTGCTGGCATTTATCGGGCATTTTTGGAGGCAGGCATGACTTTTTTTGGAGCTGAAACTTCACAGGTACACTTTTTAGACACCCCAGACACCAAATCCAAAAAAGACATGCCTGCCTCAAAAAATGCCTGATAAATACCTGCAAGAAAAACGGCCAGGTGGAGAGAAGACATATTCATGTACTAATAAAAATTATATGAAAAATGCTCTTTTTTTCTTGCTCAGGACCATTTTTATGGAAAGTCGGATCACAAGTCGCTTCAAATAAGACAAGGAGGTGACTCCCATTGAAGTATATGGGACAAGTCGGATCACAAGTCACCTCAAAGTAGTACAGGACCCTTTTCTGAAGTCGGAGCGACTTCAGTAGTGCCAATTAAGACGGCACTCATTGATTAACATTGCTTTTGAGTAGTACAGGACCCTTTTCTGAAGTCGGAGCGACTTCAGTAGTGCCAATTAAGACGGCACTCATTGATTAACATTGCTTTTGTTATGTCAAGCGACTTGGGGCGACTTGAGGGCACACAAGTTGCCTCACAAGTCGCGCTAGTGTGAATGGGCTCTAAATCAATAAATCTCTATAGCAAAATATAAACATTGGCCCGCAATCACACTACCGCGGCACGACTCTGTACTACTTCGGGGGCGACTTGTGAAGTTCCGTGCACCGCGACTTCGGCGCGACTTGCATGGACTTCATATAATGAATGTCTATGCAAGTCGCTCCGAGGTCGCCCCGATGTAGTACAGGACCCTTTTTCCAAGTCGGAGCGACAGGGAACAGGGAGAAAACCCCCCCCCCAGACTCACAACAAGTCATGTACGCCTTCCAAACTTAAAGATAAACCTTCCTGGAAGTAGATTTACTAGCTTTCAACAGCTTAGGAATCACCGACTGACAGCTCTCTGTCCTTCAGCACCTGGCTTTCATAAGGCAGGCCGTTAAAGCAAGCAACTGTAAAGCAGGATGGAAGATTGGTCCCTGAGCCAGAAGATCTTCCCCCGAGAGGAAGTTTTCAAGGGACGTCTGATACCAGCCTTATCAGGCCTGCGTAAGAAGACCAGAGAGGCCAGTCTGGTGCCACCAGAATGACTGGAATCCCTTTTACCTCGATTCTGCGTAGCAGTCTCGACAGAAGTTGTATTGGAGGAAAAGCGTAAATCAAATAATACTGACCCCAAGGGGCCACCAGGCCCCCTGCAGCGTCGGCCAAAGGATCCCGAGACCTTGACACGAACCTCTGCACCTTCCTGTTGAGATGGGGGGCCAAAAGGTCTACATCAGGGGTCCCCCACCGGAGACATAGCTGATGAAACATCTCCAGGTGAAGAAACCAACGTCTGCCGACTGAGATAGTCCGCTTGCCAATTCTCTACCCCCGGAATGTGCACAACAGAGAGGGCCGGAACATATAGTTCTGCCCCTCAGGATGCCGGCTACTTCCCGGGTTGCCAGGGAACTCCTTGTGCCCCCTTGATGGACATATGCCACTGCCATAGCATTGTCCGATTGTAGCCTCACCAGGCATCCCTGCAAACGATCAGTCCACCGAGACGAACAATGCCTGATCGCCTAAATCGCCAGGATGTTGATCGGCAGACTGGAATCCTCTCGAGTCCAAACACCTTGAGCCGAGTATACTCCCAAGACACATCCCACCCAGACAGACTGTTATCCGTGGAAATCACTTGTCCGGTACAGGGGAAGAAAATACTTTCCCAGGTGAAGCTCTGGGGAGAGGAGCCACCATATCAGAGACCCTCTCGTACCCCGAATCAACAGGATCAGATCGTCCAGTGACTGCAAATCCTTGTCCCATTTGGCAAGAATCTCTTTGCAGAGGTCTGGTATGGAACTGAGCAAAAAGGAACCGCCTTGAAGGTGGAGACCATCAGACCCAGCACTTGCATGCAAGGCCTGAGCGACGACCAATAGGTTGGACGACAGGAGCCGAATCGCATCCTGCAACTTCAGTAATTTCGCCTGTGGAAGAAACACCCGGGCTGAATCCAGAGTCAAACCCAAGTAGTACAGCTTGGTGGACGGTGTCAAAGCCAATTTCTGAAAATTTAGTGTCCATCCGAACTCCTGTAGAGTTCGCACAGTATTGTCCAAGTCGACTTCTAGAGCCGAAGAAGACTCTGCACGCAGAAGCAGATCGCCCAGGTAACCTAGTACCGCGCTCCCCTTCTGCCGAAGCAATGCTGACACTAGGGCCAAACTTTTGTGAACACCCGAGGAGCTGAAGCGAGACCAAAAAGGTCACACAACGAATGGATAGTGCTCCTCGCCCACAGCAAACGGAAAAAACAAAAAAAAAAAAAACGCTGGTGCCCGACATGTATTGGAATATGAAGGTAAGCGTCCTTGAGATCGATATAAGCCAAAACATCTCCTTGATGAAGGAAAGCCACTACTATGTGAATGGACTTCATCCGAAAATTTCTGAACCCGCACAAAGTGCCTTCCTTCCTTGGAACGGTAAACAGATTTGAATAAAAACCTTGAAAAAAACGTGCCGACTCTGGAACAGGCACAATGACTCCTTGTGCTAACAGGTCCTGCACTGCCCTGTAAAGGCCCTGCAGCCGATCGTGAGACAGGCGTAAATTGCAAGGAAAGAACCTTGCCGGAGGCAAGCACTAAAACTCGATCTTGTAAACGAACCAAATCAACTCGTGGACCCATTTGTCCTGAATGAGCAAGGTCCACGGGTGCGGAAAGAAGTGAAGATGTCCCCCCACCCCAGATACAGATGAGGGCACTCCTTCAGGCTGGGGAAGGCTTGCCTGTGGAACCAGTAGTGCCCGCTTTTGACTTACCATTACAGGATCTATCAAAGCCACCCACGAAGTTACAGGTGGATTTTTAACCCTTTTCCTGCGATCAAGTCGAAGGAAAGGGCCGCTTGTGAGCCCAGAAAAACGGACCACGTTTACGAAGTTCCTTGCCCCTAGCAACCTGAGGAAGTAAGGTACTCTTACCGCCACGTAAAGCCCTTAATGATTTCCTCCATAGAGGCACTGAACAAACGGTCACCTACAAAAAGATAGATCAGTCAGCACGTTTTATGAAGGCCGACCAGTGCTTCAAGCAAATCATGTGGCGAAGGATCACCGCCGTCACAGATACTCTGCCAAGCCAAAAAGGGACCGTGTAAAAAGATGCATCAAAAAATGTACTGTAGCCCCTGGATCAGCTAATCCGCCAGCTCCCGAGGAGGATGATACCCTTCCAAATCCTGGCGTAACATTTTTGCCCATTCCGTTATGGTCTGGGATACCAAGGTGATAGCAAACACCGCCCTCATCATTGAACCTGCCATGGTGAAAAGGTAGGGAGCCAGAGCCTCAGCTCTCTTGTCCACAGGATCCTTAAAGGATGGAGAATCCTCCTCCGGCAAAAGTGTGGCCTATTTAGCCTGGAAACCTGAGGGTCCACCAACGCTGGAACCGTCAGTTTCTTCCAGAGAGACTCCTCAAAGGGATATCTCCTAGCGGAATGCTTAGGTATTTTATCCATGCGTTTCGGGGATCCCCACTGACTAGCAACAATCTGATCAAAATAGGCAGGAAAGGGAAACCTTAGTCAGTCACCTTGGAAGATCTGTGGGTGCCAAATTGCACCGGCGTCCCTGACTCAGCATCAGCCGAGTCCTCCAACTTTAAAGTTTCTCGCACTGACACAATCGATGCTTTTTAATGCGCGGCTGCAGAGGACACAGGTGAAGGCGGGGGGAGCTTCTTGCTAGGCCGCCTTTGCAGGGCCATAGCATACTTTGACACAAGTGACTGCAGGGCCACCGTCATGGCCGCCAGGGCAAACAGACTCCGAGGGTCCCACAGCTTCAAAGAGTGGGTCAGGTGGGGATACAAGTTCCAGGGACTCTTTTTTGTGCCCAAAAGAAAAAAAAAAGTTGTTTTTTTTTTTGGAAAAAAAACCCTGCACACCGCACCGCTGGAACACCACAAGGATCAGCGCACCTGTGGAGCTGTATATAGCAGAGTAAGACTGTATACCCACAGAGACTCACCACCATGCACCCATTTAAAAAGGGAAAAAAAGTGCCAAGACCGCAGATCCCAGCAGGGAGCCAGGTCCTTACTCCTGACTAGGCAGAGAAAACTGAAGTCCTATAGCAGGAAGTGATTGTGTACCCCCTGGTACTGCCTCAGGGGCAGTCAAAATTATTTCTGCCTAGTCCTACCCCTGAAGAGAGAGCAGCATGAGCCCAAGGGTCTAAGAAGACATGGAGCTGTGTCTGTCAGTGAACGCAAGATAAATATTTTTTCAAGATCTTTCATACACGGTATGGTGGCTGGGCCTTAAAGATAGATTGAATACCACACTGGACTTTTATTTTAGAACTGCGTATTTTAGGATATACTTTATATCTAAATTTCCTTGTATTTTTTGCATTATAATAATTTTTTTTGATGTGCAGTTTTTTTTTTTCTTTTCCTTTTCACTTTTATGGTCTACTCTTTTTTTTTTCACTACCAATTTCTGATTGTAACGGTTTTAGGTTTTTATTAATACTGAGATTTTAAGCATGGATCGAATAGGGGTTTAACCTCCCTGGCGGTATGATTCTTTCGGATTTTAGGTGCTGAAAGCGGTACCATTATTTTGCATGTAATTCTTATGAGCAGCCCAAACCAACTTTTTATATACGATTTCTTTTTACTGTGCATTCTTCTTTATAACATCCCGGGTATGATAAAGTTTGAAACACAAAATCCTAAATAATAGAACACTTTTTTTTCCAAAAAATAACACTTTTTATTCAATAAATTATAGTAAATAACGTAATCAAAAACACTGACATTTTTTTTTTGTCAAACAAGGATGCAATATCTTTTTTTTTTCCCAAAAAGGATGCAATATTAGTGGTAATATTGCTTCAATAAACGTCCCGGGTGTGGAAAATTTTGAAACAGGGTACAGCGCAAAGTCCAACGTCACAGTCAGGACAGTAGTACCGCGTTTCCTTTCTGATTTTGCGTCCAGTGTTGTCACGCTTAGAACAGCAAACCACACACATCCTTCTGGGTGCAGACTTCTCCGGAATGTGGAATGTGGTCCATAAAGTGATGACCGGTCAGGCGTTCACAACACCAGCAGCACGGCGTCCGGATCTACTTACTGTTGGTGTTTGGTGCCTGAGAAATATGAGCTCAGCAATTTTCCACACACCACAGGCCTGTCACTCTTCTTTTTTAGGAGAATGAATGCATTCCACAAACACTGTTCCAGAAGGTGCTTAAATATTTTTTTATGTACCATGACAGTAGCGGTGTTGTGGATGGTACTCATCAGGCAGACATCTTTTTTGTCACGCCATCTCAGTGCCAACATTTTTCCTTTCTGCCAGGCAACTAATTCTCCAGGCTTCAGCTTTTTGTTGGCAAAGCTGGGGGGCATGTCACGCCAGTTAGCTCTGACGGTCCCATACGCATCAGTCTTGTGTTGTAGAAGGAACTCATACAGTTCTGGGGATGTATAGAAATTGTCTGTGGTGACACAGTACCCCTGATTCAGCAGAGGCTCAATCAGCGTCAGAACTGAAGCGGTTGCCATTCCATAGCTGCTGAACCTTTCGTTGAACTTGGTTCGTCTCCCGGTGTATAGGACCGAATTCCAAATATATCCAGAGCTGGATTCACACAGCATAAATGATTTTATTCCAAACCGTGCTCTCTTGGACGCAATATATTGTATCCAGCTGAGTCTCCCTTTATAGGCCAATAGTCTTTCGTCAAAATTAGTTGATAAAATGTCCCAGATCTTTTTGAGCTTCGGAGCTGGATGAGAAGTCTCAAATTCGTCATTATTTGTAAAGTGCAAATACTTCATAATGAGCGAAAATTTGTACTCCGACATAACGGTGCCAAAAAAAAAAAAAAAGGAGTGGCAGTTGGCAGTCGATCACGCACCAAGTCCACACATCGCTCGGCACAGTCACAGCATCATGGCTGAAATCACTTTCAGCGCCCGATGATGAACTTCCCCATGAATCGCTGTCACTCCACTCTGCAAGCGATTCAGTATCGCTGTCGCCCTGCAGGTCGTATACTGCTTTTGAGGTTGCGGCGCGCAGAAAAATGCAAGATGTGCAAAGGAGAAAGCACTGGGGGGGGGGGGGGGGGCAATCAAAAGGTCAATTTATTTTATTTTGGCAATGTAATCCAATAGGATTACAGTGTATCAGTGTGTTTGTGCATATTCTTTTTGAATTTGCTGCCGGTTCCACCCCCCTGCAGACGTCACGTCGCAGGAGACGGAAGCCGGGGCTCACAGAGGAGCGGGAGGAAGCTCCGCCGCCGCATACATCGCTGGATCCCGGTGACAAGGTAAGTAAAACCTCTACCAGGATCCAGGGATCTTTCTAGCGGTACCCCGAGTGTGGCTCGGGGTTACTGCTTTTGGCTCTGAAATTTAACCCCGAGCCTCGCTCGGGAATACCGCTAGGAAGGTTAATACAACTATAAAAACACATGGCATAGTTTACACATTTCTTAGCGCCTCACTTTAAATTTTGATCTATATTTTAGTGTGATATACACTTAAAAGAGGCAGCTGTCATATATGCTTGAAGGCACAGGTGGTTAGGGCCCTTTACAATAGGATTTTCATTTAAATAAAAGATACTCCTAAATTTGTGTATACATTAAATGAAAAAAAAAAAAAACTTCAAATAACCACATAAAAATTTTGAACCTTTTTTTTTTCTTTTTAATTACTGCCTTTCATTAGGGAGCTGTCCCTCACCCTCATCACTTCTTTAACACCTGGAAATAGGGCAAGCATTTGGTTAACTCTCCCTAAGGGGGACACGGACAGAAAATAAAACATTGAGGATCTAACCTTTTCCCATGATACACAAAAGCTAGGATTTCCACTATAGGAGATTCTTTTTCCTCTTTTTCACACGCCAATTGGCCACAGGGGGAGCCATCTAGCGGATGCGATGTCTGCCGGTCACCCACAATCATTCCCTGTGGAGACAGAAAGGCGATCTGCTGATGTAAAGACCGCAGACTGCTGTTCTGTTAGTGATGAACACAGGGATCCGGTGTTCTTCCTATTTGGGAACACAGGTCTATGTTCACCCAGCAAGTCCATCCCCCCACACAGTTAGAAAGCACCCCCTAGGGAAACATTTAACCCTTTGATCGCCCCTGGTGTTAACCCCTTCCCTGCCAGTGTCATTAGTACAGTAAAACAGAGCATATTTTTTAGTACTGATTACTGTAGTAATGTCACTGGTCCCCCCGAAAGTGTCAAAAATGTCAGGTGTCCGATCTGTCCGCCGCAGTCCTGAGAAAAAAAAAAAAAATTGCTGGTTGCCGCCATCACTACTAAAAAATAAATAAAAATGACAAAATCTTTCCCCTAGTTTGTAAACGCGATAACTTTTGCGCAAAGCAATATACACTTATTGGGGTTTTTTTTACCAAAAATATGTAGCAGAAAACATATTAGCCTAAAACGTTGAAAAAATTTTAAAATTACCTTGTAAAGCACTATACAAGTGCATGTGATGAGCAGATCGTATTGCACACAGCGGTCTCGACCGCAATGGATGGCGGGTGACGTCCCGCCCTGTGGGACGTAACGCGTGCGAAGGGGGAAGGGGCCGGTTGACGTCACCCGCCATCCATTGCGGTCGAGACCGCTGCACTGCTATGTTCAATAAAGTAATTTATTGCGGTAATGCACTATGTCCGAACCTTTGACCCGCTTTATGGACCTGTGATCTGTTACCTGTGAGCCTTATTTTCTGATGAAGAGGAATACTGATCTAATCTATATTGGGGATATCCATGGAGAAAGTTTATGTCTTACTAGCCCGTCTGGTGACACAGGGGCTAAGTGTGAGGCTAATGAGACTGGGTGGAGGATTACCAGCACATTGAAGAGCACTGAATGTTTATATCTTGTGCATGCTTCACCATAATTTGCACCTGTGGACTGCTCTCCTCGATATCATCTTCATAATCCATATTTGACAGCGCTGCACTTTTTGTTATATATTTGTTATTGTGACTTTTGGTTTATTGATCCTTTAGTGCATAGCAGCTTTCTATTATTATTTTATACAGTTGTGCTGATTTTTTTATTATTAAATGTTTTATAGCAGAAAGTAAAACATTTTTTTCAGAATTGTCTATTTTTGTTTATAGCGCAAAAAAATAAAAAATTGCACAGGTGATCAAATGCCACCAAAAGAAAGCTCTATTTGTGGAAAAAAAAAAAAAAAAAAATTTGGGTACAGCGTTGCACGACTGCACAATTGACGGTTAAAGTAACAGTGCAGGATTGCAAAAAATGGCCTGGTCATGCACTTCTGGTCCAAAAGTGGTTAAAGTATATTTTCACGCAGTGAAACTGCTGTTTCCAGTTCTTTTCTTCACTGCTCTGTGGTGACAGAACATAGCAAGAGAGGGGGCGTGTCTGACCATGCCAGTTTAGAGCAATGTCAGTAGAGATGGGCAGTTTTTGGTACAACTGTTTGCAGCTGGAGAAGGATATCATGGTCAACCAATCAGTGAGAATTTCCTGCCTAACAGTGGACATGTAAGCCTCCAGCTTAGCTACATTCTACAGCCACAGTTCGTATTCATCTAACTAGGGCTGAAACAACGAATCAATTAAATCGGCAACTAATCGATTAAGAAAATAACTGTCAATTATTTTCATAATCAATTAGTTGGTCAGCCGATTAGTTGGCTTGCATACAGAATGCATGATTTAGTTACATATCAGGAAATATAGTGCAGCACACATACAGCTCAGTACACCATCCACACATTTCAGTAAGTGCCTGAGAACTTGTGAATGTGTGAGGAGCAATGCCTCATGGGACATGTAGTCCTGGGCAGGAAGTGAGTGGTTCTAAAAAGGCAGAAGGTTTTTTTTACCTTGCTATAGGGGCAATCTATACTATGCTTTGCAGCTTGCTATTGGGGCACTCTCACGGCAGGAGGAGCCAGACGTGTTAGTGGGGGACCGCAGAAGAGGAGAATCAGGGCTGCTTTGTGCAAAACCATCACAGAGCAAGTAAGTATTAAATGTTTGTTTTTAAAAAAAAACCTTCAGGCTCCGTTCACATCTAGGCGTTTTGGGGCGTTTTTGGGGCGTTTTTCTGCTCTAGGATCAGCTCTCAAAACGCCCAACAAGACAAATCCTATTCATTTCAATGGCCCCTGTTCACATCTGAGCGTTTTGACGCTGTATACAAAACGCCCAACGCTCAAAAAAGTACATGAGCTTCTTTTTGGGCAGATTACAGGCGTTTTCCATTGATCTCTATTCAATCTAAAAACGCCTGCACAAAAATCGCGGTAAAAATCGCGGTAAAAAACGCCGCAAAAATCGCGGTAAAAAACGCGCGAAAAACGCTACGCTCAGGTGTGAATGTAGCCTTAAAGACTGTGCAGGGAAGATCTGAACCCAGAGAAGATGGAGGCTGATAGACTGGAGCTAATATAAAGGCATTACAATTAAATTTAAAGTAAACTTTTACCAGTATTGAAGATGGCTAAAGATGGACGTGGTCTCCAGCGGGGACGACAAGGGTTTCGTTAGGAGGTGTCACAATGTGCTAGTATGCGATGCATACTAGCACATTATGCATTTACTTTGCAGGGAAGAAATAAAAAAAAAATTAAAAAATAAAAATAAGGAAGAGTTTACTTCCTCTTTAAAATGATCATATCCATGAAAAAAGGCTCAGCTTTTAGTACTACTAAAATATAAAAGATTTTTTTTCTCCCTTCATATAGCTTCATGTCTGCCTCCTAGTTAAAATGCCCATATATCCGACTTCTGGGTGTATTACTAAATTAATTATATATATATATATATATATATATATATATATATATATATATATATATATATATATATATATATATATATATATATATATATATATATATATATATATATATATATATAAAACCTTCAGGGTTTCACAGTATAAATGAACCCCTTATAGTAGCGATTATCTGCTCTTTTTGTACTATAAAGTGCTAATTTTAGTTCGTTTTTTTCTAACACCATTATGACAGGTGATACAAAAAAAATAAAAATAAAAAAAAGGGTGCCGTTACTACTAAATGGCTTAGGCCTGCTTGACATGTTGCGTTTTTTTTTGGCGTATTTTGCAGAAACGCACTGCAGTTCATTCAACATGGTTTCCTTTGGTCCTTTCAGCCGCTGCATATTTTGAAAGGACTTTTTTTCCAATGCAAAACGGTGCTTTGTTGGTTCAATAGACTAAAGGGAGAAGCTTCAGGAAAGCATGTAGTCCATTTTTGCCACGTTTTGCGGTTTTTAATCTGCCCAACAACAAAATCGGCAAAAAAAAAAAAAAAAAAGGATAAAAAAAAATGCAAATTGCACAGCAAAAAGCATTGCAGAAACGGATCAAAAGCAAACTGCATAAGTGTGAACCGAGCCTTATGATGGCCATAAACGTACTGATTTTCGGATGAGAATATTCATACAAAAAATCTTCGTATATATTCACTGAATGAAAGAATGTGGTTTGAAAATTTAACTTGTTTTTAACATTCAGTTTTAAGTTCTATTCGAAAAAGCACATACACGGTCTGAAAATTCCTTTGACCAAAAAGTTTTCTATTCTGCTCCGTCTTCAAATTTTCCCATCACTGTGGTTGAAAACAAATGCAGATTTGACCCCCACTAACGATAAAAGAAAATAAATAAAATAAAAATCGAACGAACATTCTTAAAATTAAAATGTTTTGGAAGGAAGGCATTGTTTTTGTATGGCCAGCTTAAGTGACAGCAGGCACAGGGAGCTTTTATCAAGCCACCTACCTATGACATGGGAGTCTGTCATACAGAATATCTCTTCAGTTCTGTCTGAAAAATCAGCAAAACCATCTATTTTATTTTTTCTTTAAATAAAAAATGTGATCTCCAAGTCTGATGATATTTACCAGAGTCAACATCTAATAGTATATAAGGTATATATCTCTTCAGTCTTATTCTTAGAGTGGATTAGAGATTTTGCTCCCCAACCATATAGCTATTTATTTTTACCACTGCATAAAGATATTTAAGAATAAATTAACTTTCTAAAAAAAAAAAAAAAAAAAAAAATTTACATATTAACCTCTTTACCTCTAGCCACTGTGCTGCTACTGCGGCACAATGGCTCGTTATCGTCTAGCGACGTAGACCTACGTCGCTAGACTCCTCCCCTGTAGGCGGAGGCGCGCTCCCGCTGTTTTCATTCACAGCGGGAGTCGGGCCAGGGGAGAAGCGGCGGCGATCGCCGCTGCTCTGCCCCGATCGTCGGGGAATCCAGTTTGGAGATCCGCCCGCCTGTGTAAACAGAGCGGGCGGATCTCCTAAGTGACAGGGAGTGACAGATCGGAGTGTTCAGCATAGCTGAACATCCGATCTGTCCCTGGCTCACACAGTCACCTTCCCCCCCCCCCCCCCCCCACACGTCAGTAAGCACTAGGCATACATTAACCCCTCTCTCGCCAATAAAATTAACCCCTTCCCTGCCAGTGTCATTTTTACAGTAACAGTGTATATATATATATATATATATATATATATATATATATATATATATATATATATATATATATATATATATATATATATACAGTGGGTACGGAAAGTATTCAGACCCCCTTAAATTTTTCACTCTTTGTTATATTGCAGCCATTTGCTAAAATCATTTAAGTTCATTCTTCTTCCTCATGAATGTACACATAGCACCCCATACTGACAGAAAAACACAGAATTGTTGACATTGTTGCAGATTTATTAAAAAAGAAAAACTGAAATATCACATGGTCCTAAGTATTCAGACCCTTTGCTGTGACACTCATATATTTAACTCAGGTGCTTTCCATTTCTTCTGATCATCCTTGAGATGGTTCTACACCTTCATTTGAGTCCAGCTGTGTTTGATTATACTGATTGGACTTGATTAGGAAAGCCACACACCTGTCTATATAAGACCTTCCAGATCACAATGCATGTCAGAGCAAATGAGAATCATGAGGTCAAAGGAACTGCCTGAAGAGCTCAGAGACAGAATTGTGGCAAGGCACAGATCTGGCCAAGGTTACAAAAAGATTTCTGCTGCACTTCAGGTTCCTAAGAGCACAGTGGCCTCCATAATCCTCAAATGGAAGACGTTTGGGACGACCAGAACTCTTCCTAGAGCTGGCCGTCCGGCCAAACTGAGCTATCGGGGGAGAAGAGCCTTGGTGAGAGAGGTAAAGAAGAACCCAAAGATCACTGTGGCTGAGCTCCAGAGATGCAGTCAGTAGATGGGAGAAAGTTGTAGAAAGTCAACCATCACTGCAGCCCTCCACCAGTCGGGGCTTTATGGCAGAGTGGCCCGACGGAAGCCTCTCCTCAGTGTAAGACACATGAAAGCCCGCATGGAGTTTGCTAAAAAAACACCTGAAGGACTCCAAGATGGTGAGAAATAAGATTCTCTGGTCTGATGAGACCAAAATAGAACTTTTTGGCCTTAATTCTAAGCGGTATGTGTGGAGAAAACTAGGCACTGCTCATCACCTGTCCAATACAGTCCCAACAGTGAAGCATGGTGGTGGCAGCATCATGCTGTGGGGGTGTTTTTCAGCTGCAGGGACAGGACGACTGGTTGCAATCGAGGGAAAGATGAATGCGGCCAAGTACAGGGATATCCTGGACAAAAACCTTCTCCAGAGTGCTCTGGACCTCAGACTGGGCCGAAGGTTTACCTTCCAACAAGACAATGACCCTAAGCACACAGCTAAAATAACGAAGGAGTGGCTTCACAACAACTCCGTGACTGTTCTTGAATGGCCCAGCCAGAGCCCTGACTTAAACCCAGTTGAGCATCTCTGGAGAGACCTAAAAATGGCTGTCCACAAACTTTTACCATCCAACCTGACAGAACTGGAGAGGATCTGCAAGGAGGAATGGCAGAGGATCCCCAAATCCAGGTGTGAAAGACTTGTTGCATCTTTCCCAAAAAGACTCCTGGCTGTATTAGATCAAAAGGGGGCTTCTACTAAATACTGAGCAAAGGGTCTGAATACTTAGGACCATGTGATATTTCAGTTTTTTTCTTTTTTAATAAATCTGCAACAATGTCAACAATTCTGTGTTTTTCTGTCAGTATGGGGTGCTATGTGTACATTCATGAGGAAGAAGAATGAACTTAAATGATTTTAGCAAATGGCTGCAATATAACAAAGAGTGAAAAATTTAAGGGGGTCTGAATACTTTCCGTACCCACTGTATATATATATATATATATATAGCACTGATTACTGCAGTAATGTCACTGGTACCCACAAAAAAGTGTCAAAAATGTCAGTCAAGGGTCCGATCTGTCCGCCGCAATGTCGCAGTCCCGCAAAAAAAAAAAAAAAAAAAAAAAAAAAAAAAACACCAAAAATGACAGAAATCTTTCCCTTAGTTAGTAAACGCAATAACTTTTGCGCAAACCAATCAAAATACGCTTATTGCGATTTTTTTTACCAAACGTAGGTAGCAGAAAACAAATTGGCCAAAAATTGAAAAAAAAAATTGTTTTTTACATCTTTTTTGGGGGGAATTTCATATAAAAAAAATGTTAAAAATATTGTTATTTTTTCAAAATAAACGCTCTTTTTTTGTTTATAGCGCAAAAAGTAAAAATCGCACAGGTGATCAAACACCACCAAAAAAAAAACTCTGTTTGTGGGAAAAAAAAGGACGTAAATTTCGTTTGGGTACGGCGTTGCACGACCGCGCAATTGTCAGTTAAAGTCGCACAGCACCGAATCGCAAAAAGTGGCCCAGACGTAAGACAGCAAAATGCTCCGGTGGTAAAGTGGTTAAACTAAATTATACATCACACAAGTTATTATCCGATCGAAACAACATTCAGCCAGCTAATCGATTATGAAAATAATTGTTAGCTGCAGCCCTACATCTGTAAAACTTAACAGCAGGATAAAAATGTTAGAGCCACGTGGCATTTAGAAGAGACAACTTGTAATGTGTGTTTAATAATACCATCTCAGAGTATATAACTAACTTACTGCTGGTAATAAAGGTTGCATATTTTGATTGGAGTCTGCAATGGTGGCCAAGTAAACCAAATTTGTGTGCAACATTTGCTGATACCTAGAAAAAAAAGAGAAAAAAAAAAAAAAAAAAAAAAAAAGAATAAATAAAAAATAAAGTGTCTTACATTACCCTTCTACTTTTTAACTCTACAATTGTACCTGTTATGCTAAAAGAAATCAAACAGTGTTACAACAGAAATAACATTCTTAGGCCCCGTTCACACTGGGGCGACGCTACTTTGCCGGGCGACCTCATAGGTTGCGGCGCGCTGCTCGCCCGCGACCTCGGAGCGGCCGGCACGGACTTCATAACATTGAAGTCTATGCAGGTCGCTCCGGGTTGCCCCAAAGAAGCTCCGGACCCTTTTTCTAAGTCGGAGCGACTTGTGTCACGCCTATTAGAATGGGTCCGCAGCTTCTCTATGGAAGGCGACCTACAGCGACCTGTCAGGCGACCAGGTCGCCCCAGTGTGAACGGGGGCTCAGGGATGCTTTCAAAACTTTCCAAAGCTAAAAGTAAACCCTCCTATTCTTTACACCGGAGGAAGAGGCCATCTTGCTCTCAGATCTGCAGATGTCATAGTGCTGCACATGTGATAAGCATGGAAACAGCCATTTGATGGCTTGACAATCTGGTTGGGAGAATAAGCATCTGTGAGTTATCATTCACGGCATGTCTTCAATGCAATCATTTTGGGAAACCATTAAATCGATGGGTTTGGAGTGCTCAATGATGTATTTTTAAAGCCTAATCTGCAACGGACCTCCACAGAACATTAAATGGGGTGCATGCAACTTGATTCACAGAGAACTTTGATCCAAGTTTATTTATACTAAGTGTGTCTCATCAGCTTGCATTTATTGTAGAGCCATGGACCAGAGGAAAGAAAAGTATAGTAATGTGTCTATCAGAGGAGCTAGCAAAGGAAACATTTCCAGGTCTGTGGCAAACTGAAAAACAATCAGCACGTTTAACCCCATTATGTCTGCCCAACACACAAGGCAGCAAAGGGGGGCTTAACACCCAGATGTGCTGCTGGGTGGCTGTTTATAGGCAGAGAGGTCACTCAAAGTAGAAAGAATGAGCTGTTCCAGACAGCTCCAAGTCCAGGCTATAGATCGGTGGGCCTGGCTTCCGATCATAAGACCAAACACATGATCACGGATCCTTCCATCCCACCTGGTTGAAAGTTTTTTGTACTCCCTATAAAATACTTTTCTATAAAACAAAGTTTTTAACTTTTGATTATACTACTGCCTAAAAGGGAGACAAAATGGACAGGCAAACAAAAACTGTAGACAAGGATGAACCTTCTTACTACCAGGATGCCTCAGTTTTGTAGAAAAGCTGTACTCGGAGTATAGTCATAAAAACCAAAGGGATGGGAACCTCAAATATAAAATGGACTCCAAGAAAGGGATTTTATGTACAAAAATCTATTTTCTTTCTCAGTCACTGAGAGACATACAAAGTCTTCACCTTTGTGTAGTCCAAAGGGTTTAAGGGCAACTGCCCCAGTCCAGGGGCTGTGGATGGAGGATGATTGCCTTCCAATGGTTTACGCCTGGGGTGTATATGGCGGACAAGGCATGAACAGGAGGTTCTGCCCAGGATAAGATCCGATCTACCTCTCCTTCCTTGCTGTGGCGAGACTTGAGGTTCCTCCATTTAATTGATGCATTTCCCCCACAGTGGTGGAGTCTGACAATCTGGAACAATAAAATTGCACCAGGATGATTAAGCGCTGCAAGAGACAGCCAGATCGCCTGAAGCTCCAGGGTGTTAATCAGGAGACAAAACTCCTCCTATGACCAAGTCTTCTGTACTGAGAGGGTGACTCTCCAGCCCCTATTACCTTCCTAAGACTCCTCTCTAGCCGAACAGGTTGACATCTGTTGCAAAGGATTATCCAGATTATGGGAAGGAAAGACTTTCAGATTGCAGAATTGGATTTCCTAGCCACAGGCCAAGGAAAATCTGGTCCTCAGTGCCAAACAAACAAATTGGTGTTTCAATGGACTTAACCAACTTGGCCCAGGATGAGAGAATGTTGCATTGTAGAATTTGAGGGAAACTTGGCAATTACCTGCCTTGAAGGAGGCTAAAATTAGGCCCAAGATTTTCATGCAAAAGAGGAGAAACAGATGACTCTTGGACTGGAGAGTTTGAATCTGAGAAAGAAAACTCTGAACTTCCTCATGTAGAAGAAACAGGCATGAGCTGTGTCCAGGACTAATCCCAGATATTCCGACTGGTCCAGCAACAGGTGGTTGTCCAATTCTGGCATTACAAATATAGATTTTAGTTTGAAAATGTTTATTTTAAGAGCATTTGTTCATTCATATTAAACCACAGTCCTAAAAATTCAAAGGGAGAAGAATAGAAATACATTTTTTTCTTGAACAAATGTTTGAACCGAGTATGTGGTTTTCTTTCCAGAATTACATGCGTTTTAAAATTGAATGTTGAAAAAGGAGGTGAAATTTTTAAATGAAATTGAGCCATTATACAAAATTCTTTTGGATTTTAATGAAATATTCACATCAGAAAATCCACTAGTGTAGGGCCAGCCTAAGTATCCCACAATGGGGATGCCACAAGGGCATAGCAGGGCCAATTCTGACGCCAACACCATAGTGAGCAACTGAAGGTGCAGATAAGAGGCCAAAGTGCAGGGCCACGAACTGAAAGCATAGTGGTCCCACAGCAATGAATGCATAGGAAAAATAGATGCACTGGACAAATGGGACACAGCACTGGTAAAATATGTGACATGCAGGTATACATACTTGATGTCCACAGAAACCAAAAAGTGTCCCTGGTGAAGCATGCTGATGATAGGCATTTAGAGCGAGAAAAGTGAATAAAAAAAAGGGAGTAAATTCCATGAACCCATTCTGCCACAGGACTGGGAATTGGGGGCACACCTTCACCTGCAGCGGAAGGCTTGTCTGAGCTTTTGGCAGACAAAGGGTACTTTCACACTGCTCTGTAGCAAATTAGTGATATTGCTGTGTTTCAGATGCATTTGCCGTGCATTTTTGGGTTGCCTGTATATGTGAAAAATGGACATGGGACTCAAAAACACATCACGGTGCGGTTCGATTTATTTCAATGGGAAGTTGCGTGTTTGGTGCTTGTTTTTAAACTGCAACAAAGATGCAGCATGCAGGACTTATCAAAATGCACTGCACCAGTAACGCAGCGGTGTGAAAAGTCCCATAGGATTTAAAGGGAAACATTTTTCTTGAAAGGAAAAAAATGCAGGAAAAACGTGTGAAAGGGCCCTAGGTCCCAGACTTTGGAGGAGGACTAGGAGCCAAGATTGGAGGGTCTGGACATGGAGAGAGTGGTGGTAGTGGAGGAATTAAATGGATGTTTAACAGATTAAAAAAAAAGGAAAAAAAAATTAGCTGTTCCCACCAGCAACATCTGATAATGGCATTAAAAGCAGATCTGAAAAGAGTTTGAAGGTTGTTTAACTAACTCCGAAGAGTGCAAAAATGTTGTGCAGCTCTTCCAGGTTTTTTTTATTTTTTGGTCAACGCTTAATTGAACAAGCTGAAGTTAGAAGTTGATTGACTACCATGCACAGCTGCACCGGATTATGCGCTCCAGATTTAGTAAAATCAATCCACTGTCTCTCTAAGGCAATGTGATTCAGACACTTTAGGATGTGTTTTCACAGATCAAAGCTCTAACCAAAATTTTTCCTATGCATGTATTTACTGACAGAAAACCCATATAAGAAATGAGTCCAGAAACTTAGCAACAGTCACAACTGAAGTTCAAAGCTACAGCGATTTGCTCTATGCTTTCTATAATCAAAGGGCCAACTGCAGTAGTGGCAAGATCTCATTTAAGGAATTTTAGTCATTCATTGTTCGGAACAGTAAAGTCACAGCTAAAATGGTCTGAAGAGACAGGTAGAACAGAGCTTAAAAAGGGCTTACAACTGCTCATCACTTGGGCAGTTAAACATGGGTGCATTCTCCAATGGCAAGGTAGTCTCTCTTTGTCAAAACTGCACACTGACAGAACCGAAGTGGGCGCAGACCATTTTTGTACAAAATCCTGTCCGAATGGGTACAAAACCAAAAAGTGTCTCGGGGACCAAACAGCTGGTCAGGGTGTTACCTAAAGAGAAAGAACTGGAACAACGGGTGCACTGGGAAAATCTCTCTGGCCTTAGGCCACAAGGAACCAAGACTGGAAACAGCACTGGTAGAAACAGGCTGATCTAATTTTACACTGGTGTGCATTGCATTGATAAAAATTGAAAAAAAAAAAAAAAAAGTTAACTTGGGATTGAACTACAACGCCTCAGGGACAAGCTGATCACTCAAAAACTGGAGCTACTCAGAATTAGTGTCCCAATGGCTGATGGCTTTAAAGATGTGGGTCAGTTGGTAGCGGGTGTGGGTCAGAGAGCCAGAGGTGTCCCAAGTCACTGTAGGCAGGCAGCAGGAACAGATCAAAAAACTGGATTTTTGTCTCACTGTAAAATGCTTTTCTTTAAAGTTCATTGACAGACGCAGCTCCATAACTTCTTGACCATTGGGTTATGCTGCCCCTTACAGGAGTAGGACACTAGGCAGGAAGAAAAAAAAAAAAAAAAAAAAAACTTTACCACAGCTATGGGCAGTCTCTGCAGGCATACACACACACACACTCTGCTATAGCCCTCAGTTTTGTTGCAAGCAGTGTAAAGAAGAGAAAACTCCAACCCACTCATAAATGAGAGAGGCGGGTGCTGCGTCTGTCAATTAACTTCAAAGAAAAGGATTTTACGGTAAAAGAAAAATCCAGTTCTCTAATCGTTCATTGACAGATGCAGCTCCATATCTTCTTGACCATTGGGACATCCCAAAGCAGTATTTGCATGAGGGGTGGGTAAAACAAATGCAAAGAATGAACGTAATTCTCCAAAGGCTAAAAACGTAGCCAACCGGGTAATATGGAGCTTAACCAGGAACAACTGGAGCTCTTCTAAAAACAACATACACCTCAAAGAGAATGGTTTCTCCCTTGAACAGCAGCCTGCATAACCTTGCGGCTAAAAGAGGCATCCCAGGATGCCAACATATCCACCTTGTAGAATTTTATGAACGTGTGCACTGATGACCAAGTTTGCTGCCTTGCAAACTTGCCTCACTGAGGCCTGATGGCGAAGTCCAAGAGGCACTCAGCGCCCTAGTAGAACGCGCCTTCAAAAGGGAAAGGAAAAGCCTGAACCTTCAGCGAATAAGCCTAAACCACCGTCTGCCAGATCCATCTGGATTTGGGCGCAGCAGACGCAGCCAATCCTTTGAGGTCCTTCGGTGAGGACAAAGTCTGATTTCCTGAAAGATTTAGTAGTCGCCAGGTAAACGCTAATTGTCCGAACCACATCCAAAGAATGCAAAGCAATTTCCTTGTGATGCTTGGGCTTTAGGAAAGAGTGAAAGCAGCACAATGTCTTCAGAGGAAAATCAGAAACCACCTTAGGAAGGAATGACTGATGAGGTCGAAGTACCACTTTATCTCTGTGGACCATCAGATAAGGCAGGACCGCGCCGCCAATTCAGACACTCTGCCCGCAGAGGTAATAGCCACCAAAAAAGCAACCTTCTGTGACAGTGTAAGCAGAGGTATCTCCCTAATGTTCTCAAAAGGAGGTTTTTGAAGAACAGATAATCACAAATAAAGGTCCCAGGGAGGTAGCGGGGATCGCCTAGGAGGAGCCATATGACGAACCTCTTGTATAAAAGTGCGAATCAAGGCATGCGTAGCTAAAGGGCATTGGAAGAATACAGCCAAAGCCGAAATTTGGCCTTTGATAGTGCCCAAAGCCAACCGCTGTTCAACCCCTTTTTGAAGAAAGGTCAAACAGACGAGGATGCACCTTCAGCGAACTCACACCATGATATGTACGATGATGAATCTTCCTGAAAGTAGACTTCCTGGCCTTCAACAGTGTAGGAATCTTCAATACTTGACTTTCAACAGCCACGCTGTTAAAGCCAGTGACTGTAAAGCAGGATGGAAGATCGGCCCTTGAGACAGCAGACCTTCCCTGAGAGGAAGTCTCCAAGGAGCATCGGTGACAAATCTTACCAGATCTGCATACTAAGACCAGCGAGACTGGAATCCCTTCCACCTCTATTCTGCGCAGAAGCCTCGGCAGATGTTTTAGCGGAGGGAACACATAGATCAGCCGATACAGACCCCAAGGAGCCACCAGCACGTCTGTGGTGTCGGCCAGAGGATCCCTCGAGCTGGCTACAAACCACTGAACCTTCTTGTTGAGCCGAGAAAACAAACAGGTCGACAACGGTCCACCACCGGACACACAGGAGGTGAAATCCCTCTGGGTGTCGGGACCTCTCCCCCTGATCCAGCACCTGACGACTCAGTAAATGAAGGCCCCACGTCTATTATGCGGCGTCTTGCCATTGGTGCATAGGGATAGAAGAGTACTCTTCCCACTCGGAAGGCCTTTGATCAACTCATCCAGGGAGGATCCAAAAAAACCTGTGCCGCGTAAAGGGAAGGTCAGAAAGAGCCTTTTTGGAAGCCTGGCCCGAAGACCAGCTTTTCAGCCACACCATACGTCTAATAGCAATCCCCACCGCAGACACTCTGACTACCAGTCGAGTCGCATCCAGCGACGCATCACATATAAAGCAATTTCCCTCTGAGAAGTGGATTGGAATGACCCTGTGACAGTGGTTTGCAGCTTGCCAAGTTTCAGCTTGAATGCCTAATTTATGTTATCCGTTTGGTAAGCGTGTTTTGGCACTTCACTTGGTGGCGGATCCATTTCACCTTTATTTATTATTGGTTGCTGTGCATTCTCTCACTGGGATCTCTGAATATTTATATGGACTATTTATGGACTTAACATTTTTATCTTAGCGCTACATATTTATATTTTATATCTTGCCCTCATATTGTCAGTGTATGATCAGTGTAGCTGCTGTTTGATGTAACTTAAGAATTTTACTACCTATATTTATACTTAGCGCAGTTACTTATCTACAATATAAACAGAAGGGCTTGAACCATTTGGTCCGCTAGCTCGATCAGGGCCGGTGAGAACTGTTCCGTTTCCAACTCCCCTTTTAGCAACTTCGCCCATTCTGTGATGGTCTATGACACCAGAGTGATCACAAAGACCAGTTTTAGTATTGAGCCCACTAACACATGCAAATGGCAGTACAGAGACTTAATCCATCTATCCATGGGGTCTGTAAATACCGGGGACTGCTCCACTGTAGGACTTGTTAAGTCTGGAAACCGGATGATCCACCTTTGGTGGCACGGTCCATCTAGTGGAAACCGCATCCGCGAAGGGGTAAGGCCTTTTAAAGAGGCACCACTAACAATTGTTTGATGCGCCCCCACTGTTCATTGACAATGTTATCAAAAAGTTACTGACAGGGAAACATCTTGCCCGACTTCTGGGATTTACGGGTGCCAAAAGACACCTGTGTCCCTGATGTTATAGACTCATCCGCCAGTGCACTTTCCCGTGCGGCAGCTGACGGGGGAATGTCCTCCTCGCCGTCAGAATGCGAAGACACAGATCCACCAGGATAGTAGGTGTCCGCGGCGGCCACATCTACCTCAGAACCTGAGGATACTACAGAGGGAGGTGAAGGCAAAGGGCGCTTTTGGCTAGTGACATTTTTTACAACTAAATCCACTTTTGACACCAGGCTTTCCAAAACTGCAATAAAAGCAGACAGGGGCTGCGACCCGGAGCATAAAAAAAAGCAGTGTCACAAAGTCGCAAAAAATGCAATCCACACCGCTTCACCAGCGGTACCACCAGTCCCAGCCCTAACACAGCCTGCAGCAGGGTGAGTGAGGAATATCTACAGGGACCCCAGGAACATACCACCAAAACTGTCAGGAGGCTTCAGGAACGTTCTGTGCAGAGAATAGAAACGATCTGACACAGGAAACAGAAAAATACCTGGGTCATGCCTAGAGCCCCCCTAGCTTCTCCCTTGCTGTCCAGCGATCGTGGACTTTAGGAAAATGGCCACCCAATGCATTCCTATGGGGAAATACCAAAACATGGCCGCCCATGCATTTCAATGAGAAAACTTTTTACATTGATGCAGAGCAGAAAGACTACAGTAAAATGGCGGCCCCCATGGCACACCGTGCAGTCTCCAGCACCCCCAGGGGGGGGGGGGGGGTAATCAGACAGAGGCATCGGGGGATCCAAAGGAGAAGACACCACCAGGACAAAACTCCCACCCCCACAGAACTGCTACAGCCCTCCAGAGGTAGAAACCTGCTTGTGGGGGGGGGGGGGGGGGGGACACCCGAAAAGGGGGCCCTGGTATCACTGAGAGGCCAGGGGAACTGAGGGATACCCGAGGGTCCAACTTTCCAAGGGAGGAGGCCCTCATCCACCCCGAGATCGTCAGAGAATTGGGGAGACACTCACCATCCCATGGCATCAGGTGGGCACCACTCCAAACAGACTACCTCTCCACCCGGGGTGGGGGTGCTGACGGCCAGGGGGGTACACTCAGGGCATCCCAGGTCGTGTGTGTCCCATTGAGGCGTTTCACTCACGGGTCCGCCCGTGTCCATCGGGGCTCTGTCGTGGCGAGGCCTAGTGCTGGACTTGAACCTGCTATCCAGTCCGAAACCCAGATGGCTGTTACTTGTAGTTCTCTCAGGAGCACGAACTAAAAAATAAAGTCTTACAAAAAAAGGTTCCCAAAAACAAACAGCTAAGACCGAAGTCCCAGCAGGGAACTAGGTCCTACTTCTAAACTAGGCAGAAACCAACTGAGGGCTATAGCAGAGCGTGTGGGTGTATGCCTGCAGGGACTGCCCCATAGGTGTGGCAAAGTTTTTTTCTGCCTAGTGTCCTACTCCTGTAGGGGGCAGCATAACCCAATAGTCAAGACGATATGGAGCTGCGTCTGTCAATAAACAATAGAGAAACTTAAGTTCCACATTGTCCTTTGCAAGCAAGAGTAGCCCCGGGAAGACTATTCCTTGATGCTTTGTGATGGGAAAGGACAAGAAACTACACATGCACCACACTAACAGGACAGGAATTTTTAAATGAGCCCAGCAGCCTATTTAATTTAGGCAACTCCTGGTTCTTGGTGCGACCAGCCTATTTACCGAGCCTACATGTAAGAGCTGAAACAAAGCAAGCTCAATTGGACCTGTGCTGACAGAAAACAATCAGAACTCAAACTTAAAAATCACCCTATGCTGAACCCAGTGACTGGAGATAGCTGGACTGGTTACAGGGTTACAGGGATAGCCAGTAAGCAAGGTCTGGCTGTAGCACGTCAAAAAACAGCCTATAGATGGTCATGGCTGCAATTAAAAAAAATATATATTCTAGAAGAAAATGTAGAGAAAAGTTTAAAAAAAAAAAAAAAAAAAAAACCACAACACAATTTTCCCAGCAATACTCACCCACTGTGTTAAGAACCCATCGCTGACAGCTGCCCTGAGCAAACATGAAAATGCTGCAGAGAGCGACATTGCATCATACTTTCAGTCTTCGTAAATTCCTCTTACTACCAGAGGAGAAAGCAATGGGCACAGGGTGCCACAAAGGAGGGATTGGCAGAAAAGGTTACGTTGTGAAGCAGGATTGTTTCCATTTTACTTACTGTGAACATTCAGAAGTTTTTCCTTTGTTCTGATAGTCCATAATACATTGAATTAGATGATTATTTTCATCCAGCATCTGTAAAGCAAAGTTGTAAATTTAACATCTGGAAATGAACATGAAAAAGAACACAAAAATGTAAGCATATGCGATATCTTGAAAACCCATTTGCAAATACTTTTATAATCCATTTATACATCAACTTTGTTTTACACTATGTTGTGACACGTTAATGTGCATTACGACAAGGCAATCCTATTAATTTTGAATAGATTGCCATCATACCAAAGATCAGCCAAAAATTGACACAAGCATTTGTTTTTTAATGCTGCATTGTCATGGAGTTGTAGTAGGCTGCCCACTAGTATATTCAAATTAGACAAGCACAAAAGCATGCGTGTTACCACAACATACAAGTGTCAATGTGCCTGTAACCTTTTTTCTAGAGAAACTACCAATTTGGGCATATTTTTTTTTTTTTTTATAATCAAGAAAAAAAAATGCAAAGCTAAGCCACAAATTAACAGTACATAAGGCAATACTGGTGTTTCACTTCAACTTTTTGGGAGATACAGACGCCGCACTGTGAAATCCAAAAAGTAGAAGCAAGAAGTGGGGGTGCATTTTAAGCTCCCTCTTTAAAGTGGTTCTAAAGGCTGAAGTTTGTTTTTACCTTCATGCATAGTAAAAAACCTTCAGTGTGCAGTGGCCCCCACAATCCTTACATGGAGGGGGGGGCAAGCTAAGGCTGGCGGCATTATGGGTCTTATGGAAGCATAGAGCAGCGATTCAGGAACAAGCATGCAGCCTGCAGCCATGCCCCCAGGGCAAGCAGCTTTCTCTAGGGACACTGCTCGAGAGGGGAGGAGTCAGGATGGCTGGCGGGGAATCCAAAAAGAAGAGGATCAGAACTGTACAAAACCATTACACAAAGCAGGTGCATACAACTTTTTTTTTTTTTTTTAACAGTAGCTTTATTAGTATAGTACATAAAGCAACTCTGCTTAAGTGAGCACTGGGCTGTGCAGGGGGTGGGAGCAGCTGGCTAAGGTTCTCAGCTGCTTGCTAAGAGGCTGAGCCTGTTGCCAGCCCAGGCATCTGGGTGGGCCCCAACTAAAGAATCGGGAGCGATCGAGAGCCTGGACTGGCTGAGTGAAGTCAGCTCTAGCCCGCTGTAGGCTGAAAGCAGGTGACAGGAGTGCAGAATGAAGTACACTCCTGTCATCCGTAGGAGAAGTATAGCCAAAATAGCTTTGGCCATACTTTTAATTAAAAAAATAAATTTTATATTATATACAGTACAAACCAAAAGTTTGGACACACCTTCTCATTCAAAGAGTTTTCTTTATTTTCATGACTATGAAAATTGTAGATTCACACTGAAGGCATCAAAACTATGAATTAACACATGTGGAATTATATACATAACAAAAAAGTGTGAAACAACTGAAAATATGTCATATTCTAGGTTCTTCAAAGTAGCCACCTTTTGCTTTGATTACTGCTTTGCACACTCTTGATGAGCTTCAAGAGGTAGTCACCTGAAATGGTCTTCCAACAGTCTTGAAGGAGTTCCCAGAGATGCTTAGCACTTGTTGGCCCTTTTGCCTTCACTCTGCGGTCCAGCTCACCCCAAACCATCTCGATTGGGTTCAGGTCCGGTGACTGTGGAGGCCAGGTCATCTGGCGCAGCACCCCATCACTCTCCTTCTTGGTCAAATAGCCCTTACACAGCCTGGAGGTGTGTTTGGGGTCATTGTCCTGTTGAAAAATAAATGATGGTCCAACTAAACGCAAACCGGATGAAATAGCATGCCGCTGTAGTAGCCATGCTGGTTCAGTATGCCTTCAATTTTGAATAAATCCCCAACAGTGTCACCAGCAAAGCACCCCCACACCATCACACCTCCTCCTCCATGCTTCACGATGGGAACCAGACATGTAGAGTCCATCCTTTCACCTTTTCTGCGTCGCACAAAGACACGGTGGTTGGAACCAAAGATCTCAATTTTGGACTCATCAGACCAAAGCACAGATTTCCACTGGTCTAATGTCCATTCCTTGTCTTCTTTAGCCCAAACAAGTCTCTTCTGCTTGTTGCCTTTCTTTAGCAGTGGTTTCCTAGCAGATATTCTACCATGAAGGTCTGATTCACACAGTCTCCTCTTAAAGCCCCGTACACACGTACCGATGGTCGGCATACAAATGTTCGTCTTTTCTCCCCGGGATGTCGGTGTCTGTTGAAAAGTGCAAAGACAGCACAAGGACAGCACAAGAATTTTGTCTGCAGACTTCAGCTGACTGCAGAAGTGATGTCATGTAATGGTTAACTTTCCCTGTGTTTTTAATTTTCTGAGCATGCCCAGTCTTGCAAATCTGCGGTCTGTCGGCCGAATTCTGTACTGACAGGCGAACAATCGTCCGTTCTGGTGTCCGCAGACAAAAATTTTCATGTTTGCAAGAAAGACTTTTGTCCGCGGATTGTGCGCAGACATCTGTCGGAGGCACCATACTAACACGCGTACAATCGGCAGATCTTTCGTCCGCCGACGTTTGTATGCCGACGATCGGTACGTGTGTACGGGCCTTTACAGTTGTTCTAGAGATGTGTCTGCTGCTAGAACTCCGTGTGCCATTGACCTGGTCTCTAATCTGAGCTGCTGTTAGCCTGCGATTTCTGAGGCTGGTGACTCGGATGAACTTATCCTCCGCAGCAGAGGTGACTCTTGTTCTTCCTTTCCTGGGGCGGTCCGCATGTGATCCAGTTTCTTTGTAGCGCTTGATGGTTTTTGTGACTGCACTTGCGGACACTTTCAAAGTTTTCCCAATTTTTCGGACTGACTGACCTTCATTTCTTAAAGTAATGATGGCCACTCCTTTTCCTGTACTTGGCTGCTTTTTTCTTGCCATAATACAAATTCTATTCTATTCTAACAGTCTATTCAGTTGGACTATCAGCTGTGTATCCACCTGACTTCTGCACAACACAACTGATGGTCCCAAACCCATTTATAAGGCAAGAAATCACACTTATTAAACCTGACAGGGCACACCTGTGAAGTGAAAACCATTTCAGGTGACTACCTCTTGAAGTGTGACTACAATTTTCATGAAAATAAAAGAAAAAACTCTTTGAATGAGAAGGTGTGTCCAAACTTTTGGTCTGTAGTGTGTGTGTGTGTATGTATATATATATATATATATATATATATATATATATATATATATATATATATATATATATATATATATATATATATATATATATATATATATATATATATATATATATATATATATATATATATATATATATATATATATATATATATATAGCACAAGTGTAGAACGCTAAGCATCCTAAAAAATGTAATGTAACTTTTTTTTTTGCAGCTGCAGAACGCCCATCCATGTTATTCTATGGCCTCATGCACACATAGAGCTTTTAGGAGCTCCAAGTGGCATATGCGTTTAATAGCTGCAAAAAAAAACCCAGGACCAGTGCGTTCTGGAGCTGCAGCGTCAAGCTGTAAAAACGTCTGACGCTGCTAAAGGCTGAATAACGTTGCTTAACGTGCGTTAAGCCACGTTATACGTTTTTTTTCTTCCATTCAAAATCAATGGTTCCCTATGGAAGCCTATTGATTTGAATGGAAGGCGCACCGCAAGTCGGATCCGGATCTCCTGTCACAGTTGCAACTTCTGCAGAAGATGATGTAGGAATTGCTGCTGACAACCGGAATCCTAAATGGAACATACTTAAATTGGAACTAAACCCAGCATTTTAACGGTTTTAACAGACAAAACGCTGCTAAAAGCGACGTGGCCAAACGTGCAATAACGCAAGTGGAAAAAGCTACTACACGTCTTTACAGCTGCTTTTTCCTGGCGTTAGAATTGGTTCTGCAGCTTGTTTTTTCTGACGCCCAATGTGCATGAGGGCTTACAGACAAGAAAGCTGCCATGTTAGTCCCTGTCTACAATCACCATGGCGCTGCACATGTGATCAGTTATGACACCAGCCATTTTATGGCTTGACAGTTTGGTTGTGAGCCTAAAGCCACTGTGACAGCTTTCATGGAATGCCTTAAAAGTAAAATTTTTTGTGAAACTGTTAAAAATGCTGGGTTTCGTTCCAATTTAAGTATGTTCCATTTAGGATTCCGGATGTCAGTTGCAACTTCTGCAGAGGATGATGTAGGAATTGCTGCTGTGACAGGAGATCCCTCCTGTTTAGAACATTGAAAGTACCTGAAAACCAGAATGGCCCTCCTTGACTACTGGGGAGCAAGCAGGCCAAATCGGCATTTTTCCATAGTGAAGGACTTACTTGAACTCCTATCCTATCTATAAGGGCTGTCAAAGATAAAGCATGAACTAGTGCAAATTCCCACTTGTGGGCATGTGCGTCCCAACCCCATAGTGTTCCCTTGGATGGGGATAGGGTCGTATATACAGGTCCCTCTCAAAAAATTAGCATATTGTGATAAAGTTCATTATTTTCTGTAATGTACTGATAAACATTAGACTTTCATATATTTTAGATTCATTACACAAAACTGAAGTAGTGCAAGCCTTTTATTGTTTTAATATTGATGATTTTGGCATACAGCTCATGAAAACCCAAAATTCCCATCTCAAAAAATTAGCATATTTCATCCGACCAATAAAAGAAAAGTGTTTTTAATACAAAAAAAGTCAACCTTCAAATAATTATGTTCAGTTATGCACTCAATACTTGGTCAGGAATCCTTTTGCAGAAATGACTGCTTCAATGCGGCGTGGCATGGAGGCAATCAGCCTGTGGCACTGCTGAGGTGTTATGGAGGCCCAGGATGCTTCGATAGCGGCCTTGAGCTCATTCAGAGTGTTGGGTCTTGCGTCTCTCAACTTTCTCTTCACAACATCCCACAGATTCTCTATGGGGTTCAGGTCAGGAGAGTTGGCAGGCCAATTGAGCACAGTAATACCATGGTCAGTAAACCATTTACCAGTGGTTTTGGCACTGTGAGCAGGTGCCAGGTCGTGCTGAAAAATGAAATCTTCATCTCCATAAAGCTTTTCAGCAGATGGAAGCATGAAGTGCTCCAAAATCTCCTGATAGCTAGCTGCATTGACCCTGCCCTTGATAAAACACAGTGGACCAACACCAGCAGCTGACATGGCACCCCAGACCATCACTGACTGTGGGTACTTGACACTGGACTTCAGGCATTATGGCATTTCCCTCTCCCCAGTCTTCCTCCAGACTCTGGCACCTTGATTTCCGAATGACATGCAAAATTTGCTTTCATCCGAAAAAAGTACTTTGGACCACTGAGCAACAGTCCAGTGCTGCTTCTCTTCTCTGTAGCCCAGGTCAGATGCTTCTGCCGCTGTTTCTGGTTCAAAAGTGACTTGACCTGGGGAATGCGGCACCTGTAGCCCATTTCCTGCACACGCCTGTACACGGTGGCTCTAGATCAGTGATGGCGAACCTTGGCACCCCAGATGTTTTGGAACTACATTTCCCATGATGCTCATGCACTCTGCAGTGTAGTTGAGCATCATGGGAAATGTAGTTCCAAAACATCTGGGGTGCCTAGGTTCGCCATCACTGCTCTAGATGTTTCTACTCCAGACTCAGTCCACTGCTTCCGCAGGTCCCCCAAGGTCTGGAATCGGTCCTTCTCCCCAGTCTTCCTCAGGGTCCGGTCACCTCTTCTCGTTGTGCAGCGTTTTTTGCCACACTTTTTCCTTCCCACAGACTTCCCACTGAGGTGCCTCGATACAGCACTCTGGGAACAGCCTATTCGTTCAGAAATGTATTTCTGTGTCTTACCCTCTTGCTTGAGGGTGTCAATGATGGCCTTCTGGACAGCAGTCAGGTCGGCAGTCTTACCCCTGATTGCGGTTTTGAGTAATGAACCAGGCTGGGAGTTTTTAAAAGCCTCAGGAATCTTTTGCAGGTGTTTAGAGTTAATTAGTTGATTCAGATGATTAGGTTAATAGCTCGTTTAGAGAACCTTTTCATGATATGCTAATTTTTTGAGATAGGAATTTTGGGTTTTCATGAGCTGTATGCCAAAATCATCAATATTAAAACAATAAAAGGCTTGCACTACTTCAGTTGTGTGTAATGAATCTAAAATATATGAAAGTCTAATGTTTATTAGTACATTACAGAAAATAATGAACTTTATCACAATATGCTAATTTTTTGAGAGGGACCTGTATATAAGAATCCATGAACACACCTAAGCAAAGTGGATTCCTCATGGTGCTATACACAACCTATATTCTGAATCTTCTGTACTTCACCCCCTTGTTGAAACTTCCTTAAAATTGATAAATTAGAAAAAAAACTTCCAAACAGTTTCTTCAAAGAAATTTAAAAGTAGAAATTCTCACTCTTTCTAAATTTGGAGTACGCTTTTCAGATTAAGCGATAAAGTAATTTGGAGGAGCTGGTAGTAGCATTTTAAGCATGCCTTCTTCATCGATAAAGAGATTGACCAAAATTTTTTGCCAATATGAGAAAAAAAAGATTTTTATCGTGCTTATGGTTTGTTTTTCATTGGTCTTGTGGCTCAAAAACGTAACACGGGTGCGTTATTGATGCGTTCTCAATGCATTTCAACGGCAAGGTGCACTTTTGGTGCAGTTTTTACCTGTCCAAAAAAGCTGCAAGCAGGCATGGTTGTACCCAACTTGGTACAGCCTGCCCATAGATGGATTCAAATTTGGCCAGTCCTTGCTGAATTGGCCAAATATCGATCCATGTACTGTATAGCCAGCTTTAAAGTGGAACTAAAACCTCTATTGTTTTCAGGTAAGTTGCCATTTTAGCCTCCGTTTGATCTTCAACTGCCACAATGCTGCACATGTGATCAGTTATGACACCAGCCATTTAATGGTTTGACAGTTTGGTCAAGAGCACAACCAATGTGACAGTTACATTCCCGGCACAGGCTGGAATGTAACTTTTTGACTTAAATCGATGGGTTTAGTTCCGCTTTAAGACCTCTAAATTTCTGGTTATAACTAAGACCTCTAAATTTCTGGTTATAGCTCTCCTTTAACCACTTCAATACAGGGCACTGTCCCCCTCTTCCGGCCCAGGCCAATTTTCAGATTTCAGCGATGTCACACTTTGAAGGACAATTAGTCACATAACACTTTACCCAAATAAAGGTTTCCCTTTTTTTGGAGACAGATAGAGCTTTATTTTGGTGGTATTTAATCACCGCTGGATTATTTTATTTTTTGCACAAAAAAAATAAAAAAAGGGACGTTTTTCTTAGTTTCAGTTAAATATTTTCCAAATAAGTACATTTTCTTCACTGATGAGGCTGCAGTCATGATCAGTGTAAACAATGTACTCACTGTGCCATTAGACTTGCAGGTCATCGGCTCTCTTTTCCTCACACGCAGTCTCTGTGTGAGGAAAAGGTTGTTGATAAATGGCAAGTCTGTGACCATTTGTGATTGGCCCTTTACTGTGAACTGTGAGCAACTGTGTTCAAAGGATAAAGCAGTTATAGAGAACGCCCATGGGAGGACGTCCAAAGACATCCTCCCAGAACTGGAGAGCTGTCTTTCGGCTATAGCGGAGTCGGGAAGCAGTTAAAGCAGAGTTCCAGCGGGTTTTTTTTTTTCTTTTTCAAATACCCCGTGATGTTTGGACCTAATGCAATACAAGACAAGATTAGTACTTAAAGTGGAGTTCCACCCGTTTTTTCAACAATACAAAAATTGCTTTTATTCCCCAAATGATCACAGTATTGGTGACTTTTTTTTTTTTCTTGCTCCACTTGCCCTGTTGCTAGGGGTAAGCAATTTTCTGCCTCCTTCGGCGCCGCGGCGAACTATGTCATTTCCGGCGCCGCAGGGGCTCCTGGGAGATGTGTGTCATCATTCCCAGGAGCCGTGGGAAAGAATCATTGCATTTTTTCAAAACCGGAAATGGCGTTTGGTAGGCGGAGCTAAGCACCATGTTGGAGAAGGGAAGACGAATATTGTGTTACCATAACACAGAAGAAGCAGCGGCTGTAGAAGAGTCTACAGTGTACTGCATGTTTAGAAAAGGAATGATGCACTTCTATCCATGAGGACATCAGACAAGCTAAGATTCATCTCAGTGCTGTTATGGGTGTTGTGCTTGTCTGTGTGCTTTGTGAGAGGAGGAGGAGGGGGCAGGCAGGCACGATTAGTGTGTGCAAGGTGAGGTCCTGTGTCTTTCTGTCTGTCTGTTTGTCTCTCTCTCTCTCTCTCTCCCCCTCTGTGTGTGTGTGTGTGTGTGTGTGTGTCTCTCTATCTCTCTCTCTGTCTCTCTCATTGTCTATCTCCCCCTCTGTGTGTGTGTCTCTATCTCTCTCTGTCTGTCTCTCTCTCTCCCCCTCTGTGTGTGTGTGTCTCTCTCTCTCTCTCTCTCTGTCTCTCGCGCTCGCTCTCTCTGTCTCGCTCGCTCTGTCTGTCTCTCTCTCCCTCCGTCTCCCTCTGTCTCGCGCTCTCCCTCTGTCTCGCGCTCTCCCTCTGTCTCGCGCTCTCCCTCTGTCTCGCGCTCTCCCTCTGTCTCGCGCTCCCCCTCTGTCTCGCGCTCTCTCCCCCTCTGTCTCTCTCGCGCTCTCTCTCTCCCCCTCTGTCTCGCGCTCTCTCTCTCCCCCTCTGTCTCGCGCTCTCTCTCTCCCCCTCTGTCTCTCTCACGCTCTCTCTCTCCCCCTCTGTCTCTCTCGCGCTCTCTCTCTCCCCCTCTGTCTCTCTCGCGCTCTCTCTCTCCCCCTCTGTCTCGCTCTGTCTCGCTCTCTCTCTCTCCCTCTCTCTCCCCCTCTGTCTCTCTCGCTCTCTCCCCCCGCGCTCTCTCTCTCGTTCTCTCTTTCTCTCTTTAGATGTATTCTTGTATGCTTATTTTATTGTATTTTTTGATCATATACAGTATATGTAAATAAAATATTTTTATTTTTTGTAAATAAAAAAAATTTAATAAAATTTTAAACATAATAATTGACTCTGTCTCTTTATCTTTCTCTCTCTCGTGGGCGGGAGGTCGGCTGCCCTGGGCGTCTGTAGCTTGGGAGGTGGAGGGGGCGCTACCAGGAGTGTTTCTGCAACTATTAGCTGACAGAAGAGAGCGGGATGTGCTCTCTCTTTCCTCCCCAGCTTCACACTCCTGTTACTGTAGCGCTCATCAGATCGGGACTGTCAGATCGGGATTTCTCCTCTTTCGGCTCCTCCTCATCTTGATATGTCAGAGTGGAGAGGAGCCTAGGAGATGCTGATTGCTAAACCTTTGGCACGGACAGCTGGCGGAAGAGATGCGGCTGCTGTGCTGAAGGGGAAGAAGATCGCGGCTCAGGGATGCCACTGGTTGTCAGATCGGGACTATACAGAGTTTGATTACGTGTCCCCTACACCCCCTACACACATTGTTTGCTTTAAGGAGAGGGGGGTAACAAATACTGTAAAGTCCCGATCTGACATCCAGTGGCATCCCTGAGCCGCAATCTTCCTCCCCTTTCTGCAGCAGCATCTCTCCCGCCAGCTGTCCGTGCAAAGCTTTAGAAATCGGCTTCCCCTAGGCTCCTCCTCCGCTTAGACATATGAAGATGAGAAGGAAGGAGCCTCAGAAGAGGAGAATCACAAATCAATGTGCCGCGCTGTATCTGAGGTCTGCCTGCTGGAGGAAAGCTGCAGCCAAGCCGAGGGAAGGGAGAACTGCACTGGGGACACCAGGGAGGGGGGGAGAGAGGGGAATGAGAGTATTTGTACTAGGAGGGGTGGGGAGAAGATGATTACTTCTAGGTTGGATCAATATAGGGGGGGGGGGGTATTTGTGCTGGGATGGGAAATTTGAGAGGTGATAGGATAACATTTTTTCTAGCAGGGAAATTGGGGAGGGGGGTGCTAGGAGGGGTGATTTGTGCTGGGGGGGAGGATTCGTGCCAGGAGGAGGGATTTGTGCTGTGGGGGGAGAATTTGTGCCAGGAGGGGGGATTTTTGCTGTGGGGATGGAGGGAAGAGGATTTGTACCAGGAGGGGGGATTTGTGCTGTGGAGATTGTGGGGGGGGGGGGGGAGGTTCTGTCTAAGAGGGGGGATTTGTGCTGTAGGAATAAGGGGAAGAGGATTTGTGCTGGGGGGACGGACGGGGGGGGGATTTGTGCTAGGAAGGGGATTTGGGGGGGGGGGGGGTTGTGCTAGAAGAGGTGATGGGGGGATTTGTGCTAGGATGGGGAATTATGGCGCTGTTAGAAATGGGGATGGGGGGAATTTATGCTAGAGGGGAAAATTGGGGGGAGGATTTGTGCTAGGCGGGGGAATGTGGTGGGATGTGCTAGACGGGATATTCGGGGGGTTTGGGATGGGGGGGAAGAGGATTTGTCCTAGGAGGGGGGATTTGTGCAAGAAGGGGAATTTTTTTGGGGGGAGGGGGAGTTTGGGGGAGAGGATTTGTGCTAGTAGGGATAATTGATGGGTATTTCTGCTAGGAGGGGAGGAGGATTTATGCTAGGAGGGGACATTTGGGGGAGGGGAAGATTTGTGCTGGGAGGGGGGGGGGATTTTAAGAGGGGAGAATTTGCGCTTGGAGGGGAAATTTTATGGGGGGGTGCAGTTTGGTGTCTTCGCCCTGGGCGCTGGATGGCCTTGTCCCGGCAATGCTTGCGGGAGATAGAGGATTATGTGCGCCCCCCCTCACGCGGCGCCAAGGTACATTTAAAATTCACGGTGGAATTAAAGGTGAAGGCTCGGTTCACATTTATGCGAGTGCAGGAAGGCTGCGAATTTGCAGCCTGTTCCCGCATCGCACACGCACCCCCGGCAGTTCACACTGCCATATGCGATACGCTGGGGGTGTCAATGTAATCTTAACGACACCCCCAGTTTGATCGCATATCGCAGTGCGATCGTGCAGTTCGCACAGGAGCGGATCGCACAAGTGTGAACCGCTGTGCGATCCGATCCTGATGCGGCTGCAAAAATGCCTCCTGTGCGTCTTTGCTCCGGGTGCGATGCGAATTTAGCCATACAAACTGTATGGATAAACTCGCACCGCACAGCTGATCGCATGTAATGTCGGAGCAGTGCGCTCCGACATTACATGCAAACCCCGCACACGCAGAAGTGTGAACCGGGGCGAAGTGAAAATCTGTTTCGTCAGCTGCAAGTGAAAATTAGCAATACTGTAAAAAATAAATGGATATATAAAAATATTAAAATATATATATATATATATATATATATATATATATATATATATATATATATATATATAGATCTCTATATATATATATATATCTTCTAGATTGTAAGCTCTAACGAGCAGGGCCCTCTGATTCCTCCTGTATTGAATTGTACTGTAACTGTATTGTCTTCCCTCACATTGTAAAGTGCTGCGCAAACTGTTGGCACGATATAAATCCTGTATAATAGTAATAATATATGATACAGGTATGTTTAACATAAACAAAGTTAGCCACAGTAACAATGTATTAGACATTCATGTGATTTCAATTCTCACCAGAGACCAGCACAGCAGTAGCTGTGTTGCCATAACAACAGGGTGGGACCTTCCTTTGGAGGTGCATGCTGGGTAACCAGCAGCACCTATTGTAGGAAGTAGTAACATGTGGGCTTCACACGCCCACAATTAAGATGGGAGCCCCCTGCTGAGGAAAAATCAAGGTTAGTTTATGAAGAATGTCATTTATAAAACATTATTTCCTTTAAGTAGATAGGAAAACAATTACATTTAGCCAATGCTGTGATCATTTGGGGAATAAAAGCAATTTTTATAATGTTGGAAAAACGGGTGGAACTCCACTTTAATGTAGGTTTTTCAAATGTTTATTTTTTTGGAAACAGTTTATTGTTCCCTCTGAGTGGGTACCCATCTTCAGTGTGGGCATGTGAAGCCCACTGGTATCTCCTTCCAGGATAGGGTGCTGCTGACTACCCAGCATGCACCTCCTGATCTCATGCATTTGCATAAACTACAAAGCAGGGTGCACTCGTTGTTGCCTTGCATTGCGTCATTTCCTGGTTGTAACGCAATACTACCATTGACTCCTGGGATTGATGAAACTCATATCCCAGGAGCCAATGCGCAGCCGGAAAGGACGTACCTCGTCGCGGCAAGGTAAACCAGAAGAGTAAATATAAAACAGACTACAGAAAAAAGTAATAGACTTTAGGTGGGTGTAAACAGTTTCATATACCCAGAGGCGACCGCCTCAGGACAAACACAGAGATGAAAAATGCTCCTACACAAGTTGTACCTATTTATCTGCAGTCTTCTCTTCATCCCTTCAAAGTCCAGAGTTTATAAAGCTTGTGTAAACAGGGAGCAGAGAGCTGAAAGAGGAGCTCCAGGCTCTGTCAAAACAAAATTAAAAGTCAGCAGCTACAAATCCTTTAGCTGCTAACTTTTAATAGAAGGACACTGATCTGTCCAGGGATCTCGCGGTGTCTTCACCCGAGCTGATTTTTCCATCAGCTCCCGCGTGCTGCAGCTGCCTTTTTGGGTAAGGGAAACCAGCAGAGAAGCATTGCAGCTTCACAGCCAGTTCCCTACTGTGCATGCGCCAAGTGCACTGCGCTTTGTGAATGGCCCGGTGGTGGGAGAAGGAGGAGGGGCTGAACTTCCAGGTGACTGATCTGCGGCGCAATCACCCAGAAGTGGGAGGAGGTACCAGTCAAAACCAGGTACCGGGTCCCCACAGAAAGGAGCCAAAATGTGGCAGCGAAGGGGGAAGTGTCAAGTAGGTGGAGCTTCCCCTTTTGGGCGGAGCTCTGCTTGAAGTTACACTCTGCTGAGCTCAGTGAGGAGAGCTCTAAAAGCTGATTGGCGGGAAGGCACACGCCCCCTTTCACACAGCACACAGAAACAGAGCGGAGGCTGAAATCAGATGGAGCTCCCTCCCCTGTAACAATTTTTCTCTTGGTGTCAGGAAAACTTATCAGAAGTTATTCATGTTGATAGCAGAACAAAGCAGCAGACAAAAGCGACACTTATGCCTCGTACACACGTACCGATCGTCGGCCGACCTTTGTCCAGGGCTGTCCTGTCCGCTTAAAACTGCAAAAGACTGCACACGAATTTTGTCGGCCAACAACAGCCGACTGCAGAAGTGATGTCATGTGATGGTTAACTTTCCTTGTCTTTTTTCTTCTCTGAGCATGCCCAGTCTTGCAAATCTGCTGATTGTCGGCCGAATTCTGTACTGACTGGCGAACAATCGGCCGTTCTGGTGTCGGCCAACAAAAATTTTAATGCCTGCACAACAGATTCTATTCGGCCGAAAATGCGCTGTCGGAAGCATCATACTAACAAGCCTACAATCGGCCGATCGGTCGTCGGCCGAATATTTACGGCCGACGATCGGTACGTGTGTACGGGGCTTTAGTGCTCTGGATTGGGACAAGTACACACTATAGAGGGATATGCTTTGTTCACATTTCATGTTTTAGGTATAGAACCACTTTATGCAATTCTCCTCTCCCACATTACCCCCATCCCATGTACAGAGCACACTCTAAGGTCCCATTCACACTGCCATTAAAAGAATAAATTTGAAACGCATTTTTAATGCTTCTCGAAAACCTTGTAAAACAGTCTCTATTAGATTATATGGACAGCACACAGAGCCATCCACAAAAACATGAAGCGTCTAATGAATCGGTGGTCACACACAGGTTCAAGAGTCTTAGGACTGTTAAACCTCTCTTTTTTTTTTTTTGTCTTGTATGAACTCGCTGGACCAAAGAAAGGTTTTTGTACTATACTACACTTTTATGTTGATTTTAAAAAATTCCAATTAAAAACCATTGGAAAAGAAAACATGAAGCGTCTGTCGCATCGCGTTGCTGTGCTTCGTAAATGAAGCTCCATGTCTAGTTTGGAAGGAGCGGAAGATACTGAACTCCTTCCATTTAAAGCGGAGTGCCACCCAAAGGTGGAACTTCTGCTTTAACCACTTCTCGACCAGGCCATTTTTTGCGATTCGGCACTGCGTTACTTTGACATGTTCGCAGTCATGCAGGGCTGTACCCAAATAAAATTGATCTTTTTTCCCCACAAATAGAGCTTTATTTTGGTGGTATTTGATCACCTCTGCGATTTTTATTTGTTGCGCTATAAACAATAAAAGAGCGTCAATTTTGAAGAAAAAAAATATATATATTTTTCACATTCTGCTATATGTAAAAATCAAACGTTTTCATCATTTTAGGCCAATTTGTATTCTGCTACATATTTTTGGAAAACAAAATCCCAATAAGCGTATTTTGATTGGTTTGCGCAAAATTTATCGCGTCTACTAACTAGGGGAAAGATTTGTCATTTTTTTTTTTTTTACTAGTAATGGCGGCGATCAACGATTTTTAGAGGGACTGCAACGTTGAGGCAGACAGATCGGACCCCTGACATTTTGGGGGGGGGGGGGGGGGGGGACCAGTGACATAACTACAGTAACCAGGGCTAAAAATATGCACGGTTACTGTAATAATGACACTGGCAGGGAAGGGGTTAACTCAGGGGTGATCAAAGGGTTAAGTGTATGCCTAGGGGGTGTTTTCTAACAGAGGGGGATGGGCTTGTGGAATCAACACAGAGACCTGTGATCCTAAATAGGAGGAACACGCTTGGAAAACGCCTGGACTTAACCGCTTGCCGACTGCTCACAGTATATTTACTGCGGCAGTCAGCCCCTCACAGGCAGAGCGACATAGGTCTACGTCGCTAGCCTGTGAGGCTCTGGGGAGCGAGCGCCGCCGGAGGTGCACTCCCCCCCCCCCCGCACGTGTGACCAGCGATCTTCGGGGGAAGAGGGAGAAAGGCAGGCGGCTAGTGTAAACAAACCACCTGTCATTCTCCCCTGTGTAGAAACAATGATCATACAGTTCTACTATGTAGGAACATTGATCACTGTTCCTACAGCTCAAGCCACAGCCAATCACAGTTAGAAGCACGCCCCTAGGAACACACACAGCCCCTCCCTCTCAAATAAAGTTAACCCCTTCACTACCAGTGTATTTTTACAGTAACAGTGCATATATATATATATATATATATATATATATATATATATATATATATATATATAGCATTGATTACTGTAGTAATGTCACTGGTAACCCCAAAAGTGTCAAAAATGTCAGTTAAGGGTCCGATCTGTCCGCCGCAATGTCGCAAAAAAAAAAAAAAAGACAAAAAATCTTTCCCTTTGTTAGTAAACGCGATAACTTTTGCGCAAACCAATCAAAATACGCTTATGCGATTTTTTTTTTACCAAACATATGTAGCATAAAACAAATTGGCCGAAAATGTTAGATTTTGATTTTTACATTTTTTTTAGGGGGAATTTCATATAAAAAAAAAAAGTAAAAAATATTGTTATTTTTGCAAAATTGACGCTCTTTTTTTGTTTATAGCGCATGATCAAAAAAAAAAAAAAAAAAGGTACAGCGTCGCACGACCGCGCAATTGTCCGTTAAAGTCACGCAGTGCCGAATTGCAAAATACCCTCTGGTCAGGAAGGGGGTAAAATCTTCCGGGGCTTAAGTGGTTAATATATTGCAGGTGAAAACCAAAATGTCGGGGGATTATGCTTAATGAGAAGTTGGCCAGTATTCGTTTGGATAGGCAACATAGATTTGACCGCGTGTGGAGTCCCTGGATATAGAGTATTTGCAGGCTCCGTAGTTGCAGCTGGGTGGCTTGGGGTCCGGCGCGGGGGACATGTATGTGATTACTTTACTTTGTTTTCCATTGCTTTTGTCCTGGCCTCTTTTTCTTTCTTACTCTTTTCCTTTTCTTCTGTTCCTTCCTTTCTTTTCTTGTTCTCTCCCTTTCTCTGCCCATAGTGGTGTGGGCTATTCTCCTTTTCTTTTCTGTTTATTTGCTCTTTTGGGGGTCTGGCTGCAGGAGAGGCATTGTTTGCTCTGACATCGGGGCTCTGGTTTGGGTTTCCTGCTATGGGTCTGGGTCGTTATATATTATTTGGCCATGGATGGGAGCCCATTGGTTTTCTCTTCTGGGGGAGGAGGGTTGGGGGGGCCTCGCCCTTTCGTGGACACAGTTTGTGCCCATTCGGGGTGTCTGGGGCGGGGCCCCTACTGGCCGGTCTGATAGTGGGCTCTGGACTCTAGATGTACCTCCTTTTGAGGAGCCTCAGTTTTGGGACTCGTATCTTGCTGTTTAACTTTTTATTATTGACTTCCTAGCTGCCAATAATGTTAGGAGTCATGTTCTGATATACACTGTCCTGGTGTGGGGTACTTTTCTGTATGCTACCCCCCCCCCTTTTCTATATTTTATGTTTTACTATTGTACGGTTTTGTTTAAACTCAATAAAAAAACTATTGAATACTAAAATAGGAGGAACACATGCGCTCTGTGCTGATTCCTGAGAGAACAACGGTCTGCTGTGTTTACAACAGACCGCTATTCTCTCTTCACATGGAGCAATCACTGATGTGCCCAGGGGCAATCATGGCCGCCAGCCTTGTAAAGCAGCTTCCCCGCTGGCTAATGGGGGGGGGGGGCGCTTGTGCCCCCAGGATCGCTCCCATGGATCACCATACAAGTACGTTGCTTTGCGCAGTCAAGCAAGCCTGCCGCAGTATTTATGCGGCGGGAGTTTGGCAGCGGTTAAGGGCTCCTTTGGCAGGTCATTTTTTTTTGGGGGGGGGCAGGTACCCGCTCCCACTTCCGCTCAGGCTGCTCAAGTGGAAGTTCTCCTATCCCCCCTCCCTCTCTGCAAACTTTTGGGACACGTCGTAGGTCCAAGAAGATTGCCAGGCCATTCTTGACGCGCAGCGCAACTCGCGCATGCGCAGTGCACACCCAGCTCTGAAGCCGCATGCTTTCACAACTAGTGATGCCAGCACCACAGAGGGGGAGGAGGGATTTGGGTCGCTGGATCGTGGGGCAGAGTCTTTAATAAACACAAAAACGGCTGGAACTCCGCTTTAAGTCTATGGTAACACCATGAAATGCGTCGGCACACATTTGCGGTGCATTAGGCCCCGTTCACAAATGTAAAAGAGGAGAGGTATCTGGGAGCCTTTTTTAATGTACAATAATGCTATAGTCAGGTTTGTTCAGTGTTTTGAGCAAGTATGAAGAAGTCTGCGGAGGGCAGGATCAGGGGGTGAGGATGATGGACCCCCCCAATGTACACCACCCTGGAGGTTGGAGCCCCGGCCTGTTCTGCCAGTGTGGGGCCCCTCTGTAGCCCTGTCTATGCAGGGTTGTTCTGAGATGTCATTGTTCTCCAGAGATAAATAAAGCTGGGATATCCACTCACAGGATAAACCTACACGCTCAGCTGAACCCATCCCCCTCTGTTCATGCCTCCTCTCTATCCTCACGTCCCATTAGCCGTCAGTGTGGCCACAACACCCTCCTCCCACTGATAACAATCGTCCCTCCTTTGTGTCTCACCTTCTGGATGGCAGCCGGGGTTATCTCCCCCTTCCCCCGCTGCCGGGGAGCTGCAAAGGCCACGGACATGTCACCGCAGAGGCCGAGCACCGCAAACACCTACACACCGAGCGGACACAACACCGGAGAAACAACGGCTGGAGCGGAGCTACCTTCCCCGCGCTGAGATACTGCCAGACTCCCGGACTGTACCACGTTCAACAATAACGAGGGGAGGAGGGTTACACTTCCAGCTCCCGCCTCAGTTATTCGTAACTCGTCTAAGGGAGTTCACTAACCCTTATTTAGAACACCGCAATATGAGCGGCCCGGGGTGTCTCATAGGGGATATTTTAGCTGTAAGAGTTAGCAAATCCATACATAAAAATTAATACACCCCTCTGACGTCACTTGGGTCAGGTCCGGTCATCCCAGAATCCATTGAGGCATGAGTAACGCGCACTTGGTACGGTCCCAGGGAGGGGAGTACGGGTATTATTCAATCAATGCGCCTTTTCCTCTCTTCTTAGTTGAATGACGTGTTTTGATAACAGAACTGTACAGTGTTGTTATGTAGCCTGAGACTGGCTTTATTTGTCCCCGCAAGGAGTGAAGAAACGGTACGGCGATTGGATCTGATAGCGAGATTGGGTTGTGCTCTGTAGTGTTTTATAGAACAATTCCGGGTGATAAATGAGAGCGTGTGACCGCAGTTCCCTCAGATATCTATGACCATGAAACCACTGGACTATTGTGTGCTGGACACTAAAGACCGCACACCCCCGTGTGTTCAGTGACCAATGGTCCAGCCCAAATGTAATCGCCAACATTTGTCTTCATATCATGGGCGGAAAATGTCTCCGGAAAAATGGCCGCCGCAGTATAAAAAGTGCTGATCAGGGGGACGGAGACAATTTGCGAAAGACTGTCAGTAGAGGATGCTTTGTGGTCCAGTGTATAACTCGCGAACTGTCTTCACGTGACCTGAGCACCACGTGGTTAAAAGTTAATGTGCTGGAGCGCACGTTGTGTGTGGGAATTATATATATATATATACAGGGACATATCATAAAATTTGCATCACACGTCATTAAATTCAAAAAGTGAAACTCATATGTTATATAGATGAGTTACACATGTATTTCAAGCATTTCTTTATTTTTATTTTCATGATTATGGCTTACAGCTAGTGAAAACCCAAAATTCAATATCTCAGAAAAACGGAAAATTGTATCATACTTACCATAATTTTCCTTTCCTGGTGCCTATCCATAGCAGCATACCTGTGATAGATCTCCACCTTCAGGACTAGTAAATAGCTTAACCACTTAAGCCCCGGAAGATTTTACCCCCTTCCTGACCAGGGTTTTTTTTGCGATTTTTACTGCGTGACTTTAACGGACAATTGCGCGGTCGTGCGACGCTGTACCTAAACGAATTTGACATCCTTTTTTTCCCACAAACAGAGCTTTCTTTTGGTGGTATTTGATCACCTGTGCGATTTTTACTTTTTTGCGATATACAGTGGGTACGGAAAGTATTCAGACCCCCTTAAATTTTCCACTCTTTGTTATATTGCAGCCATTTGCTAAAATCATTTAAGTTCATTTTTCTTCCTCATGAATGTACACATAGCACCCCATACTGATAGAAAAACACAGAATTGTTGACATTGTTGCAGATTTATTAAAAAAGAAAAACTGAAATATCACATGGTCCCAGTGGCGTAGCAATAGGGGGGGCGGGGGGGCGGTCCGCCCCGGGTGCCACACATTAGGGGGGTGTCAGTGTGTCAGGGAAGATCAGGGTGACACCCGGGGCCGGTTACAGGACACCGGCCGCCAGACTGCTTCCACCGCGGAGGAGGAGGAACTGTTTAAAGCAGAGAGGATGTGAGAGACTCACTGTCACTCCCGAGCCCTGAATACACAGCGATCGGCGCTGCCGCAGTTTACTATGCTGGTTAATGAGAAGGCGATTGGTTGCTAGGACCGCCTATCAACCAATCACCTGCTCATTAACCAGCATAGTAACTTCTGCAGTTCGCGCCGATCGCTGTGTATTCAGGGCTCGGGAGTGACAGTGAGTCTCTCACGTCCTCTCTGCTTTAAACAGTTCCTCCTCCTCCGCTCTCCTCCTAAAAAGGTAGGGGGGGCGGGGGGGCTTTGTATTGTAAAGGGGTTATTTTGAGGGGGGGGGGCTTTGTATTGTAAAGGGGTTATTTTGAGGGGGGGGCGGGGGGGTTTTGTATTGTAAAGGGATTATTTTGAGGGGGGGCGGGGGGGCTTTGTATTGTAAAGGGGTTATTTTGAGGGGGGGGGCTTTGTATTGTAAAGGGGTTATTTTGAGGGGGGGCTTTGTATTGTAAAGGGGTTATTTTGAGGGGGGGCGGGGGGCTTTGTATTGTAAAGGGGTTATTTTGAGGGGGGGTGACTTTGTATTGTAAAGGGGTTCTTTTTTTGGGGGGGTGGCTTTGTATTGTATAGGGGTTGTATGGGGGCGGGCTTTGTATTGTATAGGGGTTCTATGGGGGGGGGCTTTGTATTGTATAGGGGTTCTATGGGGGGGGGCTTTGTATTGTATAGGGGTTCTATGGGGGGATTTATTGTAGAGGGGTTCTATTGGTGGGGGCTTTGTATTGTAAAGGGGTTATATTGGGGGGCTGTGTAATGTAAAGGGTTGTATGGGGGATGGGGCTGTGTAATGTAAAGGGTTCCAATGGGGGGCTGTGTAATGTAAAGGGGTCCAGGGGTAAGGGGGCAGTGTACTGTAAAGGGGTCCAGGGGTAAGGGGGCAGTGTAATGTAAAGGGGTCCAGGGGTACAGGGGCTGTGTAATGTCAAGGGGTCCAGAGGTAAGGGGGCAGTGTAATGTAAAGGGGTCCAGGGGTACAGGGGCTGTGTAATGTAAAGGGGTCCAGGGGTAAGGGGGCTGTGTAATGTAAAGGGGTCCAGGGGTAAGGGGGCTGTGTAATGTACAGGGGCTGTGTAATGTAAAGGGGTCCAGGGGTAAGGGGGCTGTGTAATGTAAAGGGGTCCAGGGGTAAGGGGGCTGTGTAATGTACAGGGGCTGTGTAATGTAAAGGGGTCCAGAGGTAAGGGGGCTGTGTAATGTAAAGGGGTCCAGGGGTAAGGGGGCTGTGTAATGTAAAGGGGTCCAGGGGCTGTGTAATGTAAAGGGGTCCAGGGGTACGGGGGCTGTGTAATGTAAAGGGGTCCAGGGGTAAGGGTTCTGTGTAATGTAAAAGGGGGTCTCCATACATTTTACACATGACACGTCAATGTTCGTTGCCTGGGGGGGGGGTGCTAGATATAGGATCCGCCCCGGGTGCCAAATGCTCTAGGTACGCCCCTGCATGGTCCTAAGTATTCAAACCCTTTGCTGTGACACTCATATATTTAACTCAGGTGCTTTCCATTTCTTCTGATCATCCTTGAGATGGTTCTACACCTTCATTTGAGTCCAGCTGTGTTTGATTATACTGATTGGACTTGATTAGGAAAGCCACACACCTGTCTATATAAGACCTTCCAGATCACAATGCATGTCAGAGCAAATGAGAATCATGAGGTCAAAAGGAACTGCCTGAAGAGCTCAGAGACAGAATTGTGGCAAGGCACAGATCTGGCCAAGGTTACAAAAAGATTTCTGCTGCACTTAAGGTTTATAAGAGCACAGTGGCCTCCATAATCCTCAAATGGAAGACGTTTGGGAGGACCAGAACCCTTCCTAGAGCTGGCCGTCCGGCCAAACTGAGCTATCGGGGGAGAAGAGCCTTGGTGAGAGAGGTAAAGAAGAACCCAAAGATCACTGTGGCTGAGCTCCAGAGATGCAGTCAGGAGATGGGAGAAAGTTGTAGAAAGTCAACCATCACTGTAGCCCTCCACCAGTCGGGGCTTTATGGCAGAGTGGCCCGACAGAAGCCTCTCCTCAGTGTAAGACACATGAAAGCCCATATGGAGTTTGCTAAAAAACACCTGAAGGACTCCAAGATGGTGAGAAATAAGATTCTCTGGTCTGATGAGACCAAAATAGACCTTTTTGGCCTTAATTCTAAGCGGTATGTGTGGAGAAAACCAGGCACTGCTCATCACCTGTCCAATACAGTCCCAACAGTGAAGCATGGTGGTGGCAGCATCATGCTGTGGGGGTGTTTTTCAGCTGCAGGGACAGGACGACTGGTTGCAATCGAGGGAAAGATGTATACTGCCAAGTACAGTGATATCCTGGACAAAAACCTTCTCCAGAGTGCTCTGGACCTCAGACTGGGCCGAAGGTTTACCTTCCAACAAGACAATGACCCTAAGCACACAGCTAAAATAACAAAGGAGTGGCTTCACAACAACTCCGTGACTGTTCTTGAATGGCCCAGCCAGAGCCCTGACTTAAACCCAATTGAGCATCTCTGGAGAGACCTAAAAATGGCTGTCCACCAACGTTTACCATCCAACCTGACAGAACTGGAGAGGATCTGCAAGGAGGAATGGCAGAGGATCCCCAAATCCAGGTGTGAAAGATTTGTTGCATCTTTCCCAAAAAGACTCCTGGCTGTATTAGATCAAAAGGGGGCTTCTACTAAATACTGAGCAAAGGGTCTGAATACTAAGGACCATGTGATATTTCAGTTTTTCTTTTTTAATAAATCTGCAACAATGTCAACAATTCTGTGTTTTTCTGTCAGTATGGGGTGCTATGTGTACATTCATGAGGAAGAAGAATGAACCTAAATGATTTTAGCAAATGGCTGCAATATAACAAAGAGTGAAAAATTTAAGGGGGTCTGAATACTTTCCGTACCCACTGTAAACAAAAAAAGAGGGTACATTTTGCAAAAACAACAATATTTTTCACATTTTTTTATATGAAATTCCCCCCCAAAAAATGTAAAAATCAACATTTTTTAACATTTTTGGCCAATTTGTTTTCTGCTACATATGTTTGGTAAAAAAAAATCGCAAAAAGCGTATTTTGATTGGTTTGCGCAAAAGTTATTGCGTTTACTAACAAAGGGAAAGATTTTTGTCATTTTTGGTGGTTTTTTTTTTAACGCGTAATGGCGGCGATCTGCGATTTTTGTTTTGCGGTACTGCGACATTGCGGCGGACAGATCGGACCCTTGACTGACACTTTTGGGGTTACCAGTGACATTACTGCAGTAATCAGTGCTATACATATGCACTGTTACTGCAAAATGACACTGGTAGTGAAGGGGTTAACTTTATTTGAGAGGGAGGGGTGGTGTGTGTCCCTAGGGGCGTGATTCTTACTGTGATTGGCTGTGGCTTGAAGTGTAGGAACAGTGATCAACGGTCCTACATAGTAGAACCGTATGATCACTATTTCTACACAGGGGAGAATGACAGGCGGCTTGTTTACATCAGACGCCTGACTTTCTCCCTCTGCACTGACAATCGACGAGTGACCGGCGGACATCAGGTCCGCCGGTCACACGCACGGACTTGCTGGGGAACGAGCCGGGGCGGGAGCGTGCCTCCGCGGGCGCGCGCACGCCCCCTATTGGCTCCCAAGCAAGTGACAGGCTAGTGACGTATATATTCGTCACTTTGCCTGGCCGGGGCTGACTGCCGACGTATATCGTCGTGCGGCGGTCGGCAGCCGGTTAAAAGAAAGACGCCCCCTACTCCCAACATTCTCCTGTGATATAGAATAGAGAGGGAGGGAGCGTATGCTGTTATGGAGGCACCAGGAAAAGGAAAATTACGGTAAGTATGATACAATTTTCTGTTTTTCCTGGTGCCTCCATGGCAGCATACCTGTGATAAATAACTAGCTGAAAAAAGGGTGGGTAGATGCTAAAACACAAAGAAATGTTTTTTTTTTTTTTGTTTTTTTTTTATTTAGATGAAGAAAGGGCTTCCCGCATTGCCCTTCCTTCAAATTCTAAAGTGGTGAGCGTTCCAGGGTCAACTCTATAATGTTTTATAAATGTGTGCTGAGACAACCATGTGGCACCCCTGCAGATGGTATCCAGGGAGACGTTCGCTCTGGCTGCCCAGAAATTGATCTCGTTGAATGAACCTTTACCTGCTTCGGAGGAACCATGCATTTAGCCCTGTACACTTTATGTATTAGTTTGACAATCCAGGATGCAGGCGTCCTGCTAGAGGCTTCCTTCCCTTAGTTTTTTCTCCATGGGATAACAAAACAGCCTGTTAGATGATCTAAATTTTTCTGTAGCTTTGAGATACTTCTTGAGGACTTTTGCTATGTCCAAGCTTGGGTCTATTTCTGACTGGGGAAAAAAACTGGCAAGGCCCATGGTTCCCTGAGGTGACTTGCAGTAGCGATTTTAGGGATGAAACCTTGAATAGGTCGCAGTTCCACTCTGTCTGGAAAGAAAGAAACGTGATCCTCTCCGATTCCCAGGGCTTGCAAGTCCGATATCCTATATATGCCATTTTTAAGGATAAGTTCTAAAATCGATATTTGTTCCATAGAAGCAAAAGGATGTTCCGCCAAGGCTTCCAGGATTAGAGTTGGGTCACATTTTAGAAAGGTGCGTCTGACTGGAGGGTGTGACTTTAACACCCCTCTAAGGAACGTAACTACAAGAGGGTTGACTGGCCATCTTGAATTTGTTGCTGCTGATAATGCGGCCACCTGGACCTTTAATGAACTGAGACCAAGGCCTAGGCCTCGGTCAAGTCCGGTCTGTAGGAACCCCAAAATATTGGAGACTGAAGGTGAGAATCGATCAAAAATCTTTTTTTTTTTTTCCCACCCGCAAAGGTTTGGAATTTTTCCCAGACTCTTGAGTAGATGGAGTTTGTGGATGGTTTCCTTGTTTGAAGGAGTGTCGAAATGACGTCCGGGGAACAGCCTAAGGCTTCAAACCTCCGCCACCTAATTTCCACACCCATAGATCCAGATTATGCAGGTTTGGATGAGAGACTCTGCCCTGCTGTAGAAGTTGAGGGAACAGGGGAAGTGTTAGAGGTGTGCTCACAGACAGCCACATGGTTAGTGGAAACCAAGGTCTCTTAGGCCAATAATGGTGAATCGCCAGGATGTGTACTGGTTCCTTTAGGAGCCTCAGGAAGAATTTAAGAATAAGAGGGCCAGGTGGGAAGGCATACCCTGTGTCTAAGTCCCAGGTGCATGTCAGAGCGTCCACTGCTTCCACCTGGGGGTGTGGAAACGGGAGATAAATCTGGGAAGCTTGGTGTTCCGTGGTGTAGCGAACAGATCCACCTGAGGATATTTCCAGTGATTGGCGATCTGGTGAAATAAATGCGGATGCAGGGCCCATTCGTTGTTGTCCAGACAAGATCTGGAGAGAATGTCCGCTTGATTGTCTAGCCTGCCCAGGAGATACACTGCTCTGAGGTCTAGGAGATTCCTCTCTGCCCAGAGCATGATCGGTTCTACTTCTGACAAAAGTGACCTGCTGCGAGTCCCGCCCTGTTTTTGAATATAGGAGACTGCTGCCCTGTTGTCCAGTCGTAGAAGGACTCTCTTGCCTCTCATGTGGGGAGCTAGAGAGGTTAAGGATAGGAATGCTCCTCTCAACTCCAGGATGTTCGAGACTAGGCTCTCGGCTTGAAAGGACCATCTTCCCTGGGCCTCAATTTCCTTGCAATGGGCTCCCCACCCTTTTCCGCTGGCATCTGAAGTAATTGTGGTCCACGAGAGGGAACCCAACTATCGCGATTTGGAGAGGTTCTGAAGCTTCGTCCACCAATAAAGACTTCTGCTCATGCATGGTGTTAAGAGGATGGGCTGTGAGAGACGTTGTTTCTTCCACTGTTTTAGGAAGCCGGTTTGAAAGTACCTCAGACGCCAACGTGACCATGGCACCATCGGAATGCATGCTGACATTGAACCTATGAGGCTCAAAGAGAGAGAGAAGCTGTCAGGCGGGGGTTGCACAAATGAATAAGAAAAAAGAGCAATGAATAAGCACTTTGTGTGAAACGCGTCTGCTGAACATTGTGGTTCTCTTGTGTGTCATGTTTTAAGCCTGTGAGTATGGAATACCAATAACTAAAGACTTTTTTACTACTCTGGATGTGCCGCATCTCTCCCTCTGTTATATGGACATTCCGGGTTGCGGACCTCAGCAGGCACCCAGGGTGGTTGCCACAAGTAGTGTTGTTATACTCCACACCTGCAGATAACTTTGGAGCGGTGTACATCTTTTGTCTTTCTGCCGGGGGTTGCGCAAATGTTTGAGCCTGGCTCCCACTGGGAGTGTTTGGGCCTGCCCTATGTCAAAAGGATTTTGTTTTAACCTGGGGGGCAGAGAAAGGTCTACTTTTTCTTGTCCCCAGAACGGAAGACTGGGTACCCCTCCAGGTTTTCCAGCCATCTCTATTTTGGCGAGACTGTCTGAAATTACTTGACCTGGATTGTTGAAATCTAGAAGAGACGTTTCTGGATCTCCCGGCCCGTCTGTCTTGTGGAAGTAAGCCTGAGTTGCCACCAGTCACTCTGGAGATTGCTTTGTCCAAACCCTCCCCAAACAGTGCCTTCCCATCAAAGGGAATCCTGCACCAGTTCAGTTTTGAAGCAATATCCGCTGCCCATGGCTTTAGCCATAAGGCCCTTTTGGCCATGACTGAATTGCTCTGGCTGAGCAGCGAATGGTGTCAATTGCTGCTTCTCCGACGAAATCGGCCAACATCTTCAGCTCAACCAGTGCCTTTGTGATGTCTTGCATTGGCATATCTTGTCTGATAGCCGACTCTTATGTTTTCTGTCCAGGCTTTTATTGCTGTGGACACTGATGTAAGGGCGATTGCTGGCTTGCATGCTGTACCTGAAGCTAGATAGCTCCTTTTGAGATCCAGATCCAGACACCTCTCTAAAGGATCTTTAAAGGCTGCTGAATTTTCCATAGGAAGAGTAACATTCTTTGCTAGTTGGGTCACTGCTGCTTCCACCACTGGCATCAAATCCAGTGGCTTCGAATCAGCTGGAACTAGAGGGCAAAGTTTCCCAAACCTTGCAAGTGAAAACTTATTTTACGTCTTCTTCCACTCCTCCTCAATCACCTCCTTTTCCTGAGAAAGGGTTCTGACCCTGTGCCCTGAAGAGGGATTCGGCATGCTGGCCATAGAGGGGCCTGGCACCTATGGATCAACGTCCGTTGCCTGCAGGTCCGGAGGTATTGCCTGAGCAGGCATCATATCAGCCAGTTCAGAAAGAGAATCTTTTTATGGTCTGTTTCAAAAGCTTGGCTACTTGTAGACTTTCTTGGTCTCGGTCAGCTGCGTATTCCTTAAAGCAGCTCTGAAAGACCAGCTTGTTAGGTAGGGGTGTGGCACCAGACTTTAAAGAAATTACCTGCATGCTAGCCTTACTTTCCTGGAAAAGGTGATCCCTGTGAGCTAATCTCCCACAACACACACATATATATACACACACACACACACATGCATACATACATACACACACTTATCTATATACATACACACATACATACATATATACATACATATTTTTTTTTTAACTAAATGATCCTCTGAATAAATGGAGGAAGGAAAATCTACACCCCAAGGAGAACACCTGGCTGGCTGGTAAAGAGAAAGGGGGAAATTAAGCACATAGAGGGGAAGGAGGGATACAACAAAATGGAACAAACTCACCCGGAGAGGAGGGAAAATAAATGTAGATACCTGAAGAAAGATAGCAAGGGGGAGCTGATCCTGCTGCTGCTGCCATCAATGCCAATCACAAAAAAGCTCTTTATGCAAAAGAGTTTATGGCAGACTGCGTTCCTCATTAGGAAACTCTGCATACCCCAAAAGATCCGCAGAAGGGGTTCCCAGACTTTTTAGCGCTAAGAGTGGCCCGAGTACAGGGACTGCGCTTGGGAGAGGCTTAACCCAGCAGAAGCTGCCAGATGGTGAGCAGGTAAGGACATACTGCAAACTCTTCACCAGTCAAGAAGGTATGAGGAAAAAAAGGAGAATGCTGGGAGTAGGAGGCGTCTTTCTTTTAAGCTATTCACTAGTCCTGAAGGCGGAGTAGAGGCGGAGCTCTATCACAGGTATGCTGCCATGGAGGCAACAGGAAAATAAAATTTTACAGAAGACCAATATAAAAAGTAAAGGATGTTTAACCACCTCAATACTGTGACAATTCACCCCCTTCCTTCCCAGACCAATTTTCAATGCTTTTGCAATTTGAATGACATTTACTCAGTCATGCTACACTGTACCCAAATTACATTTTTATTATTTTGTTCATACAAGTAGAGTTTTCTTTTGGTGGTGTTTATTCACCTCTCGGTTTTTTATTTTTTTGCGATATAAGCGAAAATGTGGAAAAAAAACAATATTTTCTACTTTCTGTTTCAAAAGAAATCCAATAAAATCTAATTTCATCATAAATTTAGGTCAGATTCTATTCTGCTACATGTCTTTGGTAGAAAAAAATGATAATAGGTTTGTGTGGAAGTTATAGAGTCTACAAGCTGAGTTACGTATCATTAAAAATTGATCAAGCCTATTGTACCGACTTCCTATCTAATTTCTTGAGGCCCTAAAATGTCAGGACAGTACAAATACCCCCAAAATTACCCCTTTTTGTAAATATGGCAGTCAAAGGTATTTAGTAAGAAGCATAGTGAGTTTTTTGAAGTTGCAATTTTTTTCGCCCACAATAGTTTGGGTAATGAAGATCTTTTTTTTTTTTTCCACAAAATTGGCAAAACAACAAGCTATTTCTTACACATGGCATAGATAAACTTGCAATTACACCCCAAAATATATTCTGCTACTCCTCCTGAGTATGGCGATACCACATGTGTGAGACTTTTCCACAGCCCGGCCACATACAGAGGCCCAAAATCCAAGTAGCACCATCAGGCGTTCTATCACATTTTTGAAGGCCCTGGAGCACCAGGACAATTGAATTACCCACAAAATTACCCCAATGGTAAAGAAAACATCCCAACGTAAATTCTATGAGGCATAATGAGTCTTTTGAACATGTCATTTTTTTCCACAAGTTTTTGGAAAATGTGGAAAGAAAATGAAAACCTATTTCTTTTTTTTTACACAAAGTTGTCCATTTATAAGATATTTTTAACACATAGCATGTACATAGTTTAAAAATGAAACCCCAAATTACATTCTACTACTCCTCCTGAGTATGGCGATACCCCATGTGTGAGACTTTTTCAGTCTGGCCACATACAAAGGGCCAACATCCAAGTAGCACCATCAGGCGTTCTAAAGGCATAAATTACACATTTTATTTCCTGAGTACCTATCACATTTTTGAAGGCCCTGTGACAGATGTTCATCACTGGGATGTGGCAGATGATCATGGACAGATATGGCAGATGATCATGGACAGGTGCGGCAGATGATGTGCTCCAGATTATCACGGACAGATGCGCCAGATGATCACAGACAGATGAGGCAGATGATCATGGACAGATGATCAAGGACAGATGCGGCAGATGTTTACGGACAGATGCAGCAAATGATCACGGACAGAAGTGGAAAATGATCACGGACAGATGTTCACTTTAACAGATTATTTTCCTGGGACAGATGTGTGACTGGTGTTCACTGTGTTGGGGACACTGTGTGTGGACACTAGCTGGGTAAAACTGCTCAATACTCACTCACTGATCACCACCTGCCAGCACCGATCCTCTCTCCTTCTCCTCACTGTGTGAGGAAAAGATGAGCTGATCGCCCAGACAATGGCTGTATTGACATTCATTGACGGCTGTGATTGGACACAGCTGTCATGTGATCAGGAGGGCCAATCACAGAGCCCTCCTGCCGAGCGGTGTTGCGTTGTGTCCGAGGGACACAGGCACACCAGAATCACGCAGCTGTGCGTGCACAATCTCCTTCATTCCGTATATATGCATTGGCAAGGTGGGAGGAGGTTAATACAGAAATGTTGGCTTACTGAAAAGTAGGTCCATGTACAGTATAGTATGCACGCAATACTTGGTCAGGGCTCCTTTTGCATGAATTACTGCATCACTGCAATCGGTCTGTGGAACTGCTGAGGTGTTATGAAAGCCCAGGTTTTTTTGATAGCATCTTTCAGCTCATGTGCAATGTTGGGTCTGGTGTCTCTCATCTTCCTCTTGACAATACCCCACAGATTCTCTATGGGGTTTATTTAGGCAAGGCAAGTTTGCTGGCCAATCAAGCACAGTGATACCATGATCAGTTATTGGTACTTTTGGCAGTATGAGCAGGTGCCAAGTCCTGCTAGAAAATGAAATCAGCAGAGGGAAGCATGAAGTGTTCTAGAATTTCCTGATAGAGGGCTGCGCTGACTTTGGACTTGATAAAACACAATGGACCAACACCAGCAGATGGCATGGCTCCCCAGATCATCACGGTCTGTGGAAAATTTTGGTTGCAGAGTCTGGAGGAAGAGTGGAGAAGAACAGAGTCTAAGTTGCATGAGGTCCAGTGTGAAGCTTACACAGTCAGTGATGATTTGGGAGCCATGACATCTTCTGGTGTTGGTCTGCTGTGTTTTATCAAGTCCAATGTCAGCACAGCCCTCTAGCAGGAACTTCTTCCTCCTGCTGACCAGCTTTAAGGAGATGCTGATTTCATATTCCAGCAGGACTTGGCACCTGTTTACACTGCCAAAAGTACCAATACCTGGTTTAACAATCATGGTATCACTGTGCTCGATTGACCAGCAAACTCGCCTGACCTAAACCCCGTAGAGAATCTGTGGGGTATTGTCAAGTGGAAGATGAGACACCAGACTCAACAATGCAGATGAGCTGAAAGCCACTATCAAAGAAACCTGGGCTTCCATAACACTATAGCAGTGCCAAAGGCTGATCGCCTCCATGCAAGGCCGCATTGATGCAGTAATTCATGCAAAAGGAGCCCTGACCAGGTATTGAGTGCATACTATACTGTACATGGACATACTTTTTAGTAAGCCAACATTTCTGTATTAAAAATCCTTTACTTTTTTTATTGGTCTGTAATATAATTTTCTGAGATACTGGGTTTCAGTTTTTCACTAGCTGTAAGCCATAATCATCAAAATGAAAAGAAAGAAATCCTTGAAATATATCATTCTGTATGTAACAGGTCCATAAATATTGGGTCATCGACACAATTCTAATCTTTTTGGCTCTATACACCACCACAATGGATTTGAAATGAAACAAACAAGACGTGCTTTAACTGCAGACTTTCAGCTTTAATTTGAGGGTATTTACATCCAAATCAGGTGAAAGGTGTAGGAATTACAACAGTTTGTATACGTGCCTCCCACTTTTTAAGGGACCAAAAGTAATGGGACAATTGGCTGCTCAGTTGTTCCATGGCCAGGTGTGTGTTTTTCACTCATTATCCCATTTACAAGGAGCAGATAAAAAGGTCCAGAGTTCATTTTCAAAGAAGCCTATCCTACCAGCCCCTAATAAATGTACCTCCATTTTCTCCATCAACCCATCCCCCACGGTTATTGCCTTTTTGTTTCACTTTACCCTCCCTTCTAGATTGTAAGCTCTAACGAGCAGGGCCCTCTATTTCCTCCTGTTCTGAACTGTATTGTAACTGTATTGTCTTCTCTCAAATTGTAAAGCGCTGCGCAAACTGTTGGCGCTATATAAATCCTGTATAATTTCAAGTGTGCTATTTGCATTTGGAATCTGTTGCTGTCAACTCTCAATATGAGATCCAAAGAACTGTCACTATCAGTGAAGAAAGCCATCATTAGGCTGAAAAAACAAAAACAAACCCATCAGAGAGATAGCAAAAACATTAGGTGTGGCCAAATCAACTGTTTGGAACATCCTTAAAAAGAAAGGACACACCGGTGAGCTCAGCAACACCAAAAGACCCGGAAGACCACGGAAAACAACTGTGGTGGATGACCGAAGAATTCTTTCCCTGGTGAAGAAAACACCCTTCACAACAGTTGGCGAGATCAAGAACACTCTCCAGGAGGTAGGTGTATGTGTGTCAAAGTCAACAATCAAGAGAAGACTTCACCAGAGTGAATACAAAGGGTTCACCACAAGATGTAAACCATTGGTGAGCCTCAAAAACAGGAAGGCCAGATTTGAGTTTGCCAAACACCATCTAAAAAAGCCTTCACAGTTCTGGAACAACATCCTATGGACAGATGAGACCAAGATCAACTTGTACCAGAGTGATGGGAAGAGAAGAGTATGGAGAAGGAAAGGAACTGCTCATGATCCAAAGCAGTGAAGCATTGTGGTGGTAGTGTCATGGCGTGGGCATGTATGGCTGCCAATGGAACTGGTTCTCTTGTATTTATTGATGATGTGACTGCTGACAAAAGAAGCAGGATGAATTCTGAAGTGTTTCAGGCAATATTATCTGCTCATATTCAGCCAAATGCTTTAGAACTAATTGGACGGCGCTTCACAGTGCAGATGGACAATGACCCGAAGCATACTGCGAAAGCAACCAAAGAGTTTTTTAAGGGAAAGAAGTGGAATGTTATGCAATGGACAAGTCAATCACCTGACCTAAACCCGGTTGAGCATGCATTTCACTTGCTGAAGACAAAACTGAAGGGAAAGTGCCCCAAGAACAAGCAGGAACTGAAGACAGTTGCAGTAGAGGCCTGGCAGAGCATCACCAGGGATGAAACCCAGCGTCTGGTGATGTCTATGCGTTCCAGACTTCAGGCTGTAATTGACTGCAAAGGATTTGCAACCAAGTATTAAAGGTGAAAGTTTGATTTATGATTGTTAATCTGTCCCATTACTTTTGGTCCCTTAAAAAGTGGGAGGCACATATACAAGCTGTTGTAATTCCTACACCGTTCACTTGATTTGGAAGTAAATTCCCTCAAATTAAAGCTGAAAGTCTGCAGTTAAAGCACATCTTGTTTGTTTTATTTAAAATCCATTGTGGTGGTGTATAGAGCCAAAAAAATATTAGAATTGTGTCAATGTCCCAATATTTATGGACCTGACTGTATATAAATTATATGAGTTTAACTTTTTGAATTGAATTACTGAAATAAATTAGCTTGTTGATGATATTCTAATTTTATGAGATACATCTGTACATGAAATATAGGAAATAATCCTGTCTGAGCCAATTTTTAAAGTATAACTAAAAGCAAAACGTTTTTCTTAGTTTTGGATAAATTTGACGCAGATTAGAAAGCTTGCTCGTTTTTTTTACTGTCTGTGCTCCCATTAGGGAGATTCATCCTCTCTATTTGTCCTGTTTACCATTATCATTATAAGTGAACATAAAAGAAAATCCCGAAGTTTGGGTCGTCCCCAGAAAAGTAATAAAGGGGAAATCTTCCAATGGGGACACTGGTCCTGGTGACCCGGGGCTCCCCAAGGAATTCCCTTAATTTGCAGGGATTTCCTCTCACCTTCTGTTTGGCTATGGTACAGAAAAAGGAAGGGAAATCTCCAAAATGGGACACAGATGGAGAAATAAAATCATGGGTTATAACCTTCCCTTACCCTATCTAAAAAAAAAAAAAAAGTTTTGTCTATAGTTCTACTTGAAGCACTGTTACACTTTGAATGACGATAACTCAGGCATGCAACACTGTACCCAAATTAAATCTTTATCATTTTTTGAGACAGACAGCTTTCTTTTGGTGGGTTTTAACCACCACTGGATTTTTATTTATTTATTTATTTCTTTTTAAATGAAAAAATACCGAACAGTTTACAAAAAAAAAAAACTTTTCCTGGCAGTCTCCATGGCAGCCTACGTGTGGGTTAACCCCGCCTCCACTCCAAGGGTATAGGACCCCCCTCAGCTCTCAGATACAGCAGGTGTTCCTTTTTTGTCCTCCTCCAAGGACCTACAATTCTGATGTCTTAATTTGTCCGGCTTACCTCAGGATACTTTGGATGGTGTCTGCATGTCCAGGGCCCAGCCACGGGCAGGTGAGTGACATTTAAAATTCCCCAGCTCTCTGCGGTTTACTGAAGCTTGGCTGGCATTTTCTGACAGGGTCTGAAGATTCTCATTGCAGCTCTTCATGGCAGCGGTATTTGTGACTTATGTATACTTTGTTTGTATCTTTCTCTATCGCTGTGCGGCGTTTGTTATGGCCCCAATGGCGCTGGAACGCTTCCTGCGTTCCAGCAACCCTTCCTCTTCCTCCTCTGCTACCAATCGGTGGACGTTTTCGTGGTCCCGCACATGCGCAGTGCGTCACGAGCGAAGCCAAGGCTTGGTTCGCGCATGCGCACTAGCGATCGCGGCCGCATCACCGCTGACGTCATTCCGGCGGGAGATTTAAGCAGCTGTCGGTTCCCCTGTACTTTGGGAAGTACTGTGGGCGTTGCGGCAGCTTCCCTGTGTCTCTGGATTCCTTGCTACAGGTATGTGCAATGGATGCTTGACTGCAGAGGGCGGGGGGGGGGGGTGGATTGTTGCTACCTTACACTATATCACTATATTGTCCTGGTGTCTGATGTGTATTACCTTTTCTTTATCAGTCTGGTTGTTTGGCCTGAAGTATGGATCCTGCGTCACCGCCCTCCTGTGGCCAGCCCTCTCATAACAGGTGGGTGCTGGCATTTTCAGGGGAGGGGGGTGGGGGAGGGCTAGCTGGTCCCTGTTTCATGGCTAAATCCACTGGTTTATCTCAAGAAAGAGACCCTGTCAGACCACGTGGGAGTTCATCCTCCAGATCAAAGCGCCATGAATCTCCATCAGGGAGTAGGCAGCAGGGGAGATGCTCTAATTCCTCCCCCAGACACCAGAAACAACATCAGAGTCACCGCACATACCAGAGAGCCTGTTGGGGTTGTGGGGCGCATGTCCCGGAGGACAAGTCCCTATGTGAGCCATGTTTTGCTCAGGCAGCCGGTGAGAGGGAGCCCGAGGACCACAGATTGGAATCCCTGGTAAAGAGGATAGTGCAACAGTCCCTGAAAGAATGGGGTACGGTCCCAGCACGTGGTCCCACTACATCTAGTTCTCCAGCTGAAGCGCCGGAAGATCAAGGCCCCTCTCAACCGAGCATTACTTCTGCAAAATCATCTGACAGTGATTTGGAAGAAGAAGGGGCAGTAGGCGTCTTTGAGTTTGCCCTGGTTTCACCCCTGATCAGAGCCATTAAGGAAGCTCTAAAATGGGAGGATCCTGTGTCTCCCCAGAAAAAGCAGCGGAAGTTCTTCAAGCACCTCAGCAAGGAGTGCGTTAACTTCCCTTCCCTCTCTGAATTACAAGAGGTGATTACTGAAGAATGGAGTAAGGGGGATAGTAAGTCTTCCCTATCTTTCAAAGTTGGGAAATTATATCCCTTCAAACCTGAAGATGTCGCTCGTCTGGAGTCTGCTCCCCTTGTGGATGCTGCAGTCACAAGATTAGCAAAGCATGTTACTCTGCCCCTGGATGATGCAGTTTCTTTCAGAGATCCCTTGGACAGGAAAATAGATCTAGACCTGAAGAGAATCTATGTTACGGCCGGAGCAGCCTGCAAACCTGTTATGGCATTAGCAACGATGTCTAAAGCCATGGAAGTTTGGGTGTCTGATATTGAGACCAAACTTAGGAGCATCTCGGAAGAAGCTGTAGAGAGCTCTCCTATTCATGAACTCAAGTTGGCTTCAGTGTTTCTAGGAGAAGCATCTATTGATGTTCTGCGCCTTTTGTCCAGATCAATGTTATCATCAGTGACGGCAAAAAGGGCTTTGTGGCTCGGCCCCTGGCTTGCTGATCCAGCCTCTAAGCAGGCGTGGTGCAAGATCCCCTTCGAGGGTACTTCCCTTTTCGGAAATAAATTGGACAACGCCATTGCAAAGGCCACTGGCGGAAAGTCAGGTTTCCTTCCGCAGGATAAACGCCTATTCGGCCAGAAGAAGCCTCAAACTAGGAGGCAATACACTGAGAGATCAAGAGATGCCCGCTCTTACAAACCTACTAGAGACTTTCGGAGAAATTGGAGAGGAGGCCAATCTTCTTCTCGAAGATCATCTAAAAATCCAGCGCCTGCTAGACAAGAATCCACTAAATCTTTTTGAGATTGACCCCGTTCAGACATGCCAGGTGGGGGCACGTCTTCTCCATTTTTAGCGTGTCTGGACGGCCTCAATCACTGACTTTTGGACCGTCAGGATGGTCTCAATAGGCCACAAATGGTCACTTCTGGCAGATTCGGTTCCACGGTTCATTCCAACTCACTTGCCCTGTCTAGAAGAGAGAAGAGAAGTCTTGCTCGCCTATGTAGACGCTTTGGTGGCTCAAGGAGCAGTAGTTCAGGTTCCAGAGCAGGAAAAATTTCAAGGGGTTTACTCACCCCTCTTCTTAGTCCAGAAGAAGAACGGAGCTTGGAGGCCCGTTATAGACCTCGCATACCTGAACAGGTTCATAAAGAAGGAAAAATTCAAGATGGAAACACTCTCCACCATTCAGAAGGCAGTACTGCCAGGAGACTGGCTCGCCTCAATAGATCTGAAAGATGCGTACTTTCATGTACCTGTGGCAGGCGACTTTCACAAATATCTCCGCTTCTGTGTTCTGAACCGACATCTTCAATTCATTTGTCTACCTTTCGGCCTCTCTACCTCGCCCAGAGTGTTCTCCAAAGTTCTCCTGGCTGTAGTGGCCCTCATAAGATTAAAAGGAATATGTCTACATCATTACTTAGACGATCTTCTGCTGCTGTCTCAAGAGAAAGATCAGTTTTTGGCACACAGAGATCAGGTCATAATCGACCCTCAAAGAATTTGGCTGGCTGTTAAACCTACAAAAGAGTCTGCTGGAGCCCACTCAGTGCCTAGTCTATCTCGGGGCGCAATTCGACACCATCAAGAATTCAATCTCTCTCCCATTAGAGAAGATACCGGTGGTGAGGGAGAGAATCCTTCCAGCTCTTTCTTCCCCTCGGCTGAAAGCCTCTCAGTGCCTCAAAATTATTGGCACCATGGTGTCCACGGCTCCGATGGTCAAATGGGCTCTTTGGCGTATGAAGCCCTTCCAGAAAGGGTTCCTACAACAGTGGAACCCGGAAGAGAGGGAGCAATACATTCATATCTCCTCCAGCATGAGATTCAGTCTTCTTTGGTGGCTGCAACGCAAGAATCTGCTCAACTGCCACTCTGATTCCAGTCTCATGGACCATAATCACAACAGATGCCAGCAACTCAGGTTGGGGGGCTCATTGTCTGTCGGAAATGACCCAAGGAAAGTGGTCTTCTCAGAGACACACGCCAGTCTCCAATATACTGTAGCTCCAGGCAGCCTATCAGGCTCTTTGATCCTTTCAACACCTGGTGGAAGGGAAATCTGTAATGATTCAGATGGACAACACCACGGTAGTGTCTTATGTGAAGAGACAAGGTGGGACAAAGAGTCTCTCTCTACTACGAGAATTAGACCCAATTATGTCTTGGGCTCAGGCTCATCTAGTCGATATCTCAGCAGTCTACATTCCAGGTTCTCAGAATGTTCAAGCAGATTTTCTGTCCAGGGTCCAGTTGAACCACAACGAGTGGTCTCTCCATGTGGAGTCGTTCAAATGGATCCTGTCGTTGGGAGTATCTCCCGAAGACGACCTGTTCGCCTCTCCTTGCAACCACAAGTTGGAGAAGTATGTCACGAGAGGCAGATGCCATCAAGCCTACGGGACAGATGCACTAACCGACAGGTGGGAGTTCAGCAGGGCATATGCCTTTCCTCCAGTAGCCATCATTCTCAAATTTCTGCAGAGACTTCAAGCGGAAGATGTAGAGATAGTGATGGTGGCGCCTTTCAGGCCAAACAGGCCATGGTTTCCGCTACTCCTACAGCTAAGTTACCGGGACCCGGTCCCTCTTCCCCTCAGACCAGACTTGCTTCTACAGGGAACATCAGTACACCCCTGTCCTGCAATACTCCGGTTGACGGTCTGGTTCTTGAGAGGGAAAGGTTGGAATCGCTCGGCTGCCCATCTACAGCCATTTCCACCTTAATGAATGCTAGATGACCAAGTACAAATAAGGTTTACTGCAGAATCTGGTCAAGATTCATGAAGTCTGCATATCCAGAAGGTATGTCTTCCTCAGTTCCTGGGATTCAAGAAATACTAAGTTTTCTTCAGGCTGGCCTAGATATGCCCCTTTCAGTGGAGGGGATATCTAGTACAATCTCAGTATTTGCAGATGATACTAAATTAGGCATGCCAATATCTTCTATGCAGGATGTGGAAATCTTGCAAGCAGACCTGAACAAAATAACGGGGTGGGCAACCACATGGCAGATGAGATTTAATGTAGAAAAATGTAAAGTAATGCACTTGGGTGCCAGAAACCAGAAAGCAAGCTATTCACTAGGGGGTGAACCTCTGGGTGAGTCTAGGATGGAAAAGGACTTGGGGGTACTGGTAGACAACAGGCTTGGCAGTGGCATGCAATGCCAAGCCGCCGCAAGCAAAGCCAACAGAATACTGGGATGTATAAAAAGGGGGATTCACTCCAGAAATAAAGAGATTATTCTCCCGCTCTACAAGACTCTGGTCCGGCCACATCTGGAGTATGCTGTCCAGTTCTGGGCACCGGTCCGCAGGAAGGATGTGCTGGAACTGGAGAAAGTCCAGAGGAGGGCAACAAAAATAATTAGGGGAATGGAGGACATCGGCTATGAGGAAAGACTACAAGCACTGAACCTATTCTCTCTGGAGAAGAGACGATTGAGGGGGGATATGATATCAATGTACAAATACTGTACTGGCGACCCTAGCATAAGGAACAAACTATTCAGAGAAAGGGAATACAATAAGACACGTGGCCACTCACTAAAACTTGAGGAAAGGCGGTTTAACCTTAAAGTGCGTAAGGGGTTCTTCACTGTAAGAGCGGTAAGGATGTGGAATTCTCTTCCACAAGCAGTCGTATCAGCGGGGAGCATAGATAGTTTCAAAAAACTATTAGATGTACACCTTAAAGACCACAACATACAGGGGTACACAATGTACGGTTAAAAGCAAACACACACGCATCATGGGTTGAACTGGATGGACTTGTGTCTTTTTTCAACCTCACTAACTATGTAACTATGTAACTCTAAGAGTCCAAGTTTCGGCATTGTCTGCCTTCTCTGGGATCATGTGGGCTCAGCACCCACTTATTCAACAGTTCTTTAAAGGAGCAGCCAGGCTCAATCCTCAAAGAAAACCTAGGTTTCCAAAATGGGACCTTCCTCTTGTCCTAAATACCTTCTCAAAAACAGGCATAGAATCCTCTTCTTCTATCAAGGATCTGACCATCCGGACTGTCTTCCTGGTAGCCATCACTTCGGCTAAGAGGGTCTCTGAAATAAGTTCCCTCGGCTGTAGAGAACCATTCCTGACTTTCTTCCCAGATAGGGTAGTGCTGATACCCATGCTGAATTCAAATCCGAAAGTCACCTCGGTGTTTCACCAGAACCAGGAGATCGTCCTGCCTACTTTTCGGTCTTCTGATGAGTCTAATCCTCATCCGTTGGATGTAGGAGAATCCTTAAAAGTCTTCAAGCAACTGCACCATTCAGGCATTCTGACAACCTCTTTATCCTGTTCTGGGGGAAGAACAGAGGCAAACCTGCTTCATCCAGAACTATTGCATCATGGATAGTGGCGGCTATCCAACAGGCCTATAGAGCAGAGGGTCTGGCTCCTCCAGAGGCGGTGACGGCGCACTCTACAAGGAGTATTTCTACGTCCTGGGCGGCCTCGCGACACGTGGCTCCAGATGTGATTTGCAGAGCGGCTTCATGGTCTTCGGTCAATACTTTTATGACCCACTATTATGTGGAGCCTGCTTCTCTGTCTTCAATTAATTTTGGTTTGACTGTTTTGTCTGCAAATAGCATGAATTAAAGTTTCTTTGCTAAAGCATTCCCACCCGTGTGGCGTGAGCTAGTTATTTCCCACACGCAGGCTGCCATGGAGACTGCCAGGAAAACGGAAAATTCCTATCAAATACTTACCATAATTTTCCTTTCCTGATAGTCTCCATGGCAGCCAGAGTTCCCACCCTCTCGTTTTGGATTTGGCTAAGATATGGAACACCTGCTGTACCTGAGAGCTGAAATTTATGGGAGGGGGGTCCTATACCCTTGGAGTGGAGGCGGGGTTAACCCACACGTAGGCTGCCATGGAGACTATCAGGAAAGGAAAATTACGGTAAGTATTTGATAGGAATTTTCAGTTTTTATGGTTTCTCTTTCTTAACCACTTGCCGACCAGGCTTTTTCTTGCACTTTTTGTTTACAAGTTAAAATCAGTATTTTTTCTATAAAAATACTTGGAACCCCCAAACACTATAAAAAGGAGAGAGTTGCCCAGGGGACTTTAGATGAGGCTACACACTCATAAAGAATCAATATATTGTACCATATAAAAATGTTTTATTAGATGTACATAGGAATAATAAGTACATTCAAGAGGGACATGATGGACTGCTCAGTGGCATCAAATACATCCAATACATATAAAGTAAAAATGTATGAAATAACGGCATGGACATACATAATGATTGTATACAGACATTTACAAAACATGATAAAATGTAGCACCCTTGGCGCGTTTCGCGAAAATGTAGTTCGCTTCATCAGAAATGGGTGTTTATCACATCTATATGAAATAAAGAAAGTATTATCAATGATGTACATGTGCATATATGGAGTGTCGAATAGAAGACAAAGCCATCATCAAGACTCCATACTCACTGAATCAGTTTCAAAATGAGCACACTGAAAACGATGGTCCATTGGGAAGTCTGACCCGGGAGCCGTAGGGGGGGGGTTCCAGCGGACGCAGAGGTCACATGGAGAGCAGGACTGGTGGTGGAGGGATATGTGTCCATAAACCTATATTTGGGTTAAAAAACCCAAGAGAAGCCAATCAGTGATATATTGTAAAGACAGTAATGTGTATATATATATATATATATATCTATATGAATAAAAAATGTATATATCCAAAAAATAATGATGGGTGATCCTGATGGCATGAGGGAATGGACGATGGTGTATGTTAGTGTGGGAAAAAAAAAGGGCGGTGGAAGGGAAGGGAGGGGGGGGGAAGGAAGGGAGGGGGGAGGGAAACACTGGTACCCACAGCCAAGTGCTGTCTCGTGGGGGTGAAAAAAACACATGTGAGCGTCCAAAAACTAAGTGACTGTGTAAAAAATACAAAAGATTACCAGAAATTGGCGTGGGAACAGTGAGGTCCTGCTCTCTGAAGGGATCCCCGAGTCACAACCTGGTGCATCCCCTAACGCCATGTATGCTGCCGAGTGTGGCCGCTGGCTGTGAAGACAGACGGCGGTCTCCTCGCATTACTGCAGGGTGGAGAAGTCACCATGCTGGTGTGCACTGCCCGCACTATATGCGGACACCGCACCCCAAGCGCGGGAAAACATGGCGCCAATGTGCGTCGGAGCCACGCCCCCCCATGCGGCAGAGGAACTGAACACAGCAGGGGAAGGTGGGGCCCGAGGCAGATTGCGGCTCCCGGAGACAGAAAACCAGCCGGACCAAAACATGATCAGTCAATGTTGCCCAATGATAAAAAGATGAGGATAGTATGATATTAATAGCATGAATCTATGACATCTATAGGTATAATGGTATAACATCCTTTGACCGGATGTAAGGGGGATGGTGATGAAGATCACTAAAAGGGGCACAGGTGTCTTCCACCTAAATTGAATATATGAAAAAAGGGGGGTGTGGGGGGGGGGGGGGAAAGGAAGGGAGGGGGGGAGGGAAACACTGGTACCCACAGCCAAGTGCTGTCTCGTGGGGGTGAAAAAAGCACATGTGAGCATCCAAAAACTAAGTGACTGTGTAAAAAATACTTTATATGTATTGGATGTATTTGATGCCACTGAGCAGTCCATCATGTCCCTCCTGAATGTACTTATTATTCCTATGTACATCTAATAAAACATTTTTATATGGTACAATATATTGATTCTTTATGAGTGTGTAGCCTCATCTAAAGTCCCCTGGGCAAATCTCTCTCCTTTTTGTTTGTATGCAATTTTGGGATGGAGGCACACTACTCAGATGGGAGATCCAGATCACACCCCCCTTTTTTCATATATTCAATTTAGGTGGAAGACACCTGTGCCCCTTTTAGTGATCTGCATCACCATCCCCCTTACATCCGGTCAAAGGATGTTATACCATTATACCTATAGATGTCATAGATTCATGCTATTAATATCATACTATCCTCATCTTTTTATCATTGGGCAACATTCACTGATCATGTTTTGGTCCGGCTGGTTTTCTGTCTCCGGGAGCCGCAATCTGCCTCGGGCCCCACCTTCCCCTGCTGTGTTCAGTTCCTCTGCCGCATGGGGGGGGCGTGGCTCCGACGCACATTGGCACCATGTTTTCCCGCGCTTGGGGTGCGGTGTCCGCATATAGTGCGGGCAGTGCACACCAGCATGGTGACTTCTCCACCCTGCAGTAATGCGAGGAGACCGCCGTCTGTCTTCACAGCCAGCGGCCACACTCGGCAGCATACATGGCTTTAGGGGATGCACCAGGTTGTGACTCGGGGATCCCTTCAGAGAGCAGGACCTCAATGTGTATGTATTTGATGCCACTGAGCAGTCCATCATGTCCCTCTTGAATGTACTTATTATTCCTATGTACATCTAATAAAACATTTTTATATGGTACAATATATTGATTCTTTATGAGTGTGTAGCCTCATCTAACGTCCCCTGGGCAAATCTCTCTCCTTTTTGTTTGTATGCAATTTTGGGATGGAGGCACACTACTCAGATGGGAGATCCAGATCACACCCCCCTTTTTTCCCAAACACTATATATTTTTTTTAGCAGAGACCCTAGGGAATAAAATGATGATTGTTGCAATTTTTTATGTCACACGGTATCTGCCCAGCATTTTTTTCAAACACAATATTTGGAAAAAAATGCATGAATAAAAAAATAAAACACAATATTAAATATATTTTTTTTTCTGTAAAATGTGAAAGATGATGTTACACAGAGTAAATAGATAACTAATATGTCACGCTTTAAAATTGTATATGCTTGTGGAATGGCGACAAACGATGGTACCTAAAAATCTCCATAGGCGACTTTTTAATTGCCTTTACAGGTTACCTGTTTAGAGTTACGGAGGAAGTCTAGCACTAAAATTATTGCTCTCGCACTAACGTTTGCAGCGATACCTCACGTGTGGTGGTGCAAAACACCATTACATATGTGAAAAAATAGAAAATTCCAGGGTGTGGGACTTTTAAAAGGTACTCACTTAAACCTAATGACATATAAGCATATGCCCTCAGAAAGAAAGTGAAAACAAGTGAATAAATTTAAAAGCATTTATTTTATTAGTACATATAGACACAGGACTGGTTATTTACTAAAAAAAAAAAAAACATGAAATTCAAGAAATCATACATGAATTAAAAATTCAAAATCCGACGGTTTCGCCGGGTTTGCTTCTTCGGGGATTTGAATAAAGACACTATAACGAAATATATGTATATGAGAAACAAACGAAAACAGAAAAATTAAGTATACAACATTTATCAATTAATTTGATGTTGGGACAAATGAGTTAATGCACAAAGGAAATTGGTAGTGTCATACCTGTAGTAGAGATCCTAGGGGTTATGGTGTGCGTGGAGTTGATCAAAAGGACTACACCTGCTGGTGATCTAAGGCTGCAAGCCTGTAAGCGAAGGTCCCCACCCAGTGGATCTCCCATAGAGGGGATATGTCAGCTCATTATATAGCGGATTGGTAGAAAGATATAATATATATCGGTATTTGTATATAGATAGTGCATAAAAAAGTCTACATATTTGTATATATGGTGCAGTGAGAGCGGAGGTAGTGCTGGCTGCAGATGTAAAAGCTTAGAATGACGGACAATGATTTTAAGCTCCTCTTAAAAAGGTTTTATGAATTACAAGCTGAACGTGTGGAGACATACCATCTTTTTGATGACAATTATCGGGAGGAGAAGGGAGACACGTGACGACCCGAGATTGAAATCCAGTAATAGCAGCAGTAATCGCTCCTGAGTGGGATTTGTGTTACAACAGCTTGTTTGCCTGTCCTATGCAAATAGGTGGGCCACAGCTTCTGGTGAGTTGCCATTCCCCCCATTATCACATCGGTGGAGGTGTAGAGCAGTGGTGACCCCAACACTTGGTGGTGTTTCTCACTTGGTGGATTGGACTATTGCTGGAGGAATTAACCCCTTGTTTTGAAATTTTGCCACTGATGGACGTTTAGGGACTATAATAAGATGTGACAGGTTTTAACTACGTCATTTCTCCTCAATTATACCTGCGCTACTTATACCATTGTATATGTTCCAAGGGACGATATATATTTGAGTATACTTCTACATATTTGTATATATGTCAAAAAGATCAGTTGTCATAGTATACTTACAAAAGTTCAAAAAATCTCTTAAAAGATCATGCCAAGCACGCCAATTCAAAGACAAAGGATATCTCAGTATAAGTTTTTGAAAAGGAAATTTCAATCCAATATAATATATAGCAAAGCAGTATTATACTGCAATAGTTCTAATCAAAAAGTTTAGAAATTTAAGGCAGTTTCACTGCTATAAACTGGGGTAGAACAAGTTCCACCTACATCACAGAGAATGTCTAAGGGAAAAATAAAAAATAAAAATAAAGAAATGATCCCTAGGGATACAAAGATAAATGGCAGAATCCAACATGGTTCCATAAGAGGCAATCTGGCTTTTACCTTTACCACTGATATTCAAGTGATCTGGCGCGCTGGGAGTGCAGCAAGACTTGTAACAATGGCTGCTATTCACATAATATAGCAGCCGTCGCACGCTGCCTCGTTCTGGGCCCTTCAGTGAACCGCATGCCAAATCCCCACTTCTGGGTACGTCGAGCACGGCGTGAGTCTCACATACAGACACCGGAGAACAGCCGCGAGGCTTGGAAAGGTCTGTAAGGGCATCAGTACATATATCATTTTTATTGCGAGTGACCTGTATTGCAGTGACTTTGCAGTGTTTTTAAGAAGTTTTTATAATAAAAGGATTTTATAACCGTCTACACGATGAGGACCAGGATCTTATGAGATCAAGCCTTACTGATTTCTGCTGGCGTACGCCAACAGGAATCCATGGGATCTGGTAAGTGAGTCATCTTACCATTCGGCACTCGAGGTGAAGTGGAGGGTCACACCACTACTGTATCAGCATAAGCACTTTCCATTTGCACTTGTCAAATCTGCACTGAAAGGACTTTATTGCACCATTTGCACCTTCTTTCCTCAAGCACATTTTTTTACCATGGACTATTTTTAATAATACTTGTTTTATCTTGGGAAAATTTATTTGAAATTGATTTTTGGAATAATTTTTGTGGAATAATATATGAATAATTGTTAGCACATATATTGCACTTTATGGATGTCATTCACTCACCTAGAGATTATTGTGGATTTATATTTGCACTTTATTAAATCACTGATGGTGGAATATTTTATACCGTTTCACATTTATAATTATTGTGACATTTTTACTATTATATATAATTTATATGGGCACAAGGTAGTAATACCTCAACACAGTTTTTTTGACACATTGTATATGCAGTAGGGTCTCAGATCCATTCCAGCTGTCCAGTGGGCCAGGTGTAACGCTTCTGCGTTTCTTATATGGTGTGGATTTTCAGCTGCAGAAATAGTTCCACGTCAGTAGTCATGTAAGAGATATGCTGAGATACCATTCCCAACCTCAATGACTCATCATGTGTGGAAGGTCTTATTTCAGCCAGTAAATACACACAATTAGCAAGCTGGTTCCTAGAATGACTTTATGTATGTGGTAACACAATGATGAAGGTTGAGGGATAGGTTGAGTGGAGGTGGTAGGTGATAGACACTTGAAGGTGAGACAGTAGCAGATGGATGCAGGAAGGTTTAGCAATGTTGTATGGTAGCAGATGACAGAATAGCAGGTGGACATACAAAAGAGATCAACCCAGTGCAGAAAAGTAGCAGTAGTCTCAAGAGCTAGCAATCTAGTTATGCAGATGTGATAAACAGTCTTTACTATGCAGAGCTAGATAGTGTAAGCTTAGTATAAGTTTATAGAGAATTCCCCTGCAGGGGTACTTAGCACTATTAGCGATACAGCCGAAGGGTGGTTCAGGAGTGGCGGATGATCCAGTAGCGGGATACAGAGATCAGCGCTGCGAGGTTCCGTCAGCGAGGTAAGCTTGCAAGCATGGAAGCTTCAAGCAAGGTTAGCATCCAGATAAGGGTGTTTGAACGAACACATGTGAGTGAGAACCGGCGCTTTAAATAGCCATCTAGTCCGGCGCTGGGTGATGACAGCTCCAGTCTTAAAGGTGTATGCGCACCTTTCCAAAAGTAAATGGTGGGGCGCATACACTTGTGGAAAGTGTAATTTAGGGTACCAAAGGTACCGGAACATTACAATACCCCCCCCTTAAGGCCTGCTCCTGAAGGCCTCTGGAGCTGGTTTGTCTGGGTATCTCGCATGAAAATTGCGGATTAATCTAGGGGCATGTATGTCAGAGGTGTTTAGCCAGGTGTCGTCTTGGGGCCCATAGTTCTTCCATCTAACCAAGTACTGAAGTCTTCTTCTGTAGATAAGAGAATCCAGAATCTCTTTTATCTCGTATTCTTCTCCACCTTCAATTTGTACAGGAGGGGGAGGTGGAATATTAGGCCTTATTCCTTGGTCCGGAACATGGGGTTTTAGTAGCGACACATGGAAAATGGGATGGATTTTTAGGTCCATTGGCAATGTAAGCTGCACTGCAGCTTTTCCAATAAGTTTCTTGATTGGGAAAGGTCCCAAGAACAGAGGTCCAAGCTTTTTGCTAGGAATCTTCAGTCTCAAGTTTTTTGTTGAGAGCCAAACGAAGTCCCCGATAGTATACTGTGGAGAAGGTCTTCTACGAAGATCATAGTACTTCTTTTGTTGACTGTGAGCGTGTGCAATGGTAGTATTTAGTAAACCCAGAGAATCCTTTATTTGGGTAAGATAGTCTGAGGCTACTGGGTTATTTGAAGGAAGGATGCGTGGAGGGAGAATAGAGGGATGGAACCCATAGTTCAAGTAGAACGGACTCTGCTTGGTTGTACTGTGAGTTGCGTTGTTGTAGGCAAATTCTGCCAGGGGGAGAAGATCCAACCAATCATCCTGTTGGTAAGAAGTGTAACAACGTAAATACTGCTCGATGCATTGGTTGACTCTTTCAGTCTGTCCGTTGGTCTGCGGATGGTAAGGAGAAGTGAGCTTCCGCTCAATCCGTAGTATGTGACATAGTTCTTGCCAGAATTTAGAAATAAATTGGGATCCACGGTCAGACAGAAGAGTTTTTGGGATACCATGTAATCTGAAGACATGTTTCATCAGGAGTTCTGCCGTTTGTTTGGACGAAGGTAGTCTGCGAATAGCAATGAAATGTGCCATCTTTGTCAGATGGTCCACTGACACCAAGATGGTATTAAATCCTTTGGAAGGAGGCAATTCTACGATGAAGTCCAATGACAAAACCTCCCATGGAGTTTGGGGTATTGGTAGACTGCATAGTAGACCGGATGGTCTCGTAGTGTCAATTTTGGACCTGGCACAGACATTGCATGAAGAGACAAATTTTTGTATAGATGTTTTCATGTCAGGCCACCAGAATTGTCGAGAAATCAAATTGAAAGTCTTTGTCATACCCATATGTCCTGCCATAGGCACATCATGCGATAATTCCAAGATCTTGGTTGCGTAGGGTAGGTGGTATGTAAAGTTTGTCGTTGTAGTAGAGGAAGCCTTCTGCATCAGTATTTAGTTGTGGTGGGGGTGAATCCAAACTTATACCATGCAGAACCTCTTCCTTTAAGGAACGGACAACTCCAATAATGCGTTTGTGAGGTATTATAGGAACGGAAGGGATTTCAAAGTAGTTTTCTTCAGTTAGTCGTGATAGTGCATCCGCCTTTTTGTTCTTATCTGCAGGTGTGTAGGTCACTAGGAAGTTAAACCTTAGAAAGAATAGTGACCATCGTACCTGTCGATGCGAGAGAGTTTTGCTAGTCTGAAGATATTGGAGGTTTTTATGGTCCGTGTATATAATTATTGGTAGTTGGGTGCCTTCGAGTAAATGTCGCCAATTCTCCAGAGCCAATTTTATAGCAAGCAGTTCCTTTTCACCCACGGGGTAATTTATCTCGGGACTGCTCAGGGATTTAGAAAAGAAAGCGACTGGATGAAGTGGTGAAGTGTGGGTAGGTCGTTGGGAGAGTATTGCTCCTACTGCCATGTTTGACGCATCTACCTCCAGAATGTATTGGAGGGATGGGTCTGGATGGCGTAATATGGGAGCGGAAGTAAACCTTGTCTTTAACAAGTGGAAAGCCTTATTTGCTTCTTCTGACCATTTAAATGGTATTTTTATGCTAGTGAGCTGTGTGAGGGGTCTCACAATAGCAGAAAAGTTTTTTATGAACTTCCTGTAGAAATTTACAAATCCCAGGAATCGCTGTAGCGCCTTGCGTGTAGTTGGTGTAGGCCAATCCTGAATGCAGGATATTTTACTCATGTCCATCTCGATTCCTGTTTTGGATATGATGTAGCCTAGAAAGAGTACCTCATCTTTATGGAACAAGCATTTCTTCAGCTTCACATAAAGATTATGTGCAAGCAATCTCGATAATACAAGTCTTACATGTCTTATGTGTTCAGACAGGGTCCGTGAATATATAAGTATATCGTCCAGATATACCACAACACAGACATCTAGTAAGTCTTTAAAAATATCGTTTATAAATCGTTGGAAAACTGCAGGGGCATTGCATAGGCCGAATGGCATCACAAGATATTCGAACAATCCGTATCTAGTTCTGAATGCAGTCTTCCACTCGTGTCCATCACGGATTCGAATGAGATTGTATGCTCCTTTCAGGTCTAATTTTGAAAAATGGGTAGCTCCACGCACCTGCTCAATGAGCTCAGGGATAAGCGGTAGAGGATAGCGATCTTTTATTGTGATAGCATTCAATTTCCTGTAGTCGATGATAGGTCTGAGACTTGAATCTTTATTGCGAACAAAAAAGAGTCCTGCTGCTGTGGAAGAAGTGGAAGGTCTAATAAAACCTTTTTCCAAGTTCTCATCCAAATAGGTTTTGAGATGGGCAAGTTCATCCTGTGAAAGAGGATAAACATGACCGAACGGCAATTTGCTATTTGGGAGTAGATCAATGCTACAATCATAGTCTCGATGAGGAGGTAATGCTTGAGCATTTTTCTCAAGAAAAACCTCAGAAAGATCCTGATAACATAGTGGTGCAATCTCATCTGTCACCACAGACAGAATCTTCCCGGAAAACGGGAGGTTACACGTTTCCTCGCAATAACAAGAAGGGAAGGTCAAGGACCGTTTCTTCCAATCTATGGTTGGTTGGTGTGTGTGCAACCAGGGAAGTCCCAACACAATGGGAAAGTGGGGTGATGGTATTAAATCGAAGGTAGAAGTCTCCCTATGAGACTCGTTAATAGTGACTAGAAGTGCTTGTGTCTGATCGGTGATCGGACCAGAGGATAACTGAACACCGGTAATAAGACTTACTGAGACAGGTTTGAGTTTAGAAATAATAGGAATTTTATTTAAAGCAGCAAAACATATATCCATATAATTTCCACAAGATCCTGTGTCAATCATGGCCTTAGTAGTGATCCTGTTCTGGTCCCACTGTAATGTCAAAAAAACAGAAATGTAGGGGTTAGTGAATAAAGTTGTCAATCCTCCTAGGGAGACATGTGAACATTCACCCTTCTTTTTGTTGACTAGGGGACAGACGTTTATCTTGTGATCCGGGGATGCACAGTACAAGCAGAGATTTTCATTTCGCCTTTTGGCTTTTTCCATAGTTGATAGCGGTGGGCGTATGGTTCCTATCTCCATAGGAACGGGGTCAACGGCCAGACTCCGAGAGGAAACGGATAATGGCATTCCCATCTTTTCAGCCTTTCTTTCTCGTAGTCTTCTATCTATGGTAATACAGAGTTGTATTAGTGCATCCAGGGTTTTTGGCAGATCCGCTCGGGCGAGCTCGTCCTTAACGGCTTCTGATAGGCCAAGCCTAAATTGGGTTTTCAGAGATGCATCATTCCATTCTGAATCAAGGGTCCATCTCTTGAACTCTGCGACAAAGTCTTCTACAGGCCTCCTTCCTTGTTTCAAGGATCTTAACTGAAGATCAGCAGTACTCTGCCTATTGGGGTCATCATATAGGCTAGTGAGCTCTGCCAGGAACAAGGCATAGGAGTTGAGAAGCTGGTCGTTTTTCTCAAAAAGAGAATCTGCCCAGGCTCGAGGATCGTTTGATAGGTAAGAAATAATAGTACAAACCTTAATGTGATCAGTAAGGTAGGTACGAGGTTTTAGCAAAAAAAGTAACTCACATGCGTTTTTAAATTCGCGAAATTTTTTGCGATCGCCTGTAAATACCAAAGGGGGATTTATCTTGGGTTCAGGGGACTGAGCAGAGGTAAGTTGTGTCAGTCTAATTACCTGCTGCGACAGAGCCTGATTGCCTTCTTTTAATTCAGCAAGTGCGTGTATTAACGCAGATACTTGCTGTTTTAATTTTGTCACCTGAGTGGTTATTTCTGCTGAATCCATTTTTTGGTTCGTTCAATCTGTAACGCTTCTGCGTTTCTTATATGGTGTGGATTTTCAGCTGCAGAAATAGTTCCACGTCAGTAGTCATGTAAGAGATATGCTGAGATACCATTCCCAACCTCAATGACTCATCATGTGTGGAAGGTCTTATTTCAGCCAGTAAATACACACAATTAGCAAGCTGGTTCCTAGAATGACTTTATGTATGTGGTAACACAATGATGAATGTTGAGGGATAGGTTGAGTGGAGGTGGTAGGTGATAGACACTTGAAGGTGAGACAGTAGCAGATGGATGCAGGAAGGTTTAGCAATGTTGTATGGTAGCAGATGACAGAATAGCAGGTGGACATACAAAAGAGATCAACCCAGTGCAGAAAAGTAGCAGTAGTCTCAAGAGCTAGCAATCTAGTTATGCAGATGTGATAAACAGTCTTTACTATGCAGAGCTAGATAGTGTAAGCTTAGTATAAGTTTATAGAGAATTCCCCTGCGGGGTACTTAGCACTATTAGCGATACAGCCGAAGGGTGGTTCAGGAGTGGCGGATGATCCAGTAGCGGGATACAGGGATCAGCGCGGCGAGGTTCCGTCAGCGAGGTAAGCTTGCAAGCATGGAAGCTTCAAGCAAGGTTAGCATCCAGGTAAAGGTGTTTGAACGAACACATGTGAGTGAGAACCGGCGCTTTAAATATCCATCTAGTCCGGCGCTGGGTGATGACAGCTCCAGTCTTAAAGGTGTATGCGCACCTTTCCAAAAGTAAATGGTGGGGCGCATACACTTGTGGAAAGTGTAATTTAGGGTACCAAAGGTACCGGAACATTACACCAGGTTACACTCTCGCCCCCTGACGGGCAGGTTGTAAGACGCATGACGGGCAGGTTGTGTCGCCGCTGAATGTCAGCAAGGCGAGACATGGCTGTGTAAGATCTTCTGAAATGGCCCGAGATTTTCCTGGCCCGCTGCAAGACGTCCTGGACCCCAGGGTATTTGGCAACGAATCGCTGCACGACCAAGTTCAGGACAGGTGCCATGCATGGCACGTGTGTAATTTTGCCCTGTTTCAGCACGCTCAGCGGATTGGCACCATTGTCGCACACCACTTTACCAACTGTCAAATTGAGCGGTGTCAGCCACTGATCTGCCTGTGAACGCAAAGCTGAAAAGAGTGCAGGACCAGTGTGGCTCTTGGCTTCCAGGCACAACAGACGCAGCACAGCATGGCAACGTCTCACCTTGCATGTGGAATAGGTTCTGGGGATCTCGGTAGCAACGGAAAAGGAGAAGTCAGCCGAGGAGGAGAGGGTGGAAAAGAAGAGGCAGGCCTGCATGCAACCCGTGGTGGTAAAAAAAAAATCTACACGGGTGCCACAGGTTACAGTACATGCTTGACAGCCATCCGAAGGTTCACCAAGTGGGCAGTAAAAGTTATATACCTTCCCTGCCCATGTTTGCTAGACCACGTGTCTGTGGTCAGATGTATCTTGGCACCGACACTGTGTGCTAGAGATACATTCACTTTCCGCTGAACATGGCCATATAGCTCTGGAATGCCCTTCTGCAAGAAATATTTCCTTCCTGGGACCTTCCATTGTGGTGTTCCAATGGCCACAGATTTCCAAAAGGCCTCTGAGTCCACCAGTTGATATGGCAGTAGTTGGTGGGCTATCAGTTCCGACAAGCCAGCAGTCAACCGTTGGGCAAGAGGGTTATCCGGCGTCATCATTTTTTTACGCTTCAACATTTGGGCCACGGAAGCCTGCCTTTTTCCATAACAACGTGAGGATGGCATGATGGAAGGTGGAGTGGAGGACAATTGTGAGGAGAGAGGAGAATTAGAAGGAGAAGAGGCTGGTCGGTGAGAGCCTGGAGTGTGGCTTTGTGGGTTCTGACAGCGTTGCTCCCACCGGGCTCGGTGAGGGAAGTCCAGGTGCCTTCTTAAGGCGGTCGACCCTAGGTGAGTGTTGGTCTTACCGCGACTTATGCGTTGACTGCAAAGGTGCAGAAGAGGAAGGCTGAGTGAGACACTCAACCAAGTCTGGTGCGTCCTTTGTCGTAATCGAACGCACCTTCTGAAACGTCACACTTTGGCTCCGGCCTACTGCTCCTGCCCTACCCCTACCACCCCTGCATAAGGGCCTGCCTCTTCCTCTGCCTGTCATTTTTTAAATTACCCTGTGACAAAAGTCTCTAGAGAAGTGCAGTATATGTGGAAGAAGGTATATAACACCCCGCTTCAATCTGTGGTTTTGGGGGGCCACTGGTCTATCACACCAGTTCTACAAAAAATTGGCCAGTAACTATTGTCACTGTGTGTAGCACAGTTAACGCAGCAAAAGAGGCAATATTTTTGCAGAACACAAATACACTGTTATGAAAGTATACTGTTAGATAACACCCCGCTTCAATCTGTGGTATTGGGGGGCCACTGGTCTATCACACCAGTTATACAAAAAACTGGCCAGTAAGTTTGGCACTGTGTGTAGCAGAGTTAACGCAGCAAAAGAGGCAAAATTTTTTCAGTACCCATATACACTGTTAAAAAGGAAAATTGTTAGATAACACCCCGCTTCAATCTGTCGTTTAGGGGGGCCACTGGTCTATCACACCAGTTATAATACTTTTTTAAAAGTGTTTTTGTCACTCTTTGTAGTATCGCTGCAGAAACGCTCACCACACCAGTCACAATGCTGCACAGTGCACAATACAAATCCACTATACAAAACCCCCATTTTTATTTATGGATTGTCTTCAGATTTGGTAGTTATTTCTTTTGCATTTGCGTGCTATTCTTTTTTAATATACATGTCTTTTGGTTCATAGCTGCAGCAGCTTTAGAAATACATGGGTATGCTCCCCCAAATTTTTTGCCTGTTTATTATGTATTCGGTCTGACCAGACTATCGAGGTTGAGCAACCCTCCCCACCCCCCCACACACACCTGTACTCAATCAGTGTCCACCATCAAGTGGATATAGGAGGAGTCCCCTGTAGTGCATTTGCACATCCTTCCCAGCAAGGAGTATTATCTCCAAGGGTTAGAAAGGCTGGATTCATCTCTTTTTCATGGATAGTGTAGGACCCACTGATAATGGGGTACTTTGACGCAGTAGTGGGCTTGAGCACGATATGGCCATATGGTGGGACCAAACCCCCATTTTTATTTATGGATTGTCTTCAGATTTGGTAGTTATTTCTTTTGCATTTGCGTGCTATTCTTTTTTAATATACATGTCTTTTGGTTCATAGCTGCAGCAGCTTTAGAAATACATGGGTATGCTCCCCCAAATTTTTTGCCTGTTTATTATGTATTCGGTCTGACCAGACTATCGAGGTTGAGCAACCCTCCCCACCCCCCCACACACACCTGTACTCAATCAGTGTCCACCATCAAGTGGATATAGGAGGAGTCCCCTGTAGTGCATTTGCACATCCTTCCCAGCAAGGAGTATTATCTCCAAGGGTTAGAAAGGCTGGATTCATCTCTTTTTCATGGATAGTGTAGGACCCACTGATAATGGGGTACTTTGACGCAGTAGTGGGCTTGAGCACGATATGGCCATATGGTGGGTCCAAACCCCCATTTTTATTTATGGATTGTCTTCAGATTTGGTAGTTATTTCTTTTGCATTTGCGCGCTATTCTTTTTTAATATACATGTCTTTTGGTTCATAGCTGCAGCAGCTTTAGAAATACATGGGTATGCTCCCCCAAATTTTTTGCCTGTTTATTATGTATTTGGTCTGACCAGACTATCGAGGTTGAGCAACCCTCCCCACCCCCCCACACACACCTGTACTCAATCAGTGTCCACCATCAAGTGGATATAGGAGGAGTCCCCTGTAGTGCATTTGCACATCCTTCCCAGCAAGGAGTATTATCTCCAAGGGTTAGAAAGGCTGGATTCATCTCTTTTTCATGGATAGTGTAGGACCCACTGATAATGGGGTACTTTGACGCAGTAGTGGGCTTGAGCACGATATGGCCATATGGTGGGACCAAACCCCCATTTTTATTTATGGATTGTCTTCAGATTTGGTAGTTATTTCTTTTGCATTTGCGCGCTATTCTTTTTTAATATAATATGCTTTCTATATTAGAAAGTATATTATAAGTGTATTGTACCCCTATATTGTGCACAGCAAAGAATAGTACACCTATACCAAATACCAGTCCTTGAAAGGACTTTTGTGGACCTATAACAGAGCGATCTGGGTCACTGACAATCTGTTCCTGCTCCCCACAGCAAACCTCTTCCTACACTGACAAAAAGCAGAATGTAAAATGGCAGCCAGTTCAGGTCTATTTATAAGGTAGGGGGTATGTCCATGTGCTGAAATGTCTCAATTGGCTGTCCTGTTCCACCTGACGGCTGTGTCATGGGACAAAGTTCTCCCCAATGTAAACTAATATGGCCGCTGCGAACAACGCCATATGTTCGCAAGATCGGCGAATGAGCAAAGTTCGCCGCGAACCGACCCCTGGGGGAACCGCAATGCCATCTCTAGTCATGGAGGAGGGGAAGAGGACTCCGGTGGTAACCTGTGAAGCTCTGGTGAATCTCCATGCCCAAGAGGGTTAAGGCAGTGCTGGAAAATAATAGTGGCCACACAAAATATTGACACTTTGGGCCAAATTTGGACATTTTAACTTAGGGGTGTACTCACTTTTGATGCCAGCAGTTTAGACATAATGGCTGTGTGTTGAGTTATTTTGAGGGGACAGCAAATTGACACTGTTATACAAGCTGTATACTGACTACTTTACATTGTAGGAAAGTGTAATTTCTTCAGTGTTGTCACATGAAAAGGTATAATAAAATATTTGCAAAAATGTGAGGGGTGTACTCACTTTTGTGACATACTGTATGTGATGTAGCCCTTTCTTAAATTGTTGCTAAACCCAGGACCCTACATAGACTATATCTGGTCTCCCACAGTACATAGAACATGGAAATGCAATTATTTTAGTAAATATAAACTGCTAAATACCTTTTCTGTTCAGCAGTGTAAAGCAGTCTTGTGACTTCTATCAGTGTCTGGTTAAAGCTTGCAGGAGAAGTTTATATTCTACTCTGACTGTCCTATGAGGCTGCAGAACCCCTGGCCCTCTGTCTGGACAATGCTGATTGGCCCTGTGCTGATCACATGCACCTCCCTAAGAAAAAACAAACTCTAGCAATAAACACCAAACTGAGCATGTGAAGAGTGACTCCAAAGGGATCTTTCTTATCAGGAGATGGATTGGGGAAAGTGGGAGAAGGGGATGATCAGAGAATACAGGATCAAGCAGCCTTTTTACACAATGCACAGGATTAACCCCTTCGGTTTTACAGTGAGTATAACAAGCATGCTTTACTGCATATACAGACTGATTTTTACTGTTGTGAGTCTAGCAACACTTTAAATAAAGAATGGCAATAAAAGTGGAACTAAACCAATCAATTCAACAATTTATCCAAACAGAAAAGTGCCAGAAGGAAGTAGGGCTTCCATCTGTCCAGGATTCACTCGGAAAGTCCAGGTTTTGAATCCTGTGTCTGGGTTTCAGTCCGCCTGAAATTTGGACACATTATTCAGACCATACTTTGGGTTTCCAAGCTCCAGGAGGCTCGTGTGGCCTCCCTGTCACACCTGGACAGGAGGGATTTACTAGAGATTATTTATATATATATATATATATATATATATATATATATATATAGGCTATATTTTTCTCCTGCAGCAGCTGAAAGCCAGCTTTTCATCCTCTCTCCCTAATGACATTCAGTGGCTTCAGGAGGAAATTTCAGCCGATCGCTTCTAGCAAATGCCACCTCCGCTGCCCCACCTGTCCTTGTTCCTCTTCTTTCTGCTGCCAGCATCCCCCCACACCGACACACAATGCAGTGCCCGCTTCTGCCGGCTGCAGCAGGGGATGTGTCAGGATGGAGAGAAGGGGAGGGAATCTATAAATTTGTCATATGCTAGGCCTTTCCTTTTCTGAGTGAACAAAGTGAGCGATCATTACTGATCTCTCCTGTGTCTATTTATACCTTAAGCATAGTGATCTGTGTTTACTATGCTTCAATTTGTGCATGAACACACAAAGCACTTCCCATTCATTCACTGTCCAGTGCAGGGGTGGACTGACAACTCATGGGCCCCCTGGGCAATAGAAGATCATGAGGCCCTCTGTGTCCCCGTCCACAAACAAGCCACACCCAAACAAAGCCCCACCTACATTTTGGCATATTGCACTGGCCACATTACATGAGTTTGTGACAGCCATTCGTCACATATTGCAGTTCAGCTTTACTAAGAAAGCTCATCAGCAAACTGCAGAAACTGTCGAGCCCACATGTTCAAGAATGGGCCAATGCCTAATTCTTGCCTGCAGCTTAGGAAGATTCCTGTTGGCACTGCTGGGAAGCCAACGAACACCTGACAGGTTCAAATGTGGGGGCCATCTGAGAAACTGTCAGGTGCCTGACGGCTTCCCAAACATGCCTCTGGGAACCTCTATGAGCCTGATCATTTGTTTATTGCAGCTCAGCTGCATATAAGGTATATTTTAATATCTACGGCAGCATAGCCTGCATGGAAGTTCCTGGCCTATTTCCGTAGAAGCCACTAGGTACTTCTAGGTTTGAAGATGGCCACCACAAAGCAGCCATCTTTATAATACAGTTGGCCTGTGTGCAAGACCATATATTGGGCCCTAATGCCAGAGAAAGAAGTGTGGCATGCTCAAAGCGCCGCTGCAAAAATCGGGTGTCGTTTTCGGGGGCTGTAGGTAGCGCCTGCAGGTTGCATACTACAGTAAAGATGCCTGATGATTGGGGATTTAATTGCCTTGTACAGCCCACTCAGCTTTTTCCTGCTATGGTTGCCCCACAACCTTTTTTTTTTTTTTACACTGAGAAAGTCTACTTGCAGGGCACACAGGAGAGAAAGGGAGGTGATAAGGGGGTTAAGGAAAGAAAGAAAGAGAGAGAAAAAGAAAGAGAGAAAGAAAGAGAAAAAGAGAGAGAGAGGGAGAGCTTTCTGCAATTCCTGTCTGGGCACACAGCCGACACTGCCATCCTCACCTGGGACACAGATAACACAGCTGGAGGCTCCATCTGAGGAAATGGAAGGGGGGTAATTGAATGAGTTTCTGGAAACTATTTTCAGCATGTGAGGCATGTGTGCCCAGCTCCGGACTGAGCCGTGTACAGTGGCGGGTATCAAATAATTGAGGGATTACTCACAGACACAGTCACATCACCGGCTCCTCCTCTCGGATCTCTTCCCTTACCCTTGGCTCCTGCTCATCCTCCTCTATGGTTTCTACTTGTCTGCCTAGATTATCGCCGATAATGCCATGCGCCTGCCTATGAAAAGGTACCAGGAGCCTCTCATGGGGTCCCCAACTGGCCCCAGGCCCTCGGGCTATGCCCAAGTGCCCAAACGGTCAGTCTGCCCCTGGTCCAGTGCAGCTGAGGCTGCCGTGAAAGGAACTGGGGAATCTCTGTTCTCAGTCCCTTTTTCTGTCCCAAAAGCAGTGTTAATTTCGTTGACTAAATCCGACTAAAATGTTTTTTCGTCGACTAAATTAACACAATTTTAGTCGACTAAAATACGACTAAAACAATTCAGATGACTAAAATAAGACTAAAACTAAAATAGCATTTTAGTCAAAAGACTAGAACTAAAACTAAATCGAAATTTGCTGCCAAAATGAACACTGGTGCATGCTCAAAGCTTAATACCATAAATAATAACATATTCGATTTTTCAGTCCAGGACCAGCAGTAGTATATAATGAGTTTGGAAATTGTAGAGAAATGCTTAAATAATGCATTACAAATTACAACTGAACTACACCCATTCGATTATAGATGACTAAAATGTAGGACGTTTTAGTCGACTAAAATGTAGGACGTTTTAGTCGACTAAAATGTAGGACGTTTTGGTCGACTAAAATGTACTGGAGTTTTAGTCGACTAAATACGACTAAAACTAAAACACTTGCAGAAGACTAAAATGGGACTAAAACTAAAATGCCATTTTAGTCCTAAGACTAAGACTAAAACTAAATTGAAATTTGCTGCCAAAATTAACACTGGTCGGCTGTAAACCACGGTACCAGGATGAAGAGCTTCTTTTGAGCGACAGGCATCCCACAATTCTGTTTGCATGATTTTACATTGATTTATCAGCCGACAATAGTGGCAAAATCGCCCTGTGATCAGGGTGCCATTGAAAGTAACTGGGATCACAAGAGTATCCTGCGTTTTGTGGTGATCCGGGATGTCAGGCAGAATCGCCATGGTATAAGCCGACCCTTATGCCTTGTTTGCACTGAGCGGTACGGTTCGGTACAGTATGGTACACCTTGATCAGGCTTGCGTTTCTATCGCCAACAGTACCTCAGCTCAACAGTACCTCAACAGAGTTAGTCTACCCTGTTGGTACGGTACTAATGTGCTTGGTACCCCAATGAAAGGGTCCCAAAAAAGTGGTACGCTACGGTTCGGAATTAGGGTACCATTCACAACTTTTAACAATGGAAACGGCCAAAATCGCTTACCGTACCAAACCGAACCACTCAGTGGAAACGAGGCATTAGGCTCCGTTCACATCTTGGTGTCCCAGGTCGCGGGCAGAATTGTGGTGATTCTGCCCGCAATCCTGAATCACGGCAAATCATGGAACGCCTGTGCGATCCTCGTCACTTCCAATGGCGGCTCAAATTTGCTGTGATTGCGAACAGAATCATAGGACACCTGATGCCTAAAAGAACGTCTTTTGAGCGTCAGGCTTGACGCGATTCTGCTTGTGCGATTTTACAGCAATTTGTCAGGAGACAATGGCAGCAAAATTACGGTGATCGGGGTGCCATTGAAAATAATAGGGATTGCAAGCGTGTTCTGCAATTTTCGGCAATTCGGGATCGCAGGCAGAATTTCCATGGTGTAAATGATGCCTCAAAAACACAAAACGCGGCAAAAAAACCGCAAAAAGCACTGCGGAAACGCACAAAAGCAGATTACAGAGGTGTGAATAGAGCCCATAAGTCCCCCTAAAAGTATTTACCTGTGCACTTTTGCACTAGCTTTCAGACGCAGTGAATGGAGGTATAGCGAAGCACACTAAGGGAATTGGAAGTACTATTCCCTTGTATCTCTGTCACACAGTTGCCATTCCACCCCCTGACATTTATAGCGCGCCCCCACATCCTGTATGGAGGACCCTGCACACCCCACAGGTCACCTTATACACGCCGCACACAGCCAGCAACAGAAAGGAGGGATTTCTTGTTCCGCAGCTGCCCCGCCTCTCAGCCAATGCCGTGCACCATGCCGGCTGTAACCCCACCCACTTTCCCATGCCGCCGCATGACTCCTGCCCGGTATTGGTAGAAGTGTAAGAAATACCGGGCGGCTCCCGACGTCTGTGGAGACCGGAGCACTGGACTGTGAGGAGGTAAGTCCTTATCGAGCAATGCGGAGAGTGTGTGTGAGCCTGGCTGGGGAAAGATAACCTTGCATGCAGTGACATTCCTCTCACACGTGTGCCGGCTGCAAGTCACTAAACTACTTCAGATGTGGGAGGCGCACACACCCTCCCACCCTGACATAGACCTTGGCTTGTCTCCTATACTAGTCTGACACCTTCAACCCCCTATCCATCTGTTAGCAGGAGCTCAGCCTGTGTCTTGTGTTCTCATTGGCTGAGATATTTGGAGGGGGCTCATTCCCACCAACCACACTGCAGAGACCTGTGTCAGTGACTGCGGATAGGTGTCAGTGCGTATTGCCACACTTCTATTTATATGCGTTAGGGTCCTTTCACACGGGCGCTGCGCCCAGCGGACCCTGTTTTGCTCAGCGGGGATCGATCCACCGATTCCCCGCTGAGCAGGTGGATGACCGGTGTAACGTGAGAATTACCTACCCCGTGAGAAAAACCTACCCTCGTCACTTCCGGCCAGAAACAGCTGAGCAGCGCAGCAGTGCGCATGCTCAGAGCCCCGGATACCTAATGGAAGAACTGAGGAGCTTACTAGTGCGCAACGATCACGGTGTACCGTGAAATAAACCTACCGACGCGGCGGTTACATAAAACAGCTGTGCAGAAATACGAGTCATCTCCGCTCCTGTCCCTGTCACTTCCCTGCTCTCGGCAAGTAAATATAAAAGCGGCGCTCGGCTCCGTGATTTATGTTTTCATACACCCGCCGCCGCTTTTATATTTACTATCTGAGATCAGGGAAGTGACAGGGACAGGAGCAGAGATCACTCGTATTTCAGCACAGCTGTTTTAATGTACCCGCTGCATTACATACAGTGCCGAGCACCGGAAGTGACGAGGGGTAGGTTTTTCTCACGGGTAGGTAATTCACGGAACACCGGTCCATTTCTGCTTACTTTGCAGAGACGGACCTGTCAGATCCCCGCTCTCCTCTATGGGAGATCAGATAAAAATGGACCACCGGTCCGTTTTCATCTGATCCTCCAGACGGATGGAAAATAGGATTACCATCAATATGGATTTCACAGACCGGATTGGATTGCAGCGGAAATGTCACCGCTGACATGCGCTGCTCCATAGGGATGCATGGAGTGTCCAATCAGGTCTGCTGAAAAACTGACAGGCGGACTTGATCAGAAAGGGCCCTTATGCCTCGTACACACGCAACGATTATCGGCCGACCGATCGTCCGACTTTTGTCCAGAGTTGTCTTTTGTTGGTTGGAATGTGCCTAGACTGCACACGAATTTTCTCGGCCAACAAAAATCTACTTCAGAAGTGATGTCATGTGCTGGTTTACTTTCCGTGTGTTTTTTCTTCTCTGAGCATGCCCAGTCTTGCTCATCTGATTTTTGTCTGCCGAAATCTGTACTGACTGACGGAAAATCGGCCGTTGTGTTGACGGCCAACAAAAATTTTATAGCCTGCACACCAGATTTTTTTCGGCCGAAAAGTCGGAGTCGGTTGTTGGCAGCATCATACTAACAAGCTGAAAATCGGCCGATCGGACGTTGGCCGAAAATTCCCGGCCAATAATCGATGCGTATGTATGAGGCATTAGGTTTCATTCACATGGCCCAAAAAGAGATATGGATATATTCACATACATTCACCGGCCACTTTATTAGGTACACCAGTTCAATTGCTTGGTAACGCAAATTGCTAATCAGCCAATCACATGGCAGCAACTCAATGCATTTAGGCATCTAGACACGGTGAAGAGGACTTGCTGAAGTTCAAACCGAGCATCAGAATGGCAAAGAAAGGGGATTTAAGTGATTTTGAACATGGTTGTGGGTGCTAGATGGGCTGGTCTGAATATTTTCAAAAACTGCTGATCTACTGGGGTTTTCATGCACAACAATCTCTAGGGTTTACAGAGAATAATACGGAAAAGAGGAAAATATCCAGCGAGTGGCAGTTATGTGGAGGAAAATGCTTTGTTGATGTCAGAGGACAATGGGCATACTGGTTTGAGATGACAGTAAGTCAAAATACTACTCGTTACAACCAAGGTAAACAGAATACCTTCTCTGAACGCACAGCACATCAAACTTTGAAGAAAATGGGCTACAGCAGCAGAAGACCACACCGGGTACCACTTCTGTCAGCTAAGGATAGGAAATCGAGGCTACAATTCGCACAGGCTCACCAAAATTGGACAATAAAAGATTGGAAATTCATTGCCTGGTCTGATAAGTCTCCATTTCAGCTGCAACATTCAGATGGTAGGGTCAGAATTTGGCATAAACATGAAAGCATGGATCCATCCTGCCTTGTATCAACGCTTCATGGTGGTGGTGATGTAATGATGTGGGGGATATTTTGTTGGCACAGATATTTTGTTGGCACACTTTGGGCCTCTTAGTACCAATAAAGTGATTGTAAAGTCTTGACAGACGCAGCACTTATGCTTCTTATACCATTGTGTTATTCTGCCCACTGAAGGAGTAGTACTAGGCAGGAAAAAAGGCAATTCACCACGCCCATGGGGGCTGTCCCGATAGGCATAACCCCACACACCCTGCTCCAGTTTGTTTCTGCCTAGAGAAGGAGTAGGATTGAGGTTTCCTGCTGGGACTTCGGTCTCAGTTTTTTTTTTTTTTTTTGTTCTTTTAAGCTTAATTTTGTTTTATTTATCATTTCTCACTTTGCTAGTCAGTGCTCAGGGGATCCTCCTGGTGATTTACAAGCAATGCCGACTATGCTTTCGCACTGGATAATCTAGATCCTTAAGGTCTCCCAACCTGGCCTTCGAGCGTGAGCAGGTTATAGTCTCGCACTAGGCCTCGCCATGACAGAGCCCCTTTTTGGATGGGGACGAGCCTGTGAGTGGATGTCACGCTGGGACCCGATGACCTGGAACGCCCTGAGTTTCAGCGTACCCCCCTCGACTGGCAGCACCCCCACTCTGGGGGAGGTGGTATGTCTGGAGCAGAGCCCACCCTGTCCCTGGTATGGTGAGTAAATGCAGCCCCCCCTGTCCCTTGGGGGGGGGGGGGCGTGGGCCCTCTTCTAGGGATAATGGGACCTTGTACTTCCTAAAAGATCCCACCCTAGCCTGTCAGGATACCTGGCCCTGTGCCCTATTACCCTCTCCTGCCCCCGGGGGGGGGGGGGGCACTATAGCTGCGGCGCATGGTGTCCTCGATTTGGGGGGGGGGGGGGTGCGGCAGTGGTACTTTTTCCTGCTGGGTATGGTTGTAGATCCCTTATGGCCTCCATATTGGGGGTCCCCTGACCGTATGGCCCCCCCGTGGAAGCCACCATCTATAGTATGGGCAATAGAAAAAAATTTTCCCATTGATTTGTATGGGGCAGTTATTTTCCCTGTGCTTCCCATTGACTTGCATTGGCAGCCATTTATATCATATCCTGTGATTCTCACTTTCCTGTTGCACAGACCGGATTAGGAGTTTTTTTTTCTCTAGTTGGTAAAGTACTGGGGTCTCTGTAGGCATATTCCTGCACACTCTATCTGTATATATTTAGAGGGGACTCCGCAGACCACGGTGATAGGCGGTGGGAAACGCGATTGGCGCTTTTAAAGTGACAGTATTCATTTTTTCTGTTGCATTAATTATGGAATCCCAGGCAGTGATTTCAACCTCATTACCCCTTAGTGCGACTACTGGACCTTCCGGATTGCAGTCGCTGGCGGCAATTTCAGGAGCACTGAAAAGTCTGGTGACCAAGGTCAATTTTGTTATGAAAAAGGTTACTACCCGAAAACGGCCGCTGCCTTCACCATCTTTGGTGGGGTCCTCTGATGCAGAGACTGATATGGTCGCCACGGATGCCCCCTCCCTGAGGGGTTCCTTTCTTCGCAATCGGATGTTGAAGAGGACCTGTCCTCTTCAGCTGCAGCATGGGAATGCGCTTTGGTGGAATCCCTGATTGTTACAGTAAGGGAAACGTAGAAAATGGCAGATGAGCCCACGCCGGCAGGGACACGCAAGAACCCAAAATCGGGAAGGATTTTCCCTTGTCCCGAGAATTTTCATGATATTGTTAATAACCAATGGCGGTGCATCCAGCATGTGCTAGTAGTGCCCAAGCGCTTCAAACGCAGTTATCCCTTTGCTGAGAAAGTTTCCAACCGTTGGATGGTACCGCCTATGGTGGATCATCCTGTTTCCAGGTTGAACAAATCTACTGTTGTGCCTGTGGAAGATTTCCCGGTTTTTACAGATCCGGTGGACAGGCGGGTGGAATTCCTTTCCCGCCACCTTCGTGTTGGCGGGTTCTGTCCTGAAACCAGTTTTTGTCTGTTTTGGTATCAGACGGTTACGGAATGGGTGCAGGTTCTGAAGGGGAACTTGGATCTTGACCTAGTTCCCCTGGAGCTGATGGAACTTATGTACCAGATGGCCCAGGCCCTGGTGTTCCTGTGTGATGTGGCTCCCCTGGTGGCCAGAGTGTCAGAAGTGGGGATTGCCTTATGTCACATGGTGTGGCTGAAAAGCTGGTCGGCTGACCAGGCTTCCAAGAAGGCCTTAATGGATCTTCTTCCTTCCCTGGGAGAGCATTTGTTTGGCGACTTGTTGGATGAGTTAACCACTTCTGGACTGGAAGGATTTGCCCCCTTAATGACCTGGCCATTTTTTGCGATTCGGCACTGCGTTACTCTAACGAACAATGGCGTGTTTTTTTTTTTTTTTTTTTTTTTTATTTCATGGGTGAGCTCCTGTTGTTCCTGGTTGAGCTTCATGTTACCTAGTTGTTTACGTTTACTATCTGGTTGTGTTGTCCCCACCCCTCATGCCTACACTGCTTTGGGACGTCCCAATGGCATAAGAGCTGCGTCTGTCAATGGACGATAGAGAAAACTGGATTTATGTAAGAACTTAACTGTAAAATCCCTTTCTCTTCAGTCCATTGACAGACGCAGCTCCCGCCCCTCTGATATGGGGATGGTTTATGTCTTCTTTTTACTGCTTGCAACAAAACTGGTTTGCTGGAGCAGGGTGTGTGGTGTTATGCCTATAAGTACAGCCCCCGTGGGCGTGGTGAATTGCTTTTTTTCCTGCCTAGTACTACTCCTGCAGAGGGGAAGCATAACACAATGGTACAAGAAGCATAAGAGCTGCGTTTGTCAATGGACTCGAGAAAAGGATTTTACGGTAAGTTCTTAAAAAAAAATCCAGTTTTTATTGGAGAAAAAAAAAAATTATACTTACCTGCTCTTTGGCAGTGGATTTGCACAGACCAGCCTGGATCCTCCTCTAAGGTGTTCCTAGCCACTCCCTCCTGTTGAGTGCCCCCACAGTAAGCAGCTTGCTATGGGGGCACCTGAGTCAAGTCACAGCTCCCTGTGTCCATTCAGACACGGAGCTCCCTCTCTCTCCTGATTGGCCTTTCTGACTTTGACAGCAGTGGGAGCCAATGGGGCCGCTGCTGTGTCTCAGCCAATCAGGAGGGAGAGTTGTGGACATCGCTGGAGAGAAATGGGGCTCAGGTAAGTGTGAGGGGGGCTGCTGCACACCGCTTTTAATCTTAATGCATAGACTGCATTAAGATAAAAAAAACTTTTGATTTTACAATTCCTTTAAGCATTGTTTAAATGCCACAGACTACCTGAGTATTGTTGCTGACTATGTCCATCCCTTTGACTACAGTTTACCCATCTTTTGATGGCTCCTTCCAGCAGAATAATGCACCGTGTCTCAAAGCTCAAATCATCTCACCACTGGTTTCTTGATGTGACAATGAGTTCACTGTACTCCAATGGCCTCCACAGTCACCAGATCTTAATCCAATAGAGCACCTTTGGGATGTGGTAGAATGGGAGAAAAGCATCCTGGGTATGCAGCCCACAAAACTGCATGATGCTCTCATGTCAATATGGACCAAAATCTCTGAGGAATATTTCCAACACCTTGTTGAATCTATGCCGCAAGGAATGAAGGCAGTTTTGAAGGCAAAAGGGGGTCCAACCCAGTACTAGCAAGGTTTACCTAATAAAGTGGCCGGTGTTTATGTATATGAGATTTTATAGAGCTGAAGGCTGCTGCATTGTTTTCAGTGGAGACATTCACACAGGTGGGTAAATATTAACTGCTAGAAACTGCTCCAGGTAGGTGCAAAGAAGGATCCACATGTAACGTCCACTGCAGAGATGCTCATCCTTGGAAACAGAAAGTGATTGGCTGCACACTCTGCTGGAACGTAATGGCTTTATTGGTCCATATCAAAAACCTGTATAAAATAGCGATGCATCGAAAATTATCACCCGAAAAGAAGAAGAAAAAAAAAAAAAAAAAGCCCCAATAATGGCTGCAGAAAATGCCCGCAATTTTACCTTGCTTATGGTGTGTGATTTATAGGTCATGTGACTTTAAAATTGCATCAAAAATGCAACATGGGTGCCTTTTGATGCATTCTTGCTGCGTTTTCAATGCATGCCGATGGTGAGGTGCAGATTGCCTAGTATGCACCAAAAATGCAGCAAGCAGGATTTGTAACACTGCTATATATATATATATATATATATATATATATATATATATATATATATATATATATATATATATATATATATATATATATATATATATATATATATATATATATATATATATATATATATATATATAAGAAATGGTTTTTTGGATCTTAGCTGGAAGGGAAAATAGTAGTTTCTGCCACCATCCCAGGAGTATAGTTTGTCAATTTGTGATGCCTCAAGTCAGGTATGGGATTTTAAGGGCAGGAGTAAAACTCCTGCCCTTAAAATCCCATACCTGACTATATATATATATATATATATATATATATATTAGGGATGCACTGACATTTCGGCCACCGACATTATCGGCCGAAAATGACATTACAATGTACATTAACACTGATTCTGGTTGCACTAATGCTGCGCAAAGGGGTTAATTAACTGCCACTTGTCTGTCACTAATAGATGAGTGACCAGCAGTGGCAATACATTAACCCCCTCATGCTGCATAATAGAAATACCATTGGTAATTAAATTAACCACTTGCCAACCCCTCACAGTACATATACTGTGATAGGGTGGCAGCTACAGGTGTACGTCGCTGCCTGTCTTGGTGTATGCCCCTCTTCTATCCATTTTAAAATGATTTGGGGGGGGGAAAAAGTAATTTTCGGTTTCGGTTTTCGGCCAAGGGCATCCTGCATTTTCGGTTTCGGCCCAAAATTTTCATTTCGGTGCATCCCTATTATGTGTGTGTGTGTGTGTGTGTGTGTGTGTGTGTGTGTGTGTGTGTATATATATATATAATATATTTTTTTTTTTAACGTCAATTTCAGATTTGACCAAGGGCATCCTGCAAGGCTGGAATACAGGTAGGAGAGATGTTAACATGATTCACACCCAATGAAGCCTATTTATAACCATATTTGTGATATGGACGATAAAGTGCTTCCGTTTCAGCAGAGTGTGCGGCCACCCAATTTACTTTCTGCTTGAAAGAATGGTTGCATGTGAACAGCGCTGGTGCTGGCCATTGATTTGTAGAGTGTACATGCATCATGTAGTTTCACCAGGAGCAATCTACTAATTCCCTCCGGCAGCCACCCCTGGCCTCTCATGTGAATGTAGCTTTGGAACGATATAACCATTTATACTCACCTAGGTGGATGCTGCATCTGTCCCCCGCCGGCTCTGCAGAGAGAACTGAGCAATCAAACACCACTGATCACTCAGTTCGCCCCTTCTGCTCTGAGCAGAGAGCCAGTGCTGTCAGTCACCGGCTCTCTTCTCTCCCCTCCAGCGCTCACTGGGTCAGTGGAGGGGGCGGAGGGACTGCCTCAGGATCTTGGTGGATCACTGAGAAGCTTAGCCCAGGTGCCAATTCAAGCTTCGGGGTGGATACCCACCATATGGTTGGGATCTTTCCAGAGCCTGGACTGGCTCTGTGACGTCAGCCAATAGCGGGCTTCAGCCTGCTGTCGCCTGAACACTGGTCTCAGAAGTGCAGAAAGAACTGCATTTCTGTGATCCACAGACTGTTGAGCTGATATGTGTCCTTCCCTTTGCTTTAGTGCATCGGGAAGGCACAGGTGTAGCATGCAGCCTTTCAACATCTATGGCAGGCTGCAGCTTGAAGGGGCTGAGTAATGTACCAATTGGTACCAGCGTTTAGGTCCTTGTCTGTTCAGGGACAGGTAATTTTAGTGAAATCAGAATTTCAGGATCCAGGAATTAATTGGACACTAAATGCATGTAAAAGCATCTAAACATAGGAAAAAAAGTGAGCTGGAAGGTACAGTTCCTCACAAAAGTGAGTACACCTCTCCACATTTTTGTAAATATTTTATATCTTTTCATGTGAAACACTGAAGAAATTACACTTCGCTACAATGTAAAGTAGTGAGAGTACAGCTTGTGCAACAATGTAACTTTGCTGTCCCCTCAAAATAACTCAACACACAGCCATTTATGTCTAAACCGCTGGCAACAAACGTGAGTACACCCCTAAGTGAAAATGTCCAAATTGGGCCGTATTAGCCGTTTGGGCTGCAACTAACGATTATTTTGTCTGTCGACTAATCTAGCGATTATTTTTATTTTATTTTTTGCTTAATTGAGTGTTCTTTTTTTGATTAGCTAATTAATCCTTTGAATAACTTTACAAAAAATGATACGTACAACTTCTAATATAATATTTCAACTTTTGTTACATTTTTTCCAAAAAATACTTCAATGTGGTTGAAGTTTTTACAGTATACAAAAATGAAGTGGCAAAAATAAAATGTAAAAAGGGAAAAATTTCTGCGCTAAAGATAAAATTATAGGAATGAAATAGCATAAAAGCAAAGCTGCTGGCACTGATCTATAATGTACTTTATTATATAAGAGGAGAGCAGGGTAAAGCTCTATAGTGTGCATATACTTGAGAGCGGGGTAAAGCCCATCAGTGAAGGAGAAAGATGAATTCCTTATTTACAAAATGTTATAACAGAAAGTAAGAAAAACCTTTCTCAGTTGAACCTAAAGACAGGTCCGTCAGCCTGCACAATTCTGTATGAATCTTTCTCTAAGCTGCGAGTTATTTCTCCTGGAAACAGCTCTCTGCCATCAGCAGCAGCATGGCGTACTTTGTGGATCTTCTCACAGCAGGGGTTGCAGCAAACGCTGACCCCCGACATAGCTGAGTGATTACCTTATCTCCTAGTCTTTTCATGCCTCAGTGCCGGGTCACACTTGTGCGATGTGGGAAGGCTGCGAATTCGCAGCCTGTTCCCGCATCGCAAACGCACATCTGGCAGTTCACACTGCCATATGCGATACGCTGGGGGTGTCAATGAAATGTTAACGACACCCCCAGTTTGATCGCATATCGCAGTGTGAACCACTGTGCGATCCGATCCTGATGCGGCTGAAAAAATGCCTCATGTGCGACTTTTGTGCGGGTGCAGTGCGAATTTAGCCATACAAAGTGTATGGCTGAATTTGCACTGCACATCCGATCGCATGTAATGAAGGAGCAGTGCGCTCCGATATTACATTCGATCGCCGCACACGCGGAAGTGTGAACTGGCACTCAGGCTTTCATGTCTTTCCCGGTCTTTTCATGTCTTATGCATTCCGAGGAGGGGGAGTAGGAGAACGGGCAGCACGAGCAGGGGGCGTGTGAGGTCACGTGTGACGCGTCGACGCCTTTCACACATGTCGACGTATTTCTGTAGTCGACGTAATCAATTACATTGACGCATCGTTGCAGCACTAACTCATTTGTTTTAGAAGGTCTCAGGTGTGAATGGGGAGCAGGTTTGTTAAATTTGGTATTATCGCTCCCTCTCATACTGGTAACTGGAAGTTCAACATGGCACCTCAGAACTCTGAGGATCTGAAAAAAGGAAATGTTGCTCTACATAAAGATGGCCTAGGCCAGGGCTCGACAAACCCCGGGCGCCAGGTCGCATTTGCGACTAGAATTAGCGACCTGGCGCCTGGGGTGCCCTGCAGGAGGTGTCCTGTCCCTTTTGCACCCCCACCTCCTCCCCGAGTGCACGGACTTCCGCACCGTCCAAAAATGAGGCCCGGCTTTTCGGCCTTCTGTGAGTTGAGAGGGGGTTCCAATGGGGAACTGGCACCCTCTTGTGGTGGCCGGGAGTAATGACTTTCCACTGCCTGTTCTCAATGCATTCTCATCTCCTTCCCAAGAGGAAATGAGAGGGAAGTTTTTGCAGGCTTCATCTCCCTGTCCACATTATTTATTTATTTATTTATTTATTTATATATATATATATATATAATTAGGGCTGCAACTAACGATTAATTTGTCTGTCGACTAATCTGACGATTATTTTTATTTTATTTTTTTTGCTTAATTTAGTGTTTTTTTGATTAGCTAATTAATCCTGTAATTAATACAGACCCCTCAGTAAGCCCCCCTCCCACTACAGACCCCTCAGTAAGCCCCCCTCCCAGTACAGACCCCCACAGTAAGCCCTCCCACCTAGTACAGACCACTTAGTATGCCCTCCCACCCAGTACAGACCCCTTAGTAAGCCCCCCTCCCAGTTTAGACCCCTCAGTAAGCCCTCCCACCTAGTACATACCACTTACTAAGCCCCCCCCCCAGTTCAGACCCCTCAGTAAGCCCTCCCACCTAGTACAGACCACTTACTAAACCCCCCTCCCAGTACAGACCCCTCAGTAAGCCCTCCAAACCCAGTACAGACCACTTAGTAAGCCCCCCTCCAAGTGCAGACCCCTCAGTAAGCCCTCCCACCTAGTACAGTATGTACTGGGTGGGAGGGCTTACTGAGGGGTCTTCACTGGGAGGGGCTCACTAAGGGGTCTGTACTGGAAGGGGGGCTTACTAAGTGGTCTGTACTGTACAGACCACTTAGTAAGCCCCCCTCCCAGTACACTAGTACAGACCCCACAGTAAGCCCTCCCACCTAGTACAGACCCCTTAGTAAGCCCCCCCTCCCAGTGCAGACCCCTCAGTAAGCCCTCCCACCTAGTACAGACTGTACTAGGTGGGAGGGCTTACTGAGGGGTCTGCACTGGGAGGGGGGCTTACTAAGGGGTCTGTACTGGGTGGGAGGGCTTACGGGGGGTCTGTACTGGGAGGGGGGCTTACTAAGTGGTCTGTACTGTACAGACCACTTAGTAAGCCCCCCCTCCCAGTACAGACCCCCCAGTAAGCCCTCCCACCTAGTACAGGCCATTACAAGCCGGTGTAGCGCCGCAGCTGGGTGATCGGGGAGGATGGCGAATGTGTTGCGGCAGAAGCTGTGGCAGTACAGGGAGTACAGGGGTGCTGGAGACGGTCAGCGCTCACCTCTCGTCTCCGACGGAGCCCGGCGGGGGGAATTTCACCCGGCCGGCAATGCTTCAAGCGGCGCGGCGGCCAGCCGGGGGCGTGTGACATCACGCGTTGGCGCGTCGACGCTTTTTTGTAGTCGACGCATTGTGGCAGCCCTAATATAATTATAATCTTTTTTTTTTTTTTTCCCTCATCGCCATGCCACAGCCCCTTTCACACAGGCTGTCTGATCAGGTCCGCCTGTCAGTTTTTCAGGCAGACCTGATCGGACCCTTCATTCTCCTCCTATGGAGCAGTAATCTGCCGCCATCTGATCCTGTCCGCCAAAAACAGACAGATGGTGGTTCTATTTTCTATCCATCCCGTGGATCGGATCAGATGGCATCGGATGGAAAGAGACAGACAGTCTGTTTCAATCCAATTGCGCTATAGAGGAGAGTGGGGTTCTAGTCGTATTTATGTGTAAATTTAGTATCCGTTTTATTAAATAAAGCTTGGTTGTTAGTTTAAAAAAAAAAAAAAAAACTGGCTCCTAACTTTTTTAGCTGGCTCCTAGATTTCAGGCAAATTTGTCAAGCCCTGGCCTAGGCTATAAGAAGATTGCTGAGACCCTGAAACTGAGCGGTAGCACGGTGGCCAATACCATACAGCAGTTTACCAGGACAGGTTCCACTCAGAACAAGCCTCGCCATGGTCGACCAAAGCGGTTGAGTGCAAGTGCTCAGTGTCCTATCCAGAGTTTGAGTGCTGCCAGCATTGCTGCAGAGGTTGGAGTGGGGAGTCAGCCATGTACCGCTGTCTCTGGCAAAGTAGGCTCTTGCTTTCACAGGCCTGGGAAATCAGACAACCCTGTCTGTGAAAGCAAGAGCCTACTTTGCCAGAGACATCGGTACATGGTTTTGAGAATCATCATTTATTTAAGAAGTCTTATGTTTGCTGTGGAATTGAACTAGGAGTCGCCAATCTCATCAAGGTTCCTATCTAATGCCTGTTTGTCCGCTCTGTGAAAAGAGGGTCAACTTTTCTGGTAAGGAGCCATGAGTGTCAGCACAGGGTGTAATTAGGATTTCCTGCTATGCACTGGTGATTGGCTGGTTGGGATCTGGTCTCTTTCTTCCTTTCCAGCTCTATTTACAGGACTGTTTTGGGGCTTTACTATTTTATTATCATTTTTGCATACATTTGGCGCAGCTCCTTATCTATCTAATTTACTCTATGGGATTGTGATCTACCTATTGAGCTGCTGCCTTTTTATGTTTTCATATATACTGTGTTGAATTTATGTCTTGAGCGCAAATATTTTTCTCTTTTTTTTGCATGGTCTGGGGCTGCATGAGTGCTGCCGGCACTGGGGAGCTACAGTTAATTGAGGAACCATGAATGCCAACATGTACTGTGACACACTGAAGCAACGCATGATCCTCTCCCTTTTAGAAACTGTGCTGCAGGGCAGTATTCCAACATAACTACCCCAAACACACCTCCAAGACTACCACTGCCTTGCTAAAGAAGCTTAGGGTTAAGGTGATGTGTGCAGACCTAACCCCTATTGAGTATCTGTGGGGCATCCTCAAACGGAAGGTGGAGGAGCTCAATATCTCTAACATCCACCAGCTTCGTGATTATGTCATGGAGGAGTGGGAGAGGACTCCAGTGGCAACATGTGAAGCTCTGGTGAACTGTATGCCCAAGAGGTTTAAGGCAGTGCTGGAAAATAATGGTTGCCACACAAAATATTGACACTTTGGGCCCAATTTGGACATTAGGGGTGTATTCACTTTTTTTGCCAGCAGTTTAGAAATTAATGATTGTGTGGTGGTGTTTTGAGGGGCAGCACATTTACACTGTTATACAAACTGCTGTACACTCACTACTTTATATTGTAGTAAAGTGTAAAGTCTTCAGCGTTGTCACATGAAAAGGTATAATAAAATGTTTACAAAAATGTGAGGGGTATACTCACTTCTGTGAAATACTGTATAAAAGTTGTTTTCGCTTCTCACATAGCTTTTGTATTCAGAAAAGCTAAACCCAGGAGTGCCGGTGTGAATGAGGCCTAAGGGCTGCCAGGCTCAGCAGGAAGAAGAACAATCTAGAGTTATCCTAGGACATTCTCTTTCCTGCTTGGCAGACTTTGGAAAGTATTTGCATTTTCATGTTGTTCATATTTTATTCAGGTTCACCTACAAAGAGGTTTGCTTGGTGCAGCTTTGCCACCTTGTAAAAGTGATACTACTCCCCACACAAGATTTTTTCACCTTCATGCATTCTATTCATGAAGGTAAAAACCTTCTGTGTGCAGAATCCTAATCTCCCATCTTGATTCAGCTATGTACATGTCATGAGAGCAGCGGCTCTCCCGGGTCTCTCCCTCATTGGCTGAGACACCAAAGTAAGAGCCATTGGTTCCCATTGCTGTCAGTCACAGCCAGTGAGGAGGGAGCAAGGGGCGGGGCCAAGCTGCACTCTGTGTGTCTAAGGGCTCGTTCACACTTTATCAAAATATTGACGCTTCTTAAACGCTCTTAAGTTTTAGTGAGTATTAAAAACGATCCCCTCAAATGCTCTATGTACGTTTGCAATATGGTTGACAAGCACTTTTGGCTTGTTAAAACCGCACCACAAATGCCATACCAGATCCTTACGGGAAGCTGGCCGCCGTGTCCTTAACAACCGATGAGTAATCTGCTAAAAGGAAAAGAGAGCCAAATCCGTACCAGATCTGTACCAAAACCCCCACGCCAAAATTAAAACCAAAAAAAAAAGGCATGTTGATGGGGACAAGGGCCTCTTTCTGACAACACTGACCAGTGATTGTGGGGGACTGCGGGCAGGGAGCTTATCAGAATCTGGAACCCCCTCTTTAACGAGGCGGCGCCCAGATCCCGGGCCTCCCCCACTATGTGAATGAGTATGGGGTAAGGTTTTTGACAAGTCCTTTATTAGTTGAAGAATGTGTCTTCTTTCTCTTGTCGTCTTCTCCCTCCGCTGTCCTCTCCTTCCGGTGATGTCCTCCCCCTTGGTCAATGTCGTCTTCTGCTGCTGCTGCTGCCACCGTCCCCAACCCGCTTGAAAATAAAAAAAAATAAATATCCACACCTGCTTCGACTGCTCTCGCTGCTATGCAAGCTAAGCCAACTGCCAGCTTTTATATAACTATGGGGCGTGGCCACTCAGTGACCTCTCCCGTAGACCCCACCCCCTTGTGACGTCGCCAACCCATCATGCCCCAAGTGGTGACATGAGGGACATCACCAGGTGGCCACACCCCATAGTTAGATAAGAGCTGGCAGCCTACTTAGGTGGCATAACAGCTGGAGCAGGACCATATTTTTTGTTTTTATTTTATTTTATTTTTTTATTTTGAGCAGGTTGGCAGTAGTGGCAAAAGAAGACGATGATTACCTCAATGGAGGAAGAAGACATCTGAAGAAGACTAGAGAAAGAAGACTCGGAGCTACGATGGGGACATTATTCAAGGAATAAACCCTCTTTGTTTTTTGTAACCCTACACTTATTTTTTTAGGGTAAATGGATAGGGGTATAATGTACCCCTATTCATTCACATGGTGCGGGGCCCAAGACCTGGAGGGGGGGGGGTTGCAAAGCCCCACCACCCCAAAGCACCCACTCCCCCATGTTGAGGACATGTGGCCTAGTATGGTTCCTCCCCCCCCCCCCCCCCTTTTCCTAAGCTCCTGGGCTGCATGCTCGGGTAAGGGTCTGACATGTCCCGAGGGGGAACCCCACGCCAATTTTTACTTTTACTTTTTTTTTACTTTTTCTTTTCCTTTTCCTTGAAGCTGTATAATGTGAATAGCCCGTGTGCTGTCTATTGCATCTTTTGCGTAGGCGTTTGAGGGGTGTTTGTCACGCCTGCTTTTAATTCCAGTGTGAACTCAGTCAGCTCTATAGAGTAAGCATGCACAAGTGCTCCCATAGCAAGCAGCTTGCTATGGGGGCATTCAGCATGGGGGAGGAGCTAGGAGGGCCAGTGGGGGACCTGAGAAGAGAAGGCTTAGGGCTGCTCTGTGCATGTAAATATAACCTATTTAACTAGTTCCTGACCAGCTCCTGTATATTTACTGCGGCAGGCTGGCTTGTACAGGCAGAACAACATAGGTCTACGTCGCTCGCCTGTGGAGGAGCTAGGGGGCGAGCGCGCTCCGCCGCCTGCGCTCTCCCGTCCCCGATCATGAGCGGGGAAGCCAAGGCATGTGTCAGGCGGCTCCGATTGCCGCCTGACGCCCTCGATCGCTCCCCGCATAGAGAGAGGATGGTCGGCTGTTTTAAACGCAGCTACTTGTCCTTGTCCCTGAATTAATCACAGAGTTCATGTGATCCTTCTATATAGGATCACATGTCTCTGTGGTCATCTCAGAGGCCACGCCCCCCCACAGTTAGTCACTCCCCTAGGGTCACATTTAACCCCTTGATCACCTATACTGTTAAACCCTTCCCTGCCAGTGTCATTATTACAGTAACGGTGCATATTTTTAGCACTGATTACTGTAGTAATGTCACTGGTAACCCCAAAAGTGTAAAAAATGTCAGTTAAGGGTCCGATCTGTCCGCCGCAATGTCACAGTCCCGCTAAAAATCGCAGATTGCTGCCATTACTAGTAAAAAAAAAAAAAAAACAATAAATATGACCTAAATCTTTCCAGTAGTTAGTAGACGCGATAACTTTTGCGCAAACCAATCAAAATATGCTTATTGCGATTTTTACCAAAAATATGTAGCAGAAAACAAATTGGCATAAAATTAAAAAAATTTAGATTTTTATTTTTTTTTTTTTTTATTTTTTTTGTGGGAATGTTTTATATAGCAGAAAGTGAAAAATATTATTTTTTTTTTTTTCAAAATTGTCGCCTTTTTTTTTTTTTTTTTTTTTTTTTTTTTGTTTACAACGCAAAAAATAAAAATCAGAGGTGATGAAATACCACCAAAAGAAAGCTCTATTTGTGGGGAAAAAAAGGACAGAAATTTTGCTTTGGTACAGCGCGCAATTGTCCGGTAAAGTAACTCGGTGCCGAATCGCAAAATAGGGCCTAGTCATTAAGGGGGCAAATCCTTCCGGTCCAGAAGCGGTTAAAAAAAAAAACTTTTTATCACTTTAAATCACTGCATTGTAGAGTACAATTATACTAGAATTTAGACCCCATATAGGTCTGTCTTTAGTAAAGCATTCCACTATTCCCTTGTTTTGCAGTAGTACAAAGCGCTACACAAACTGTTGGTGCTATATAAATTCTGTAAATAGTTTGCTACTATCAAATCCTTGAATGGTACTTTAGGACACACTCTTAACAGGTGTCAAACTGGTGGCCCTCCAGCTGTTGTAGAACTGCAAGTCCCAAGAGGCATTGCAAGGCTGACAGTTTCAAGCATGACTCCATTGACACAGGCAGAGGCATGATGGGACTTGTAGTTCTGCAACAGCTGGAGGTCTACTATAAAAGGAAAAGTTTCTTGTTTGTCAAAAATAAGGCCTCTTTCACACACAGGTCCGTTTGTCTGTTTTTCATCCAGCAGTTGACGGATGAAAAATGGACATCAGTTCATCTCTATGTAAAAACGGATGATAATATTTATTAATTTGGTGACTTCGGAAGGCAAATGATTCCACTGGATTTTAGTAAGGGGTATCAAAGTACAGGGGGCTGAATACAAATGCACGCCACACTTCACATTTTTATTTGTAAATAATTTTGAAAAACATTTATATTTTCCTTCCACTTCACAATAATGTTGCTTTTGTGTTGGTCAAATCCCAATAAAATACTTCCAGCATGCTGCTAATCAGTAGGGGTTGAGAAGTGCTAATTGATGATTGGTGACTAGGTGATGATCAATGGGAGAGTGTTACATTTATGTTGATAAATGTATGTATCTTATAATGTCATTATGAACTTTTAACAGATTCCTCCTGTACCGGTGCATAGGGTGTGCCGAATGTTTGGATTGTGCTTGGTATAGCTTTTGGAACACACTCGTACTGGATGCATGCTGTACAAACTACCTCGTCCACTGTGGTGAGCCAGGTCATGTCTTTAAACCATGGGGTCCTTGTCAAGAGCCAGCCTGCAATGTCCTCTCCTGATCTTGCCATCACAACTTCCCAGGTGGTGTCTGGACCCCCTGTCAGCCTGAGCCAGGTACCAGCTTCCCAGGCCTCTGTGCTTTCTGCGCCTATGTGCACATTCGTAACAAAAGTTACTCCTGCAGTGAGTCAAGCATCAAAAGTGACAAGTGGTCCCAAAGTGACTGCAACACAGCAAACAGTTCCTCCCAAAGCATCTCAGACCACCATTCAATTACCAGCAAACTTCCAGATTCCCCCTGGTAAGTACTGTTTCATAAACATATTATTTTTTTGGGCTTCTATGCTATATATATGGTCCATAACAGCAGATTCTTCTATGTCTTCCATTGCAGGCAACAAAGTAGAAGGTAAAATGCAATGCTATGGTGACATGCACTTTGCCATGTGATGCATTACACTAGTGCAGTGATGGCAAACCTTGGCACCCCTAAATGTTGGAACTACATTTCCCATGATGTTCAACTACACTGCAGAGTGCAGGAGCATCATGGGAAATGTAGTTCCAAAACATCGGGTGCCAAGGTTCTCCATCATTGCACTAGTGTGTTTGTAAACCCTACAGAACATCAGTACCTGTTCACACCAGAATCTGAATTGCAACTAAACCACTGGTGTGCAGTGTGAAGAAAGCTGCATCAATCTGCTGTAAGGGTCCTTTCACACGGCACTGTCCGTTTTTTAAAAGGACACGGATGACACTTTTGTAGGGTCCATTCCGTATGTCCGTTTTTCATCCATCCGTTTGAAGATGAAAAAGGGACATAATGTATGTCTATGGGATTGTGGACGTTAGCGGATGACATCCGCTGACATCCGTTTTTGCGTCCGTTCATTTTTTTAAACTGAAGAAAAATCGGGTTCTCTTCCATCTCAAAAAACGGAACTGAATAGAATGGACGCAAAATGGATGTCAGCGGATAGTCGTCCGCAATCCCATAGACATACATTATGTCCGTTTTTTCATCCGCAAACAAGAATGACATGGGCACCTGATGTGAATGGATCCTAATAAAACCTTTTATAATGTGTCCACATTAACCCACTTTCCCCTGCCCCAATAGTATATAGTTACACAGAAAGGGCTTGTTTACACTTGCAGTTGGATGAACCACCTGTTTTTATCAGCCACCCCCTCAAGCTGCAAAGCCAGACAGGCGTGTAGGCATTCAGTGAATAGGACCTTTCTATGACTCCCCTGCTACCCTGTGTAATGCTTGCGGATGTGGCATGGTGGTGCCACATCCACAGGGTTAAAACAGGTGATGAGAAGTTGAAATTTACTCCTCGCCTCCTGTCAAATGTCTCTGAAAAATGATCCACCACAGATTGCTTTTCAGAGGTGTGAGAATGATAGCAGCACATCTAAAGTTTGCAGAATGGAGCCCAGAATGCAGCAAAACCTGGTGCAGGATCTAATCCTTCCCTGCTGTATCCAAATTTTTAAGCAGATAAAAATGAAGAAAAACCTTTTGGCTGGTCATAACTGTGATCTAGGTATTTGTTGTGTTATAACACCTACACTTCAGTTAAAGCAGAATTTAACCAATCAATTTAACAGTTTCAAAAAACAGTGCCTGGACTGTAACTGTCACATTGGTTGTGCTCTCAACCAAACTGCCCAACAGCTGGTGTCATAACTGATCACATGTCCAGCATCATGGCAGTTGAAGATTAAACAGAGGCTAAGATGGCAACTTCCTTGGCTGAAAAAGGTAGGTGGGTTTACTTACTTGTTAACTGCTTCTGGACCGCCCTGTGTACATGTACTGCGGCAGGATGGCCCTTCAGGACAAAATCACATACTTGTACGTCATTTATATTTCTGGGTCTGGGGTGCGCATGCGTGCCACCTGTGACCCGCTCCAGCTGTGATTGGACTCAGCGGGTCCAGTGGACCCAATGTCCGCAGGCACCCGCTGATCGTTCTCCAGAGAGGCAGAACGGCGGTCTGCCTATGCAATCAAGGCAGATCGCTGTTCTGTGAGAGGTGAAGATGGAGATCCTGTCTTTCTTCCAAGCAGGAACATGGATCTCATTCCCCCCCCCCAGCCAAAGCACCCCCCCCCCCCCCCCCCACACACACACACACAGTTGGCAAGCACTCCCAGGGAACACATTTAATCCTATGATCACCTCTGATGTTAACCATTTTCCTGCCAGTGTCATTAGTACAGTGACAGTGCCTATTTTTGGCACTGAACACTGTAATAATGTCACTAGTCACCAAAAAAGTGTCCCTTTGTGTCCGATTTGTCCACTGCAATGTCACAGTCCCACTATAAGTCGATCGCTGCCATAACTAGTAAGAAATAAAGAATAAATAACCTTTCATAAAAATATCCCATAATTTGTAGATGCTATACCCTGTAGCAGATTGCATATTGGCCTAAATTGATGAAGAAATTTTAGTTTTTTTTTTTTTTTTACGTTTTATTAGATGTTTTATAGCAGAATGTAAAACCATTGTATACAGCGTCGCACGACCGTGCAATTGTAAGGTAAAGTAACGCAGTGCCGTATCGCAGAAAATGGCCTGGTCATGAAGGGGGGTAAACCTTCCAGAGCTGAAGTGGTTAAATGGAAACAGCTGTGACCTGCCTGGTGACTGATTTTTATAACCAAGGCACCCAGGCAGTGCAGTATACATGGGGAAGAATCAACATAATGTTACATATTAAATTGTGTGCATACAACACACTGTGTCCTGTGGTTACAGTGAGACAAATGCCTTTCAAATGAACTCCAGACAAACTGCTGAATACACAGCTAAAATATATATGTTTCAGTTTCAGCTGCTTTGGTGCTAATGAAATTTACCAGGTGCACTAGATGGGCAACAATGGGATGACCTCCAAAACAGGAATGGTTTTACAGGTGGCAGCTGTTCAAAATAGGCTTCTCAGCTCTCATGATACTTCAGGAAAATTCAAGCAAAACATGCAAAACAGAAATGGATAGGAGAGAGAGAGAGATGACGGATGTTTCATATCTTCACAGTGTAGGGTGTCCTTTTTTCATCTCTCTCTAGAACGTCTAACATAGTGTAGTCTTATACTGTATGTAAAGACTATGTCAGCAAAAAGTGTGTCCCAAGAAGGTAGTAATTCTAAATATAAACACCCACTTTTGTATATATAGTTTAAACACATAACTCCACCCAACATACTGACATACAATTTCAGAATAGAAATGCATACATAGCAAAAGGGCTTCTCTGTCCTTTACAAAGACATATTGATGTAACCTTCAAAAACTAACATATTAAATTATAACATTCATATGCATTTCAGAGACTTTTATCATTTAAAATAATATCAAACTCTAAATCTCTAACAGGGGCTTCTGACATTTTTTTTTCCCTACTCATCTTTTCTGACTGTTTTTCATTAGTTTTGCATTTGGCTACGGTCAGTGTCACTACTGGTAGCATGAGGAGATACCTGGACCCTATAGCTTGCACAGGCAGTCCAAAAGGATGGCACATAAATACATGCTATTTCCAGAAGGTTTACTGTGTTTCCCAGCACAGTCTCAAGAGCATGGAGGAGATTCCATGAGACAGTTACTCTAGGAAAGCTGGACAGGGTTGTAGAAGGTCCTTACCCACCAGCAGGACCGGTATCTTCTCCATTGTGCAAGGAGGAACAGGATGAGCACTGCCAGAGCCCTACAAAATGACCTCCAGCAGGCCACTGGTGTGAATATCTCTGACTAAACAATCAGAAACCAACTTCATGAGAGTGACCTGAGGAGCCGACATCCTCTGGTGGGACCTTTGCTCACTGCCCAGCATGGTGGCGCTCGATTGGCATTTTCTGTTTAACATCAGAATTGGCAGGTCCACCACTGGCACCCTGTGCTTTTCACAGATGAGAGCAGGTTCACCCTGAGCATTTGTGACAGATATGAAAGGATCTGGAGAAGCAGTGGAGAATGTTATGCTGCCTGTAACATTGTTTAGCATGGCTGGTTTGGTGGTAGGTCAGTGATGGTCTGGTGAGGCATATCCATGGAGGGACGCACAGATCTCTACAGGCTAGACAATGACACCCTGACTGCCATTGGGTATCGGGATGAAATCCTTGGACCCATTGTCAGACCCTACGCTGGTGCAGTGTGTCCTGCGTTGCTCCTGGTGAATGACGATGCCCGGCCTCATGTTGAAAGCATATGCAGCCAGTTCCTGGAGGATGAAGGAATTGATACCATTGAATGGCCCCCACGCTCACTTGACCTTAATTCAATAGAACCATCTCTGGGACATTGTTTCGGTCCATCTGACACCACCAGGTTGCACTTCAGTCTGTTCAGGAGCTCAGTGATGCTCTGAACCAGATCAGGGAGGAAATACCCTAGGACACCATTCGTTGTCTCATTAGGAGCATGCCTTGTTGTTAGGCATGCATCCAAGCATGTGGGGGCCATACAAACTGAGTACCATTTTCAGTTGCTGCAATGAAATCGCAGCAAAATGTACTTGCCTGCTGCATCTCTTCTCCATTGTTCATTGACGCACACACCTCCTGATCATCTTAACCATTGGGTTATACTGCCCCCTACATGAGTAGGACACTAGGAAGAAAAAAAACTTCTACGCCTATGGGGGTATACTGCCACTATCAGCTATGGGCACTCATTTTTTTTTCCTGCCTAGTTAGGAGTAAGGAACTAGTTCCTTGCTGGGATATTAGGTCCTGGCAATTTTTTCCTTGGTAATGGATTTTTTCTTTTTTCTGTGAGAATCTACAATCAACTGCTGGACTGGGCGACGGATTGGATATTTTTTAAAATCCAGTGGTCACCCTAGTCTGGCCAGCGAGTCGGCGCAGTCCTCAGCTTCGCACTAGGTTGGCTGCAAGCAAGATAGCCCCACTGGATGGGGGCTGGTCTGTGAGTTAAACATCTTGCGAGGTTGCATAGGACCTGGCCTTGGCCTGAGTCGCAGCGTTCCTCCTGGCTGACAGCCCCCCATTTTGATAGAGCGGAGCCCATCCTATTCCTGGTATGGTAAGTAGCTGTATTCCCCCCCTAGAGGGTTTTGGGGATGTGGGCCCCTCGCTGGGACGGTCAGACCCCTGGGTTCTCGTCCTTCCCATGCAGTGTCGTTTCCCCCCCCCCCTCTTTGTGGGCCCTGCGGACACTTCACCCCTCCTCTACCTACTCCCCTACCTTCCTTATGGGGTGGCTATGTCACCTTTTCATGTTCGGTCTGGGGTGCTGAGCTGGCGATGTGGGGGGCTGTACCTGATGGGGGCTCCTGCCAGGACCCCCCTTCCTGCTGCTGTCGGGGCTCTTGAGACCTCTCTTGGGCCCCCGGGAGCCGCGTGGTGCCGCCATTTTCTTGTAGCCTGTGTGCTGTAGATTCGGCAGTCACGTTTGTGTAGCCTCAACGGCCATTTTCTAATGGTTTCTCATTGCAAATAGCGGCAGCCATGACTGTGAAGCATATATGGGCGGTGATTTTAGCGGTGGGAGCCCCTCCTGGTGCTGACTCCTGGATCTTTCTCTTCCTGATTGCCCCATGTGTGTGCAGATAGCCTGGTGCTCCAGTGCCTGATTGGTGGGTGGTGAGTCTGGTGGGGTCCTCTCCCTCTCTGATATAGGATTGGTTGCTGCTCTGTGCCTGGCAAACTGTGGTCTTGCCAGCATTGTGTTCCTAGCAGTGTTTTTACACCTTATTTTTGTGGGTCCCCCTTTTTCACTCATGGAGTCCCTGGAGCACATTTCCCCACCTGATCCCCTCTTGAGGCTGCCGGGCCCTCCTGGTCCCAACAATTCCTTACTGTGGTCCTGGAGTCTTTCTTGTCCAAGGTGGATTTGGTCCTGGGGAAACGGGCTAGCAAAAAGCGTCCCCCCCGCCTTCACCTGATGAGGATCTGTCTCATCAGATCCTGAATCTGGTTTGGCGGACGGGAGTCACCCTCTTGGGTCGGTGTCAACACCCTGATTTCTCAGGTAGTGAGGATGATTCCTCTGCTCATTTTGCGTGCATGAAAAGGCGCTGGTGGATGCACTGATTGTATTTGTGTGTGACTTTAAAAATGGAGGAGTGGCAAGGGTGTTCCCACTTCCTGCTTACTTTGACAAAATTGTCGCAAAACAGTGGGGTTGTCCAAAACACCACCTTGTGGTCCCTAAGCGTTTTGCTATGCGTTACCCTTATGAGGATTCCCTGCTTAAAGCGGAGTTCCGGCCTCAAAATCGATTTTGGGCCATCCGCTTACTGAGGGCCACCTGAAAAAGAAATGGATGCTCCCAATTTTTTTTTTTTTTTTGGTCACTTACCTTGATATTGAAGAAAATCTACTCCCCTTCTTTTCACTTCCTCCCTCTGCGGCCGCGGCTCGCGCCGTCTCTTCCGATTTGAGATGACTCCTGGGAGCTGAACGTCATTGCTCCCAGGAGTCAATGCGCCTGCACCGGCCCCGCTCGTCCCTTCCGGTGCAGGTGCGGCATTCCCTGTTGCACAGCTTCTGGGCATGCCGCGCCTGCACGGGAAGTGACGAGCGGTGTCGGTGCAGTGCATTGTGGGACTCCGACTTCACTGAAGAGGATGCGCTGGCTTCAGCTGCCCACACCTGAGATGGCAGCGCTGGAGAAGAACTTTTCAAGGTTAGTATTTTTTCTCACAGGTAAGTGCGACCCGGGACAGATCAGAGGCTATCCATTGTAGAATGTACTAGCCCTAACTGTCCTGGGAGTATTTTTATCTAAATTTGACCCTGAGGCCGGAACTCCGCTTTAAAAAGTGGACTGCCCGATCTGTGGTGGACTCTTCGGTTTCTAGGTAAACAAAGCAACCATAATTTCGGGTGATGAGTCTCTAGCCTTTAACCACTTCAGCCTGGACGGTTTTACCCCCTTAATGGACCAGGTAATTTTTTTGCGATTCGGCATTGCACGTTAACTGACTATTGCGCGGTCGTGCGACGCCGTACCCAAATACAATTGATGTCCTTTTTTCCCACAAATAGAGCTTTCTTTTGGTGGTATTTGATCACCTCTACGGTTTTTCGTTTTTGAGCTATAAACAAATAAAAAGGGCGTCAATTTTGTCTACCAGGATGCGCTCCTACCTGCCTCCTACTCTCCACAGTTAAACGTCATATGGCCCATTGTTGATCTCACAAAGGTAAATATGGCATGGTACATTACAAGGACAGTAGAAAGACAGGCATTCAGTATTGCACAGCGTCTGGCACCCCGGCGGCCATGCTGAAGTCACCGTTATTTCCTCTGCCCAAAGTATTTTTTTTTGTAAGAGATATTGTCAATGTGTGCAGCTGTCATTTTTATATTGATTAACAACATTTATAAAACTAAGCGCAAAAAATATTTTGCTATTAGACCGTATATACAGTGGCCAAACTGGTAAGTGTTGGAGACATTTGAAGAAATGCACAAGGAACTGACTTCATGGGCTGAAGAGAGATTGCTGTAGTAGTGCCAGACTTGCCGTACAGTTTCTACTTTCTGCACCACCATGATCTAACATCCCAGAATGGGCAAAAAAAGTATACAAGATGCCTTAACATCACCCAAAACTACGCTAAATTTTTGTTTATTGAAGACAAAATAATGGTGGATGTACGTTCCTTACTCTGCTTCTTGAAATATGTTAGAGATTTTTTACAGAGTTAAAGAATATAGAATTTGCCAGGTTGTAAGCTGTTGTGGTTTTTTTTTTTTTTGTACAGGCACTGTTCTCATCCGGAGTGGCAATGGACAGCTCATGTTGGTCTCACAACAGGCTCTGGCCCGAGCTCAGGCACAAGTACAAAGTACCAAACCCTCTGCATCTTCAAATACCCAAACTGTTCGTGTCTCCAATGTACAGGTACCTGGTCTTTTCATTTTAGCAAGAGTAATTCATCCCAGCGAGTTTTTAATCAAAATTTGTAATTGAATCCCATTCAAGAAACACAATATAATGTAATGCACAAGCTTATTTAATATGGTCCAGGTAGTTGGATATGCTAAACAGGTAATGTCCTACGTTTGAGGCAACTCTGAAAAACAAACACTGCTGTGTTAATGCTATACTGACAGACTGGTGTGTGTGTGTATATACACACACACACACACACACACACACACACACACACACACACACACACACACACACACACACACACACACACACACACACACACTTTATTCTTCATGAAAATCTCCCAAAATATACAGCCCATCTTCCAAAACTCTAGCTGGTATCTGAAATGCACCAAAATTTCAGTATTGGGTGGCGCTCAGGTCTAGGTAGGTAGATTGAAGCAGTAATTTCTATTGTACTTTTATATCATCCTATTAGGGAAGCACCGATACCAGTGTTTTACCGGTCTTACAGTTTGTGGACTTGAAGGTATCGGTTTTAGTATCAGAGCATTTGCACGAGTACAAGTAGTCGTGCAAATGCTTAGTATCTGGATCGATCTCTAGTTGTTGTTGTTGTTTATTTTAATGTTGCAAACATTTGCTTTTCATTTTGCCTTTTTTTTTTTTTTTCCTTTCAGACTGCATGTACACCAAGCAATGTTTCCAAAGCAGGTCCTTCAGTCCCAGCACCCACTGTAGTTAGAATCTGCGCTACTCCTGCAACATTAGCTAATAGCCAAGGATCCTCAACGGTCATTATTAGAGCCTCTGCGCCCTCGGCCACTCCCATAACTACTCTCTCATGTACTTTACCTTCCACTGTAGTAACAGCCCCTACTTCTACTGGAGTTCTATCTGCACCTGTAGCTGGTTTGAATGCAACTACTGCTGCTGTGGTTCCTGTAAGAACTTCCTCACCACCAGTGACAAACAATGGAGCCTCAAATGTGGTGTCGGCTACGACTGTATCTTCTACTGCTACAGCACCAACTGCTAGCCCTGCTTTACTCAATACTGTTAATTCAGTGTATTCGGATATTCGGCAGACTGCTGTGCCAACGAACAATCAGCAAGTTGCTGCAAGTAGTTCTGCTACAAAGTTGGCATCTACAAATATCTGCTTGACTCCTACTACTACAATTACTACTACTACTGTAGCACCTGCTGCAATTATTGTATCCAGTATAGCCCCAGCTTCTACTGCAATTACCACTGTGATGTCTAAAAATAACAGGACACAGCAAATGCAAACAAGCACACCAGCAATAACCTCTGGTGTCGTCCCAAAGAAAGCAGAACCTTCCAGTAACCTGCAAAGCACACAACGTCCTAATCCCACAGTAAGTCTTAATGTTTCCATCTTTTGCTTGGTTTTAATGGCAGTATAATATAAAATGCTGGCTTATCCTAAATGGAGAAAGAAAATGTGTACTTGTTGTCTATAGCAACCGATCTGATTCAGCCCCTACCCGCTAGCCTCTTCCCTCTAGCCTCTTCTTCTCTTTAGGAAGGTGTGGAGGGGACAAGTCAGCTTCTGGCACTATCAGGAACCTGGTGGACTCCAAAAGACATCTAAATGTATGTGCAGGTACCTCTAGGGGACTGTATGAAAGAAATAAAGTCTGTTTAGTATAGTTTTGCTACAGACAAGTAGGGAACTTGTGAGTATGATTGAAGAACAACTTGGGCCAATTCACATAGGACTGCACGTGAATTGCACAGGAACGCACTACGTATTCCTGTGCATTTCACATGCAGTTCTGTGCAGTGTGATTCGGCCCATTAATTTTAAAAGGGCTGAAACTGCACCATCCCACACCACAAGTAGTGCATGTGCTCCTTTTGGAAACACTGCAACCGAAATGTATGGTAGTTTTGTACCATGCGATTCTGTGCGTGCAAACGCAATGAGTTTGCTACCTGCATTTCGAGTGTCATCAACTTTGCACTCACACCTGCTGCATATCGCAAAGGCAGTGCATATGTGGGAAACTGGCACGGAACATGGGTTTTCGCCACACTGTTGCATAGTTGCACATTCTTTGGTTGGAGTGCACTCTCCGCTCCCTTGCAGCCAATGCTGGCTTACCCAGTGGAGACTGGGAGCAGTTTAAATTTACTTGGTGATAGCCCAGAGTTCTAGTAATCTTTTACCATTCTGAGATGTTTCCCAATCTGAGATGTATTTATACAGTATGAGAAACGTTAATGTTGGTGTAAGGTTCGGTTCACACCGCCGTGACTTGGGATCCGACTTATGAGACTCCAAATTGCGTGACGTGTGAAATCCCATTTTAGTCAATTTGAGCGGTCTTGATGAACATTACTGAAGTCACTCTGACTTTAGAAAAAAATTTTAAAATTGAAAATTTAATAACAAACTATTTCATAGTTTTATATTTACATAATCGGATTGTACAGATATCAATATATATATTCACTATTCCTTGTATTTTTGTATATTTTTTGTGCATTTTTTTGCGCTTTTATTCTCATTTTAATTGACACATATTTATTAAACAATGGTAATTTTATCCATATCTTTAATCACAATACATTTAATTTTCACACCTAGTTTATACATATTTAGATTTTATCAGATTTTTTGCATTCATATATTTTTTCATACACAATTGTGTCACAGCATTCACATTTGATTTTTCATTGGCTTCACATAGATGTTTTATGGGTCTATCAGTGTCCTCGGTAATTAGGAAAATGGTTTACCCCTTATTTGTATCACCTGTTTTTTAATTGATGATTGGATTTTTGTGTGTGTATATATTGAGATGTTATATCCATTTTTCTTTGTAATGATTAAGCACACAGTCAGTGTGTGAAACGCGTTTACCTTGTCACGATTGTCATAATTTGGATGTCCAGTCAATAAATCTGGATTTTGACTCAACCTGGAGTGCTGCCAATTCCTTTTCATTTAGAAAAGGTTCCTGTACTACAAGACAACTTTTATCTGACTTGTACCCATAGACTTTAATGGATGTTGCCTCCATGTCGGATCCTCCTCTTAATTGTGTTTTGGATCTGACATACTGGGAGATAACCCAGGCATTCCCTAAAGTTGCCTGGTAAAGTTGTGGTGACTTTCAGGTCGCAGCAGTGTGAAGCGCCTCTAAAGAATCAGTGCTATACAAGCTTATATAATCAACACAAGGAACAAATCAAAACATGGAGTAATAGGGCATACCTAAATTTTAGCCCTAGTTCACACCAGTGTAACTTTGAAATCGCTCTTCTAAAGCACAATTTCAAAGCCGCACGTAAGTGCAATCCTGCAATGCCCATTGCATTGCAGCTTGTGACTTCATTTAACCACTTCCGGACTGCGCACTGCAGTTTTACGTTGGTATTTTGACGTGAAATACTGGTGTTTTGGCAGCAGAGAGCTGCTATAACCCCAGTAATTTCTTACAGGGAAGGTGGTCCTCTTTCACATAGAAGTGATCCCATGACAGATTCGCCACGGGATCACTTTTATGGGCGGCGCGAGAAGTGCCCAAATACCCCCCGTCCCACCGCTTCCCGGTAGCTTTCCCCGCTTGCCAGAGCCGTTGGTAGTGGGGAAAACAATCCGGTCTGTCCATTTCCCAGGCAGGAAGTCGAGTGAGGGCGCGATGGCCTCTACTCGACTCTATGGCCTTGGAGGACCGGAGTGACGTCATATGTCGCTTCCTCCCAATGGATTTAAAGGCCTATTTTTTTTTTTTTTCTGATGGGGGGGGAAAAAAAACTTTAACATTTCTTGGCTTTTAAGGGTAGATGTGAGATCTTAGGTCTTTTTGACCCCAGAACTTTAACATTAAAGAGGACCTGTCCTTCTTCTTATTTCTATTATAAGGGATGTTTACATTCCTCATAATAGGAATAAAAGTGATAAAAAAAAAAAGTTAGGTAAATTTTATAAAATTGAAATTTTATTTATATAAATCAGGTAAGAAGAAAAAAATAAATAAATTAAAGCGCCCCGTCCCTTCGAGCTTGTGCACAGAAGCAAATGCATAAGCAAGTCGCGCCCACATATGTAAATGGTGTTCAAACCACAAATGTGAGGTATTGCTGCAATCATTAGAGCGAGAACAATAATTCTAGCCCTAGACCTCCTCTGTAACTCTAAACTGGTAAACTGTAGAAATCTTTAAAGCGTCGCCTATGGAGATTTTTAAGTACCAATGTTAGTCGCCATTCCACGAGCGTGCGCAATTTTGAAGGATGACATGTTGGGTATCTATTTACTTGGCTTAATGTTAGCTTTCATATTATAGAAAAAAAATGGGCTAACTTTACTGTTTTCTTGTTTTTAATTCAAAAAAGTGTATTTTTTCCCAAAGAAAATTGCGTTTGTATGACCGCTGCACAAATAAGGTGTGACATAGAGTATTGCAATGATCTCCATTTTATTCTCTAGGGTCTCTGCTAAAAAATATATATTGTTTGGGGGTTCTAAGTAATTTTTTAGCAAAAAATACAGATTTTACCTTGTAAACAAGAAGTGTCAGAAATGGGTCGCAGCCATATGAACAGTTCAATTGCCGGCAATGGGGTGCAACTTTGTCAAGCAATTTGGAACTGTTAAGTCGCACCAGTGCGAATGGAGGCAAAGAAAAAAAAAAGATGGTGTTGCAGCCTACAGATTCTTGGATGTGATAGTTGCTTAGTTTTTTTTTCTTTTTTTTTTTCTTCTTTTCCCTTTATTTTAACCTTGGAATTTGCTATTTACACCCTTCTGTAATAGGGTGACAACCACTGAGCTGCTAACAGCACTATCCTGTATGTTAACAGGACTACGTAACACTGTGCTAGGACCACATTACACCTCCCTCCCATTTTCCAAACCATGAAAAGGTGTTTTGTGGTTAAGAGATAGCAGGGAACAATTTTAACTGATAACATTCCAGATGCAGATAGTACAGAAAGTTATCCACTCACGAGTTCTGGCTGGATGAAATGGTAGTGCTCATTCGAAAAACAAAGGCTTGCAGATTGGTTTTAAAAAAAGGGCAGAAAGAAAATAGCATGATTTGGCTTCCGTAATCTTCTGGTGTGAGCAGCGCTATGCTGGGGGTTCACAAACTTCCCACAGGGTTTGTCAAGCACTAGGCCAGTGTTTCTCAACCTTTTTTTCAGTCGAGGCACCATTTTAAAATTCAGCAAAATCACGAGGCACCCCATTCTAAAATGTAAAAAACGAAAATAATAGTTTCTCTTTCGTTCATTGACGGACACAGCTCCTGATCATCTTAACCATTGGGTTATACTGCTCCCTACAGGAGTAGGACACTAGGCAGAAAAAAAGTCTGGCTATGCCTATGGGCAGTCCCAGGGGATATAATCCCTCTCTGCTATAGGTACTGACTTTTTCTGCTTAGTCGGGAATAAGGCCCTAGTTCCTCGCTGGGATCTCTGGTCCTGGAATTTTTTATTTATTTTTTTTTTTTTCCTGTGAGATCTACCATCAACTGCCGAACTGGGTGCCAGGCTGCATAATTTAAATCCAGTAGTCACCCCAGTCTGGCCAGTGAGCACACGCAGACCTCTGCTCTGAGCTAGGTTGGCTGCGACTTAGCCCCACCGGACGGGGGCTGGCCTGCGACGTAATCATCTCGCGAGGTCACATACGACCTGGCCTCGCCCTGAATCGCAGAGTTTTTCCTGGCTGACAGCCCCCCATTTAGATGGCGAGGGGTTCTGTCTGGAGCGGTGCAGTGTTCCTGTCAGGCCTCTACTTATGCTGGGGCTGTGTGGGTGGTCTGGTCCACCTCGTCGGGTGGGGCAGGGTGCTATACTGGGGATAGGGGCGGGGGGGGTGCGCCGCCAGCGACCAGATGATCAGCGGTGTAGGGGGGGGGGTGTACCTGGTGGGGAGGGCTCCTGCCAGGACCCCCGTCTTTCCTGGGCCTGTCCTTGAGGCCTAGATATACCTCCTGGTGCCACGCAGGGCCGCCATTTTCTTGTAGCCTGTGTGCTTAATGCACAGCGGCCATGTTTGTCTTGCATAGTGGCCATTTTGCCATGGTTTGCCATGGAAAATAGCGGTGGCCATGACAGTGAAGCCCTCTGGGCGGTGATTTTGGCGGTGGGAAAGCCCCCCCCCCCCACATCCCCTGGTGCTGACTCCTGGATCCTTTCATTTCCTGATCGCCGCTCGTGCATTGCAGATTCTTCTGGTGTCTGCAGTGCCTGGTTTCTGTAGGGTGGGGAATCTGGTTGGGTCCTCTCCCTCTGCTGAGGATCAATTGGTGCTTTGTGGCCGGCAACCGGGTGGTGCTTCCAGAGCGGTAGGGGTTGTTCCTTAGTGTTTTTACACCATTTTGTGGGGGTTTCCCTGGTAACTCATGGAGTCTCCCCACCTGATTCCCTATCTGGGGCTGCGGGGCCCTCCAGGTCCCATTCATCAATCGATGCACTGACGGTGGTCCCGAAGTCCATTGTGTCCCGGGTGTAGGTGCCTTTTGGGCCCCCCCAATCTTCGTTTGGGCATCTGCCAGACTGGGATCCGTGCACTTGTGGCTGGGCCTCCACTAAAATTTAGGCCGCGGCCTGCTAGGCCATGCGGTCAGCTTTGCGCGCCCCTTGGAAGAGGTGGCACTGTGGGGGCGGTTCAATGACAACCTTGACACCATTGTGTGGGGCACCTGCCCCTTTTTAGCGCTGCGGGACCATCAGGATATCCTACCTCTGCGTCCGCGTTATGGTGGGCGGCCCCTTTTTAACCACTTGCGACCCGCCAACTGTACATTTACTATGGCACTCTGCCGCTGCTGGGCAAAGCGACCTAGCCCTACATCGCTCGCTCAGGAGACTGTAGGAGGCTACCTGGGGAGCCAGCGCGTGTGACCAGAGCCGCCGGCCACTCTCGATCTCCCGCAGCAGAGAGAGGGCAGGCTGCTGATGTAAACACAGCCGTCTGTCATTCTCCCTGAAGTGATCAGACGCTATGTGATCCTGCTATATAGGATCGCATGTCTCTGATTACTTCACAAGCCACGCCCCCTGACAGAATCACGCCCCTAGGGACACATTTAACCCCTTGATTACCAGTACAGTTAACCTCCCTGGCGGTATGATTCTTTTGGATTTTAGGTGCTGAAAGCGGTACCATTATTTTGCATGTAATTCTTGTGAATGAGCAGCCCAAACCAACTATATGTATGTGTGTGTGTATGTATATACAGTTGTGTTCAAAATTATTCAACCCCCACTGAAATTGATTGTTTTGGCCAGTTTGACATTGATTTTGATCATTCAGTCATCCTACTTACAATTAAATCAAAGAGGCACGTGTAGGTCAGACAAATATAACATAACATTTATAATGAAATAACCACAAATGTCTTTTCTGTGCTCACATCATTATCGGTTTTATTCAACCCCCAAGTGACATTCAATCTTAGTACTTAGTACAACATCCTTTTACAGTTATAACCGCTTTTAAACGTGAAGCATAGCTTGACACAAGTGTCTTGCAGCGATCTATGGGTATCTTCGCCCATTCGTCATGGGCAAAAGCCTCCAGTTCAGTCACATTCTTAGGCTTATGCACTGCAACTGCTTTCTTTAAGTCCCACCAGAGGTTCTCAATCGGATTTAAGTCTGGTGACTGTGATGGCCACTCCAAAATGTTCCAGCCTTTAATCTGCAACCATGCTCTAGTGGACTTGGAGGTATGCTTGGGATCATTGTCCTATTGAAAGGTCCAACGTCTCCCAAGCCTCAGGTTTGTGACGGACTGCATCACATTGACATCCAATATCTCCTGGTACTGAAGAGAATTCATGGTACCTTGCACATGCTGAAGCTTCCCTGTACCTGCAGAAGCAAAACAGCCCCAAAGCATGATTGACCCCCCGCCATGCTTCACAGTAGGCAAGGTGTTCTTTTCTTCATAGGTCTTGTTCTTCCTCCTCCAAAGATAACGTTGTTCCATGGGCCCAAACAGTTCTAATTTTGTTTCATTAGTCCACAGAACACTATCCCAAAACTTCTGTGGTTTGTCCACATGACTTTTGGCATACTGCAGTTGACTCTTCTTATTCTTTGGAGACAGCAAGGGGGTGCGCCTGGAAGTTCTGGCATGGAGGCCTTCATAACGCAGTGTGCGCCGTATTGTCTGAGCAGAAACTTCAGTACCTACGTCTGACAAATCTTTTCTCAGTTCCTCAGCAGTCACACGGGGACTTTTCTCCAATCTACGCTTCAGGTAGCGCACATCAGTCGAAGTCAGCATCTTCTTTCTGCCACGACCAGGTAGCGTTTTAACAGTGCCCTTTGCCTTGAATTTGCGAATGATGCTTCCTATGGTGTCTCTTGGTATGTTTAACATCTTTGCAATCTTCTTATAGCCATTGCCCTTCCTGTGAAGAGTAATCACCTCTTCTCTTGTCTTCCTGGACCATTCTCTTGACTTCACCATGTTTGTAACCACACCAGTAAATGTCTAGAAGGAGCTGAGTATCACAGTCATTTTAAAGCTGCCTAATTGGTGCTTATTAGGCTTTATTGCAGCTCTCTGACATCCACAGGTGTTTTCAATACCTGATTGAAAACACTTCAATGAACCTCTGTTCTTCAGAGTGGTAGTCTTTAAGGGGTTGAATAATTGTGTCAATGAAGAATTCACAAAAGAAACATTTACTACTGTATTACAAAACCAATTGATGTCATTTTAGTTGCATGTGGTTCTTTAAGAAGTCCTTGTAGTATTTCATTCTGAATACAATTACAAATGTACACTTAATTCCCTAAAACCCTTTACAGAATTGGGGGTTGAATAATTTTGAACACAACTGTATATAAAAAGTACAGTAAAACTTCAGGAAAGGGCATTTGGGGGCAAACTAATGTGATTTTTTTTTTTTTTTAATTGTATCAGTGTGTTTGGTGTGTTTATCACATTTGAATTTGCCGCCGGTTCCACCCCCCTGCGAACGTCACGTCGCAGGAGACGGAAGCCGGGGCACGGAGAGGATCGGGAGGAAGAACCGCCGCTAGACACCGCCAGGCACATCGCTGGATCCCGGTTACAAGGTAAGTAACCCTGCTTACAGGATCCAGCGATGCTTCTGACGGTACCCCGAGTGTGGCTCGGGGTTACCGCTTTTGGCTCTGAAATTTAAACCCCGAGCCACGCTCGGGAATACCGCTAAGAAGGTTAACCCCTTCCCTGCCAGTGTCATTTTTACAGTAACTGTGCATATTTTTAGCACTGATTACTGTAATAATTTCACTGGTACCCCCAAAAGTGTCTACAATGTAATTTAGGGGTCTGATCTGTCCACCGCAATGTCGCAGTCCCGCAAAAAAATCGCAGATCACCGCCATTACTAGTAAAAACAAAAAAAAAACTATAAATATTACATATCTGGACTGGACGGGTGAGTGTTTAGTCCAATACCCCCCCCCCCCCCCCCCGTGTCCCTGGGACCCTTGAGGGGGTTATGTAGTGGGCGCACTTTTTACGTGGGATAGGCAGAGAGTGAGCTCTGCGGGACCCCCATACGGCTGGTTTCCGGCTCCCCTTCCCCCTACCTTTGGTGGGCTTTGTGTGGATTGTGTGTGTTTGTGTGGGGGCTTAGTGAGGCCTAAACGAGAGTCCTTTGTAGTAACCAGGCCGCAAGTAGTATTGTGGTTGGTGCCGTTTTTGACGAACAAGCGCCATCTTGGATGTGGGCAACGAGCTGCGTCGTCCGCTACGATCGTTGCTATGAGGTTATTGTAGGCACCGTTAGTTCGTGGCTCGAGGCATAGGCCGTTGGGGGCGTGCGCACACTCCCTGTGTCCGCAGTGTCTAAAGGGCCATACACACTAAGATTTTCTGAAGACTTTTTCCTTCAGATTTACCTTTTTTATGTAGTGCAAGGGCCTGCCAGATTGCATACAAATTGAAAGTGTTTAGGTTTGACCTCATATTATCTGGTTTTGGTAAATCTAAAGGAAAAAGTCTTCAGAAAATCTTAGTGTGTATGGCCCATTAGACAGCAGCATGTAACAGATACCGGACCCCTTGTCAGGGGTTTTATTGTTTTTTAGACCTTTTCTCCCGCTTAGTCAGGGGTTTTGGCTATCAATGGGTCCCATTTGAGAGTTTTGCACGTGGCGGGGGGCGCTAGTCGCCATTTTGAGAGACCGTGTTCTCTTTTGCTGAAATGCCTAAGGGCCTCCTAGATTCCCTTATAAATTCCCCGCAGTCCTAGTGGAGGCTCCGAGTAAATCTGGAGCCCCCCTCCCGGGGTTTTTTATCTATTTTATTCACTTCTTTGTTAGTCGTACCTGCGACTTTAACGTCAAGCATGAGTCGTTCAATATCCGAACGTTTTCCCCCGATTAATCAGCCATGCCCTCCCAGTCTTCTAACTCTGAGCCTGAACGGGATGCCACGGACAATGTCCCCCCCTGAGGGGTCCCTGTCTCCAGCTTTCTGAGAATGAGGAGGGTGAAATTCCCTCCCTGGTGGCGCATGAACGTGCTGTAATAAATACCCTCGTAAGCATCATTACACAGTGATACCGGTGGAGGATTCCCTGGTACTCGAAGATCCAGCGGATAGAAGCATGGAAGCTTGGTCCCGCCATATTGACTCGTTGGCGTGCTCCCTGTTTATAACCTGTGTTTCAGTGATGGCATTTCAGGCTCTCATGACATGGCCATAAGCACTTCACAGCATTCTGGAAGCGGAATTGGTTTCTCCGGCTATCCTTGGTATGGTGGACTGGGATGCAATACCAGCATGTACCTGTGGCGGCCCTAGATAAGGGCCCGATCCTTGCCCGGCTGTCAGCCATTGGTATTGCGATTCGTCGCACCATTTCGGGTTTAAAGGCTGGTTTGTGGACCACGCTTAGTACCATATGTTGGAGATCGTCTCTTGGAGACACTCTAGATGAAATGCTTAAGGGGTAAGAGTACTCTTCTACCCCAGGCCGCGAAGGATAGACCTCCCCGTAACAGGCGGGGACCTTCCTTCAAGGTACGATGGGGTCCTTTCGCGCCGTCGGGGAGCAGTATAAGGGGACCGTTAAAACCCCAGGTGGTCAGTCTAGCTCGTATGGCCTAACTGACAAGGTGCCTGACTTTGGAGCAGATTGTGCTGTTCAAAGCACTGTGGTCAGGCAAGCCCAAGACCAGTTCACTTGGTTCGGCGACCCAATTCACCTCTTCATGAAGGGACATCTTCACCCGTAGCAGGGGTGCGGGGACGTCTGAGGGGTTCCAGGAACCTTGGTTGTCCAAGATTCAGGATGGGTGGGTTCACGAGCTGATTCGCTCGAGATACATGATCGAGTTTTTCAATCCTTCCCTGCAGACAGGTTCTTTCTATCAAACCTCAGGTTGTTTCCAGACTGCCTCGACTGTCTCCGGGGGGCGGTGCAGGACATGCTCGCCCAGGGAGTAATTTTACCAGTACCTGTGCAGGACAGGTTTCGGGGTTTTTACTCCAACCTATTCAATGTCCCTGGATAATAGGGGAAAGTGTGTCCTATTCTGGATCTGAAGTCACTAAACCGCTATGTGCGGGTGCAGAAGTTCCGCATGGAATCTATCAGATCCGTAGAGGCGTCACTGAGTCCAGAGGACTTCTAGCCTCCATCGACTTGCAGGATGCATATCTCCACATCCCTATTTTCGAGGGTCACAGAGATATCTCCGCTTCACAGTAGCGGGGGAGCATTTTCAGTTTGTGGTGTTGCCCTTTGGCCTCGCTTCAGCTCCCAGAGTCTTCACCAAAGTGTTGGCCCCTGTTTTAGCTTTAATGCATTTTAAGGGGATTGCCGTCCTTGGTTACCTTGACGACCTCCTGTTGAGGTCCAGCTCAGCTGCAAAACTGTTGCAGGATCTGTCGTTGACAATCCAGATGCTCCAGGAGTTTGGGTGGACCGTAAACTTCGAACAATCGACACTGACTCGGTCCGTGCGTATTCACTATCTGGGCATGGTCCTGGACTCTGCCCAGGCTCGAGTGTTTCTCCCGGAGGGCAAACTTCGGGTTGTACAGGAAGAGATCAAGTCCCTTAGGGACAAGGATCTCTCCTCCCTGCGGACCTTTATGCGGTCGCTGGGTCTGATGGTGTCGGCTTTCGAAGCCGTTCCATTTGCTCAAGTTCACAACTGATCTCTACAAGCGGAGATCCTGGCCAGATGGGACAGAACTCCTCAGTTCTTGGACCGGAGAATTTCTCTGTCATCGAGTGAGACTAGATCTCTTGTGGTGGCTCCAATCTCCAGCCTTGACTCAGGGCCGATTATTCCGGCCTCTGTTATGGACAGTGATAACCATGGATGCTAGCCTTTTGGGCTGGGGTGGAGTAATGGGCAAGTTGTCTGCCCGAGGTCAGTGGTCCATGGAGGAGACCTTACTTCCAAAAAAAGTGTTGGAACTTCAAGCGATAAAGCTTTGCTTATTCCGGTGGACATCCCAACTTCAGGGCTATCCAGTCCGAGTACGGACGGACAACGCCACTGCAGTGGCTTACATCAATAACCAAGGGGGTATCAGAAGTGCCCAGGTAACCTCAGAGGTGATAGAAATTCAAAATTGGCCCAAAACGCATGTCCCGATCATATTCCGGGAGTGGAGAATTGGCAGGCGGACTATCTGAGCCGCCAGACCCTGGACCAGGGGGAATGGTCCCAACATCCAGAGGTGTTTCAACTCCGGTGGGGGACTCAGGACGTGGACCTGTTTGCGTCCCGTCTGAACAACAAACTAAAAAGGTTTGTGTCCAGAACACGTGATTCCCTGGTGGACGCCACGGGCGTAAGATTATGGTAAGATTTTACAAAAATTCTATTTTTTTTTTTTTTGAGAATTTCATATAAAAAAAAAAAGTGAAATATATATATATATATATATATATATATATATATATATATATATATATATATATATATATATATATATATATATATATATATATATATATATATATATATATATATATATATATATATATATATATATATATATATATAAATATATTTTTTTTTTTTTTTTTTTTCAAAATTGTTGCTTTTCTTTTGTTTATAGAGCAAAAAATAAAAATCGCACAGGTAATCAAATACCACCAAAAGAAAGCTCTGTGGGAAGAAAAGGATGTCAATTTTGTTTGGGTACATCATCGCACGACCGCACAATTGTCCGTTAAAGTCACACAGTGCCGAATCGCAAAATGGGGCCTGGTCATTGAGCAGCCATATCCTCCGGGGCTAAAGTGGTTAAAGGGGCTATTTACTAGTATGCGGGCCTCTATGGAGGGGCTCAAAGGCCGACCCCCCGCCCCCTTTTTGCCGGGTCCAGTAGGTGGTCCATTGGTGGGCCCTCGGTCGGCGTAACCTTTGCAGGTTCGCAGTCTTCAGCCCTTCCCTGATTCACATCAGATCCTGAAATTATTTCGGACGCGAGTCCCCCTGCTGGGTCACCCTGCTCAGATAGCGGGGATGATTCCTCTGCTCCTCTAGCCGCGTATGAAAAGTTTTGTGTCAGTGCGTGAATTTTAAAAATGGAGGCTGCAGCTGCTGCTGCGTCGGAGGCGCCGGTCCCTTTCGGCACCCACAGGTCCTCCAAAGGGTGTTCCCTTTTCCACTTACTTTGACAACATTTTTACAAAACAGTGGGGCTGTCCAAAACGCAGTGGTTTCTTAGCATTTTTTCCTTTCGGTAACCTTATGAGGATTAACTGCTTAAAAGGTGGACAGTCCCACCGGTCGCGGACCCGTCGGTTTCCAGGTTGAATAAAGCTACCTTTTTATTCCGGTTGACGAGTCCCTGACCTTTAAAGATCCAGCTGGTAGGAGGGCGGAGGCTCTGGCCCGTCCATATGTTTGCAGTGGCTGGTTCGGCACTAAGGCCAGTGTTTACTATTGCCCTGGTGTCGCAAACTCTGACAGAGTGGGCTAAACTTTTATGCCGGGACCTGGAGTGGGAAACGGCTTTCCCCTGTCTTGCTGAGCTGGCAGATCAGTTGATCCAGGGACTACAGTTTATCTGTGATGCTTCTTTGGATGTGGCTCCTTGATTTCTAGGCTGTCTGTATCAGCAGTGGTCCTTCGGCGTATTATCTGGCTGAAATGCTGGTCTGCGGACCAGACTTTTAAGAAGGCCTTATCTGATAGCCCCCTTGTAGGGGATCACCTGTTCAGAGCTTCCTTGGATGAAATCTTTAAGGGTCTCACAGGGGGGGGGGGGGAGGGGAGAGGAGAGAGAGTACTCTTCTTCCGCCGGCTACCAAGGCAAGGATCCCGGTCGTAGATGTGGGCCATTCCCCTTGGCTCATGAGGTGTTTTTTGTTTTTTTTTTGTCCCCCCATGTCTCAAGACAGGAGATCTAAGGTCAGGGCCTCCACCAGAGGTTCCAAGAGGACCTGGTCTGGCAAGCCACGAGTGGGCTCTTCCAGACCTGCGGATAAGGCTGCCTTTGCATGAAGGGGCGCCCTCACCCATATCTGGGGTGGTGGGACATCTTCTCTGGTTTCCGGGTTCCATGAACCTCCCTGGTACAGGACGAGTGGGTCCACAATGTTTTTTGGTCGGACTACAAGATCGAGTTCGGTCTTATCCACCTTATTCACTTCCAACCTGCACTTGTCCCCAGATCGCTTACTCTTGGGGGCAATGCAAGACTTTTTACTTTAAGGGGTGATTTGTTCCGGTCCCGACTTCTGAACTTTTTCAGGGGTTTTACTCAAACCTCTTTACAGTTCCCAGGAAGGGAATTCTTTGTGTCATCATAAAAGTGTTGGCTCCCGGTGCTGGCATTGATTGAATCAGCGGGGGATTTCGTTACTGGGGTACCTGGGCGATCTTTTTCTGCGAGCGGAGTCTCTGACTGCTTTGATGGACATCTGGAGATTACTCTGCAAACTCAGCTGGAGTTCGGTTGGATTCTGAACCTTCAGAAGTTTGCTTTTGGTTCTGTCCTCAAAAACGAAACTATCTGGGTCTGACTCTGGACTGGCCAGAGTGTTTCTTCCTCTGGAAGAACTCCAGACATTGCAGGAGACAATTTAGCTTCTGTTGTTCAGCATATGTTCATCCCTCCCAGGCTTGCATGCGAGTGCTGGCCTGATTGTGTCCACCTTCCAGGTGGTCTGTCTGCACAGTTCCACCCAAGATCTCTGCAAAAGAGATTCTGGTGAAATGGTACAAGGATCCACTGTATACAGAGGTGGCTTCGTTCTCCGACGCTTCGACAGGGAAAATCCTTCTCCCCCTGTACTGGACTGTTGTAGCCACGGAAGCCAGCCTGCCTGGGTGAGGATGCGTCCTCAGCACAGATGTGCTCAGGGGGTCTGGACTCTGGCAGAGTCCAGACTGCTGATGTACTGGAATTCTTGAGCAATCAGACTTGTCCGGCTCATTGAACAATTCGTCTTCAGGGGTGTCCGGTACAAATTAATTCGGACAAGGCCACGGCTGTGGTCTAAGTGAATCACCAAGGGGGCACAAGAAGTGTCCTGGCGGCTCAGTAAGTAGCTGGCATTCTAAGGTGGGCTGTCGATTTTAGTTTCAATCCTATGGAAACTCTTGCCACGACTTCTGTGCAGGATCGAGGCAGAAAGGATTCCGGTTATTCTAGTGGTTCCAGACTGGCTTCGCCTGTCTTGGTACCCCGATCTGGTACGGCTGCTCGCTGATGCTCCTTGGGGACCCCCCCCCCCTCAGGGAGGATCTGCTGTCCCAAAAAACAATCTTCAATCTTGATTTACAGTCGCTGGCTTTGATGGCTTGGTCGTTGGAATGCCAGGTGCTGAAGGATAGCGGTTTGTCTGAGTCGGTGATTCTTACGCTGTTGAAAGCTAGGAAATCTATTCTAGGAAGATCTACTGTTGTACGTGGAAGATGTACTTTGCATGGTGTGAGTCTGTGGGGTTCATCCTCGCCCCTTCTCGGTGGAACGGATCTTAACCTTCTTTCAATCGTTGGTTGAGCAGAAATTTGCAACGTTCCATCGAGGGCCAGGTATTGGCTTTGGTGTTTTTTTGGTGTACCTTGTGAGTACCTTTCTTTAGGGTGTCCCACGTTTGGTTCCTTCAGAGCGGGCTCCGTTGCCACCCTGGGATCTTTATTTGGGGCTTTCAGCTCTATAGAAGCCTCACTCCTGAAAATATTCAGGAGCTTTTCCTGCTTTCGCAGGAAAGTTGACCTTTTTTTTCGTGGCTTTCACCTCTGCACGCAGGGTGTCGGAACTGGCTGCATTATCCTGTCATTTGCCTTATGGTGGTTCACAAGAATAAGGTGGTGCTTCGCCCCTGTTCGTAATTCCTTTCTAAGGTGGTCTCTGAGTTTCATTTGACTAATGGCATTGCCTTCATTGTGTCCCAGGCCTAAACATCCAAAGGAGATTGCCTTGCATGCCTTGGGTTTGGTCCGGGCAATTGGGGTGTACCTGGCAGCTACGGAGTCTTTTACGAAGTCAGACTCTGTTGTGCTCACGGACGGACCTCACAAAGGGTTGTCCACTTCCTCTGTGACTATTTCCAGATGGATCGTCTGACAGACAGTGGTTCAAGCCTCTTCCATCAAGGGTCAGGTTCCTCCTTTCCCTGTCAAGGCGGACTCTATTAGGGCGCCTAGTGCCTCCTGGGCTTTCCGTCATGATGCGTTGGTGATGTAGGTTTGCAAAGCAGCCAGCTGGTCGTCTGTACACACTTTTTTACAAAGTTTTTTTATGAAGTGGATGTGTTGGCATCTGCGGATGTTTTTTTGGCCACAAGGTTTTGCAGGCTGTTGTTAGGAGGAAAAAGATATATAAAGTGCTCTATCCTGAATATGCATAAATATCAAATAAATTCAATGAAAAATAATGTATAAACAAATATTTATACTTTAAAGCAAAAATGTATCCATCATACCACACTGTCCACTTGTGTGTGTTGTTAATGGTTGTAAAAAAAAAAACCGTATGGGTTCCTAAAAACTGAATATAAAAACCAATAGTGAGTTCATAAAGTGTATTCAAAATCAGTCCCATGTAAAGTTCCACTCAGTGACACATCTGAAATATTAATTTAATAAAAAAAAAAATCCAGGTGCTCTGATTGTGAATTAAGGTAGTGGCTGCTTACCAGCAAGCTGCGGGTAAGCAGCTGTGAATGAACCGACTTCTTAATACAGGAATGCGATCACCCTCCGTTTGTGTTCTCAAGCCGACATCCTCTCCACAGAAGCAGCTGATGCCGAAGGTGAACGAGCGGGCTCTTCAGATTATGATCACAATCCTCTTACACTCTCTGCTCACGCTGACCTCTTAAATGCAGCAGCTGATGGGCTCCATAGGCAAGAACCGTTTATGGAAAGAATGGGGACTCGTAGTGCATTATCCTCTAAATATTCAGGATATAGGTGCACTTGCATCATGTCCATTAAAAAGGAAGCAAACTAAGTGGATGATTAACAGACACTGCCGCCTGCATTGCGGATCGTGTAAAGTGACAGGTGCTGGCTACTCCGTCCGACGCATTTCTCCCTCTGGCAGGCATCAACTGGGAATCTGTTTTTAAGAGGACCTAGTCCTCCTTTGAGGGTGTTTTTTTGATTTTTTTTTTTCAGTTGTTTATGGTAGAGCTCTATGTTACCTGATTGGCTATGGTTAGCTTTGGGAATTTTTTTCTAATGTTTTTTCCCACCCCTCATGTTTAAGAAGATCAGTAGTCGAGTTAATTTTCTGCCTAGTGTTCTACTCCTGTAGGGGACAGTCTAACCCACTTGCACAAGAATCTAAGGAGCTGTGTCAGTCAATGAACTGAAGAGAAATTGTTTTTATGGTAAGTTAAAAATCCCATTTATTTATTTTTTTCCATTCAACCAAGCAAAGCTGAACGAAAACAAAAAAATGGAGGAGCCGCTCTACTATCTATCCGACATTAGTACAGCTTTCTCCCCTGCTGTTTCGTGTTCTGACGGGAGGACAGCCATTGGCTAAGAGAGCTGATAGGGAGCCGGACGCAGACATTTTTCGGTCATGCTCCTTCGACAGAAGCTGGCTTAATAGACATCTTCTGTCAGACCGACTGCAGTACACACAGACTGAATGTCGGCTGGTCTCTGTTGAACCGGCCAATGCTTCCTGAAAATCAGCCTGTGTGTACTAGGCTTTAAGCTTTAACTGAGCTTGATCTTGATCCAGTGCTGTGCATGAGAACAGTGGCTCTCTCCCGTCTCATAGACTCAGAGACAGAAACTCTGAGATGCATTGGCTACTTCTGCTTTTAATCACAGCCAGTGAGCAGGGGGTGGGGCCGAGCTATGGTGGGCACTCGGCAGGGGGAGGAGCAAGGAGCACTGGTGGGGAACTCAAGAACAGGAGGATTGGGGCTGCTCTGTGCAAAACCATTGCACAGAGCAGGCAAGTATGGCATGTTTTTAAAAAAAAAAAAATATTTACTTTCCCTTTAACTCTTGCAGTGCAGGTGCATTCCCACTGAAAAGCAGGACTTATAGGTTTCCTGAAGTTGAGCTTTTATACAAAATTGGCAATATTCTTTTGAAGATTTATTAAATTTGAATGTTCTGGAAATAAAAAAGGAATAGATTGCATTGTAACCGGTATCTGTTTCCTAATGCATTTTACAGGAAATTCTGCACATTAGTCATTTACTAGTATTTACCACCTTCTGTAGCATTATTCCTTGCTTTGTCATTCAAAGGAGAGTGAGCCTTCCTTGTAAGAGGCTTTCTGCAGCAGGGGTGATGTCATGGACAGTAAGAGGAGCTTTCTCGACACAATAGTGAGATCACATGGTTTCTGCACATAGAATTGAATCATTTTCTTGAAAAACAAAAAATGTAATTGTAAATCAATATCTCATGAGTATAGCTTTCGTTTGAGATTCCAGGTGTATTTAAACCCTGTCTGAGCAATGATATCAATTTTGTCTTATAGCTGCACACCAGGAGGGTATGCAAGTTTGGTCCAATCCTGTATTCTCTAAGTATTAGTATTTTTTAAATGTAGCTTGTTTAGTAATCCTGAATTCATCTTTATTTAGGCTATCTGCAATCCCCTGTATGACAGGGCTTTTAGTCTTACACTGTGAATATGCTTAAAGGAAAGGAGCACACTGTGTCGACCCCTTCAGTGTGATACTGCTACGTTCGATGAAAATGCTTTGTTTGATTAAAATGCTTTGGCCTAATGCTTAATGCTTTTAACTGCAGTAGAGGCCATTGCCTGGCTTTGCTGTCTGGCAGAGATGCCTAGATCACAAGACTGATTGGAAAGAATTTCAAAATGTTTTGGTAGATTCACACATATAACTATGTTGTAAATTGTGTATTGGCTAAGTCTCCTTTATTTACTAGCGTGAAACTTTTGCAATTCTGAATTTTTAACCACTTTGCATTGTTGTTCACAACAGGAAGCAATGGATAATGTAAAGAAATGCAAGAATTTTCTTGCAACACTAATAAAACTTGCATCCAGTGGACCACAGTCACCGACCATGGGCCAGAATGTGAAAAATCTGGTGAAGAATTTACTTGTAAGGATTTCTTTTGTTTCTTTTAGATTGGCATATTAAGCAGAGCAAAGTAAGTAAAGAATCTCAGTAGCGTGTAGACTCTTAAGCATGTTCGGTCACAATTATGTTGGTATATCCAGCAAGTTGCACTATTATGTAGGTATTTCCAGTAGGTTGCAAGTTTTTTTTTTTTTTTGTAGGTTATTTAAATTTTATTCATATAAATCCTTATTACGACATAATGAACACTACACCTTTTTGTGACTTTTGGTCTTCATGCCTTATTCTATAGATTACCATGTAGTGGTATTCTATCCCTACTTATCTTGTTAAAGCTACACTTCAGTCAAAATTGAAACTAGTGCCTTCGGAGGCACAAAGGACATCGCATTTCTGCTAAGTACTTCTTCATTTTTTTTATAGTATTGCTGCATTTCACCTGTTTCTCCATGCTTTAGGATAACCAGATTACCAATAAAAACATACCTACTGCGGCCTCATAGCGGTCTCGGACATACAAAAAGTCAATACTGAGAAATTTCTCACAGCCACCAATCCAATATAAATCTACCTTGGAAGTCTGTGTGTGATTGCTAAAGATGTAACCAAAAGAAAGGTATATGGGCATCCACAGGCGTAACACAGCAATGGAATTTCATTAATGGATGAGCATCAATCATGTTACTTTGACTGTGCTCTCCTCCTGGTTTTTTCCCCCTTCCATTAATTATTTTTGTGCTCCCATATTGCACATAATGTATGTAAAGCACACATCTTTATTTTATTAATTTGTGAAGCTTTTTTTAGTTACTGCCATACGGTTTCTTTTAAAAGGACCTCTTACACTTTGATACCTACCCTTCTAATGCCCTCCTACTGAGTATGTTGGATAATCTGTGAAATCTTTGCTGCGAAGAGTTAATAAAGGACTCGGTTTAGAGTAGTATTCAACCCAAAAGCAAAACATTATTTATATTGCAGTTTACCAATTCTTATATATGATGGCTGCATTCACTTTCTTTTTTAATATTTTTCCTTTTTTTTTTTTACCTGATGATCCGGCCAGTAAGTCTGTTTGTTTTTCAATAGAACAAGCTCTCCTAACAATGTAGCAGTTAGTGTTGAGACAAACAATTTAACACTGAAAGCGGTGCTTACAATGATCAGCTTTTATTTATGTAAAATGTTTATCCCCAAAAAAAAAAAAACAGTTGCTTAACTGCAATGTGAGCTGGAGTTCATCTTCAATTTCAAGGTGTACCTAAATCTGTTAGTCTAGCCTGCTAGCCTGTATTCGTATTAAAACTACTGAAGTGTTGATAGCATTAGTTGCTTGGTAATTGACTTTACCAGTTGCTGCTAGTTTTTTACCATCTTTGAATAAAGGGTTCATCTTTTTTGTGTTTTGCAGCTTTTTATGTGATCATTTACTGCAACTAAGCCCATCTACTCCACTGTTTCTATTTTTCCCTGCTTGTTTATAAACGGACAGTTCAAGCAGTTAAAGTGTCACTAAACCTAGGACGCTGCATTCACTATATCTGGTCTCCCACAGTACAACAACATGGAAATGCAATTTTTTTTTAGTAAATACAAACTGCTAAATGCCTTTCCTCATCAGCAGTATATAGCAGTTTTGTGACTTCTATGGCTGAACACTGGTTAAAGCTTGTAGGAGGAGTTTTCATTATCTTCTGACTGTCTTTTGAGGCTGCATGACTCCTGACCATCTGGACAGTGCTGATTGACCCTGTGCTAATCACATGCACCCCCTCCCCCCCCCCCCCCCAAAAAAAAAAAAAAAAAAAAAAACTCATCTAGCAAAGGACCCCTCTAAAAGAAGGAAAAAATCAGAGAAGACAGGATCAAACAGCCTTTTTACACAATGCAGAGGATTTACCCCTTAGGTTCCACAGTGAGCATAACAAGCATTCTTTACTGCATATGCAGACTGATTTTCTCTTACGTCCTCTGACAGTCGCCGCCCACTCATACAGTCTGCGCTTCTTGGTATTGGTCTTATCCACAGGAGTAGGCTAGGCATAATATTTTGTTAGAAAACATTCACAAAACCTTTGTATAGACACACCTACAGGGGGCTGTCCATCTGGTCCAATACCCCCAGCTTGCAGCATTCCCAAATTCTTTGCCTAGCATAGGAGTAGGCTGGCTTTTCCCTGGCTGGGGCTGCAGTCTCAGCCTTTTTACTACACGATCTCTGCAAGTGGAGATTCTGACCAGGTGGGACAGGCATCCTCACTCCTTGGAAAGGGGGATCTCTTTGAGCCCCCCAGTCAGATCGGATCTTCTGTGGTGGCTCCAGTCTCCGGCTCTGAAGGAAGGAAAATCCTTTTCACCGTTGCTATGGACTGTGGTAACAACGGCGCCAGCCTTTCGGGCTGGGGTGGCATTCTGGGCAATCTGTCTGCCCAGGGCACTTGGTTGGAGGGGAAGTCCTCCCTTCCGATAAATGTCTTGGAACTGCGAGCAATCAGGCTCTGTTTGCTCCGTTGGTTGGATCGTCTTCAGGGCCGCCCTGTGCGTGTGCAGACGGACAACGCAACTGCGGTGGCTTACATCAATCACCAAGGGGGCACCAGGAGTGCCCGGGCGGCCAAGGAAGTGGCAGAGATTCTGTCTTGGGCCGAGACGCAGGTCCCGGCGATTTCGGCAGTTCACATTCCAGGAGTGGAGAACTGGCAGGAGGACTATCTGAATCGCCACACCCTGGACCAGGGGGAATGGTCCCTACACCCGGAGGTGTTTCAGATGCTGTGTGCACAGTGGGGATCCCCGGATGTTGATCTGTTCGCATCCCGGCTGAACAACAAGGTGGGAAGGTTCGTGGCAAGAACACGCGACCCTCTGGCGGACGCCTCGGACGCATTGGTAGTGCCTTGGAATCGGTATCGGCTGATTTATGCCTTTCCCCCGATTCAGTTGTTGTCCAAATTCCTTCGCAGGTTGGTCTCGGAACCGAGGTTGGTAATTCTAGTAGCCCCAGACTGGCCGCGCCGGTCTTGGTATGCGGACATCATGCAACTGGTCGTCGAGCCTCCCTGGCGGCTCCCACTTCAAGACGATCTTCTGTCTCAGGGGCCGATCTTCCATCCTGCTTTAGTCGCTAGATTTTACAGCGTAGCTGTTGAAAGCCAGGTCTTGAGAGGCAGGGGTCTCTCATCGGCAGTCATTCCTACTTTACTCAAGGCTAGGAAGGCCTCATCCGGTAAGATTTATTATCGTACCTGGAAGGCTTATTTCCCCTGGTGTGAATCCCAGGGGTTCCATCCCTGCTCCTTTTCAGTGACGAGGGTGTTAGCTTTCCTGCAAACTGGTGTGGAGCAGCGTCTGGCGCTGACCACTATTAAGGGCCAGTTATCTGCGCTGGCCATTCTTTTTCAAAGCCCTCTGGCATCGAATTCCTTGATCCGCACTTTCATTCAAAGGGTGTGTCATCTGGCTCCCCCTAGGAGGGCACCCTTGCCTCCTTGGGACCTGGATTTGGTTTTGTCCATTTTGCAACGTCCTCCCTTTGAGAACATCTGGGAGATTCCTCTGCCGGTGCTGTCACAGAAAGTTGCCTTTCATAGGGACAAAGTGGTCTTGCGACCTCATCAGTCCTTTTTTCCGAATGTGGTTTCGGATTTCCATCTCAACGAGGACATTGTCTTGCCTTCGCTGTGTGCGAAGCCTAAGCATCCTAAGGAGTTTGCCTTGCATTCCTTAGATGTGGTGAGGGCGATCAGGGTTTACCTGTCGTCTGCTGAATCCTTAAAGTCAGATTCTCTTTTTGTCCTTCCTGGGGGACCTCGGAAGGGTACAGCTGCGTCTGCGGCAACCATTTCCAAATGGATCAGACGATTGTACAGACCTATTCAATTAGGGATCAGGTTCCACCTTTCCCTGTCATGGCGCACTCTACCAGATCGGTTAATGCGTCTTGGGCCTTCCGCCATCAGGCGTCTGTGTCCCAGGTGTGCAAAGCGGCGACCTGGTCGTCCGTGCATACCTTTTACTATATTTTACAAACTTGAACTTTTGGCCGCAAAGTTCTAAAATGCAGCAGTGCCTTAGGGGAGACATGGCGGTTTTTAGCCTGTCTCCTCCTGTTGGGGTTTTTCCCCCTTGGTTATTTTGCTTTCCTGGGTTTGTCGCTCCTGTTGAGCTTTCCTGTTACCCAGTGTTTACCTTTCTGGTTCAGAAAAGGTTCTTTTCTCTGACCTGGGTGCTGCGTTGCCTTTTTGACGGTTACTTTTCCCACCCCTCTCATCTACACTGCTTTGGGACATCCCAGAAGTGCAGACTGTATGAGTGGGGGCGACTGTCAGAGGACGTAAGAGAAAATATAATTTTTTGTAAGAACTTACCTTAAAATTCTGACAGACTCCTCTTTTGGGGTTCATGGATCTCTATACTGCTTGCTACCAAACTGATTTGGGAATGCTGCTAGCTGGGGGGTATTGGACCAGAGGGACAGCCCCCTGTAGGTGTGTCTATACAAAGGTTTTGTGAATGTTTTCTAACAAAATCTTATGCCTAGCTTACTCCTGTGGATAAGACCAATACCCAAAAGTGCAGACTGTATGAGTGGGCGGCGACTGTCAGAGGACTCGGAGAAAATAATTTTACGGTAAGTTCTTACAAAAAATTCTATTTTTGCTCTTGTGGGTTAAGTGACACATTAATGTTGTCTCTCATAAATCACCAGTAAATCAATTTATGTCAAAAGGTGACAATAAATGGCTTCAGCACCCTAGATACGGAAATGGGTACAGTGGATATTTGTCAAATCTCTTTACAGTCTTTTGTTTAAAAACAGATGGGTCACGGTGTGGTAGTTTTGACACTTCTTTGGTGTAAGTGAGAATTCTTCTCTAAAATTGTCCCCTACCCTCAGATGTAGTCAGCTGTTTGTATGAAATTAAAAAATCTGAGGAATTAAAAAATCTGAGGTATTATCAGCAACAAAAGCAAATTGCCAGTGCAGTTCCAATGCTAGACAATTGGTATATGTAGTGATTTTCAGTCTGCAGTAGCTGCAGGCTGTAGCTTGAATTCTCTGAATATCTTTATATACAGTATATTGGAGGCTGCAGGCTTTCTTTTTTTTTTTGGGGGGGGGGGGGGGCACTACAGAGGCATAAACTTTAGATTAGCACTCTGTACTTACAGTTGGATGATATTGCATTAGTGCAAACCCAAAGCAGTGGTGTGCATCTTTTCTTGATCGTACAGGACGCAGGCATATTCCTAGACAACTGGGATAGATGTTACTACCTTCAGGTGATTGGTCATTACCAAACAGAACTGACAGTTACACTTAGATGATGGATGCTCCTTTTTTCCTGTACTTTATATTTATACATACTTTATGCGGCAACTTGGCTACCTACCATACGCACTCCACTGCGACCGTATCTGGATCCCACAAATGAAATGGAAGACGTGCGGCTGGGTGACGTTGCTTCGGGCACTGGATCCTGCATTGGGGTTTTTCCTTGGTATGTTGTGCAGAGCATGGGGTTAGCTGCAAGGGTCTATATAGTTCCAGGGTAGTAAAGGTCCGCGCAGGTTTTTATCCAGTCCCTAATGAAGACCTCTTCCGAAGAGAGTGAAGCAGGGATGCTGTGCTACCACTTAAATATTGCAGCTTCAGTTGCAATGCCTTTTTCTCTTACGTCCTCCGACAGTCGCCGCCCCTTCATGTTCGTCACCAATGGGTTATTGACCTTTGCTCCGTAGGAGTGGCTAGACAACAGAATATGTTAATATCAAAGCTTTTAGCATACCCCACCCCCAGGGGGTGGTCCCCCTCAGTCAATACCCTCCTGCTTCCTGCATTCCAACCTCAGTTTCATTTGTCTAGCTCAGGAGTAGGTTAGACGTTTCCTGTGCTGGGGCTTTTCAGCCTCAGCTTCTTCTCTTTTTTTGATTTTATTTGGAGTTTTTTCTCTTTCTTTACTTGGCTGTTTATTTTCAGCTCTAGTCAGGTCTTCTGATGAAGATGATCGTGCGGTGCTGGGTCTCGGGCTGGCCTCCCTGGTTATCCGGGGTTCAGGGCCAGTGGCTTCCCAGCCTGCCATCGAGCGTTCAGCTAGGTTTCCCTGGCAAATATGAACGACCCATCCCTGTCCGCTGCAGGGATGCTGTGGTGAGGTGGCTACCTCACTGGACGCCATGCGGTTTCGCACCGCAATTCCTCTGCGTCCTGGCTGCGACTCTCCCTGTCCTTGGTGCAGCGGTTTGATCGCTTGTGCAGGCTCCCCACGCCATCCGGATGGTAAGTGTATTTCTGTGTGGGGACCTGTCTGTCTTGGGTGTCAGTCTGGGACTGTGGGACCCTGCATGTCTGTGCATAATGCTGAGCTCCCTGTCAGTATAGCTGCTCTCTGTGGGCTGCAGGGGGGGGGGGGGCTCTCCTGCTCTGTGTAACAGGCTGTGTGACATGCTGTGTGCTGTGAAGGACATGCTTGTGTAAGACATGTGGGCATACTGTGCGGCGGCCGCTACTGCGGTCCGCCATTTTTTGTGACGATTTTGTGGTGAGAGTGCCGTTTTGGCGCCAAACGCCGCCATTTTGGCGGCGATCGCGCGGGCCACATGTCAGTGTTTTCTGCCTCTATAGCCTCGGCCGGCGGCCGTGTTTGTGTAGCCTTACATAGGCTTTATGTGGGCGGTCGGTCTCGCATCACTTCCTTTTGCTCTGAGGACAGCGATCGATGAAGCAGCAGCCTGTGTGACCTCTCCAGGTTTTACCTTCCATTCCTGTATTCCTTGCCTTTGTGTTCCTAGCCCGGTGGGTCAGTGTGTTTCTGTGAGTGCGGTGAGCGATCACCGCGACCTTAAAGGGGCAGTACTTTTTTTTTTTTCCTAAGTTACTGGGGCATGGATTCTCAGGAAAGCAAGTTTCCTCCCTCCTTGGTAGGGGGCCAGGGGGCTGCTGCTGCTTCTCCTGAGGGGGCTGATCTGGCTGCTATTGTGGCTAACCTTGCTGCTCAGGTGCAGATGCTGGTGGCTGATCGTTCCACAAAAAGGCCCAGGGTGTCCATTTCCTCTGATTCAGAGGGCGATGGGGATGCTATGGCTGGTGTGCCTTTCTCAGGGTCTCGTTCTTCTTTAGACCTTGCGGGGTCTGAAGGAGAGGCTGAGGTGGAAGGGGTTAATTTTCCCCCTGGCTCGTCCGAAGAGCTTGCAATCATGGATTTCTATCAAACAAACGCTACATTTGGAGGATGAACCATGTCCTCCTGCTTTGAGGTCCTCTTATGGGACACAGAGAAAACGCAAAATGTCGCAGGTTTTTCCTTGCTCTACGGAATTTCAGCGTGCTGTTGCGGAGCAATGGCGCAACATAAAGAAACCTTTTGCTGTGCCGAGTAGGTTCAAGCTGCGTTATCCTTTTACACCGGCTACTGATGAGCGTTGGTGTGTGCCGCCTCAGGTGGATCACGCGGTGGCGATTTTGAATAAATCCACTGCGATTCCTGCTGAGGATACCCCGGTGTTCCGGGACCCTACGGACAGGAGATTGGAGTCTCTGGCCCGTCACTCTTATACGGTTGCGGGCTCTATGCTGAAGCCTATTTTTGCTTCCATTATGGCAGCCCAGGCTATTGCCGATTGGACGCAGGTTCTCAGGCGCGCTCTGGTGGCTGACTCTGCTTCGCTGTCGACATTGGCTATGGTGGATCAGATTCATCAGGGTGTCATGTATTTGTGTGATGCGGACCTAGATATGGTCCCTTTGGCTGCGCGTCTGCAGAGTGTGGCGGTGTTGAACCGCCGCCTGATCTGGCTGAAATGTTGGTCTGTTGACCAATCTTCTCGCAAGACTTTGGCTAATTTGCCTTACGCGGGCTCTCGCCTTTTTGGCGAATCCTTGGATACTCTGATCAAGGGTGTTTCTGGGGGTAAGAGTACTCTTTTGCCCCAGTCTCACAAGTCTGTTTGTTCGCGGTAAGAAGAATGCTTCGTTTAGGCCCTCTCAGGGGTCCTTTCATGCCTTTCGGTCGCACTATAAGGGTAAGCCCTTCAAGGGACAAGGCTCCCAGAAGAAGCCGTGGGCAGGTAAGCAAAAGTCCGGCCAGTCCGGGTCCGCTGCCCATAACAATGCGGCCTGAAGGGGCGCCCTCACCCAGTTCTGGGGTGGGGGGACGTTTGCTCGGTTTTCTTCAACCCTGGCTGGCCCGCGTTCGGGACAGGTGGGTTCAGGAAATCGTTCGATCTGGATACAAGATCGAGTTTCTCTCTCGGCCGGCGAGCAGATTTTTTTTCCCTCAAATCTTCAGCTGTCTCCGGAGAGCGCTTGCGGGATCTGCACCTGGCGGTGTGGGACCTGCGGGCTCAGGGAGTGGTGATTCCGGTGCCTCATCGGGACAGATTTCGGGGGTTCTATTCAAATCTGTTCACTGTGCCCAGAAAGGAGGGCAAGGTACGTCCGATTCTGGACTTGAAAGCTCTGAACCGCTTTGTACGGGTTCGCAAGTTCTGCATGGAATCCCTGCGCTCGGTGGTGGCTGCCCTGGTTCTGGGGGAATTCATGGCCTCCATCGACTTGAAGGATGCGTACCTTCACATTCCCATTTTCGAGGGTCACCAGCAGTACCTTCGATTTGCCATTGCGGAGGATCACTTCCAGTTCGTGGCGTTGCCCTTTGGTCTCGCCTCGGCTCCGTGGGTTTTCACCAAGGTGCTTGCGCCGGTTCTGGCTTTGTTGAGAGCCCAGGGCATCTCGATCCTGGGGTATCTGGACGACATTCTGGTTCGGTCTGCGACCAGTCAGGGCCTGGTGAACGACCTGTCCGTCACGATGCAGACTCTGCAAGAGTTCGGTTGGACGATAAATTTTCCATAGTCGACGATGTGTCCGTCGGTTCGTCTCCCTTACCTGGGAATGATCCTGGACTCTGTTCAGGCGAAGGTCTTCCTGCCGGAAGACAAGCTCAGGAAGCTTCAAGAAGAAGTCGGGTCCCTCAGGGACGTTCAGTGTTCGTCCCTCCGGACGTGCATGAGGTGTCTGGGACTGATGGTCTCGGCTTTCGAGGCGATACCCTTTGCCCAGTTTCACACGCGGGGTCTCCAAAGGGAGATTCTGGCCAGGTGGGACGGACGACCGCAATCTCTGGATCTCCAGATTTCGTTGAGTCATCGCACCAGAAGGGACCTTCTGTGGTGGCTCTAGTCCCCGGCGGTGTCGGGGGGCAAGTCCTTTCGCCCTTGCTCGTGGACTGTGATCACCACGGATGCCAGCCTATCAGGCTGGGGTGGTGTTCTGGGCGTTCTGTCTGCCCAGGGAACTTGGTCGGAGGAGGAGTCCTCCCTTCCGATCAACATTCTGGAATTGCGAGCAATAAATCTCTGCCTTTGGCGTTGGTCGGACAGGCTGCAGGGCCGTCCGGTTCGGGTGCATGCAGACGGAAAATGCCACAGCGGTGGCCTACATCAACCACCAAGGGGGCACCAGGAGTGCCCGAGCGGCTCGGGAAGTAGCCGACATTCTGTCTTGGACCGAGACGCATGTCCCGGCGATATCTGCTGTTCACATTCCGGGGGTGGAAAACTGGCAGGCGGATTATCTGAGCCGCCAGACCCTGGACCAGGGAGAATGGTCTCTTCACCCGGATGTCTTTCGGATGTTGTGCGAGTAGTGGGGGTCCCCAGATGTGGACCTGTTCGCGTCTCGTCTGAACAACAAGGTGGAAAGGTTCGTGGCAAGAACGCGCGATCCTCAGGCAGACGCCTCAGACGCGTTGGTGGCGCCCTGGCATCAGTATCGTCTGATGTATGCCTTTCCACCGATTTCAGCTGCTGTCCAGGTTCCTTCGGAGGTTGGCCTCGGAACCGAAAACGGTGATTCTGGTGGCACCAGACTGGCCTCGCCGGTCTTGGTACGCAGACCTCGTGAATCTGGCGGTCGACGCTCCGTGGCGTCTGCCTCTTCGAGACGATCTCCTGTCTCAAGGGCCGATATTTCATCCTGCTTTACAGTCGCTGGCTTTGACGGCCTGGCTGTTGAAACCCAGATCCTGAAGGATAGGGGTCTATCCCCTGAGGTCATTCACACCTTGATTAAGGCTAGAAAGTCCTCTTCGGGGAAGGTTTACTACCGTACTTGGAAGGCCTATTTTGCCTGGTGTGAGTCCAGGGGGTATTCTCCTCGTTCATACTCGGTATCAAGGGTGTTGGCTTTTCTGCAAACGGGCGTGGACCAGCGTTTGGCGTTGGCCACAATTAAGGGTCAGATTTCTGCTCTGGCCGTTCTCTTTCAGCGCCCTGTGGCGTCTAATTCTTTAGTTGGCACCTTTGTTCAAGGGGTGGGGCATCTGGTCTCTCCATGGGACTTGAATCTTGTTCTGTCCGTGTTGCAACATGCTCTCTTTGAAAAAATCAGGGAGATCTCGTTGTCTGTTGTCCAAGAAGGTCGCCTTTTTGGTGGCAATCACCTCGGCTCGTAGGGTGTCGGAGCTGGCTGCCTTGTCCTGCAGATCTCCGTATTTGGTGGTTCATTTGGTTAAGGTGGTCTTGCGTCCTAACCCGTCTTTCCTTCCGAAGAGGATCTCGGAATTTCATCTCAATGAGGACATTGTTCTACCTTCGCTTTGCGCAAAGCCTAAACATCCAAAGGAAGTGGCTTTGCATTCCTTGGATGTTGTTCGGGCGATCAGGGTTTACCTGTCATCGACTGAATCCTTTCGCAAGACGGATTCTCTATTTGTCCTTCCAGAGGGACCTCGGAAGGGCATGGCGGCATCGGCTTCTACCATCGCCAAATTGATCAGACAGACCATTGAGCAGGCCTATGCTTTGAAGGGGAAAGTTCCCCCCATGCCTGTGAAGGCGCACTCTACAAGATCTCGGAGTACGTCTTGGGCCTGTCATCATCGGGCTTCTGTGGCCCAGGTGTGTAAGGCGGCGGCTTGGTCGTCCGTTCACACCTTTTCAAACTTCTACAAGGTGGATGTTCAGGCATCGGCAGATGCTTCCTTTGGCCGCAAAGTTCTTAGTGCGGCAGTGCCTTAGGGTCCCTGGTTTGGGTCCTTGGCTGTTGGGGTATTTTTACCCCTGGGTTACTTGTTCTTTCCTGGGTTGTTGCTCCTGTTGAGCAAGTTTTTTTCATGTTGCCCGGTTGGTTTCCTTCCTTTGGTAAGGTTCCTTTCTCTGATGTGGGTATTGCGTTGCCTTAGGCGCGGCTGCTTTTTTTTTCCTACCCCTCATGTCTACACTGCTTTGGGACATCCCATTGGTGACGAATATGAAGGGGCGGCGACTGTCGGAGGACGTAAGAGAAAACGGAATTTTTGTAAAATCTTACCTGTAAAATTCCTTTCTCTGAGTCCTCCGACAGTCGCCGCCCCCGCCCCTCTTTTGGGGTTTTTTTTATGTACTCTACTGCTATGCTACTAAAACTGAGGTTGGAATGCAGGAAGAAGGAGGGTATTGACTTAGGGGACCACCCCCTGGGGGTGGGGTATGCTAAAAGCTTTGATATTAACATATCCTGTTGTCTAGCCACTCCTACGGAGCAAAGGTCAATAACCCATTGGTGACGAATATGAAGGGGCGGGGACTGCCGGAGGACTCAGAGAAAGGAATTTTACAGGTAAGATTTTTCAAAAATTCTGTTTTTTTTTTTTTTTCTAGCAGAAGTAGCTCCTTACATAGGACTGTCAATTTTTTTCCCTTATGACCCATCTGATTTTTCTTTTTTCTACTTGCGCTGGCTTTCAGCTAAGCTGGGACTGCCTCTCTCCGTCTCTGCCTCCTTCCTGATTCCTGTCAGAGGAGGCACTGTTTCAAGAAGATCTAGTGGTTGATTTACTAAAACCTGAAGAATGGAAAATCTGGTGCAGCTGTGCATGTTTGCCAGTCAGCTTCTAATTCAGCTTGTTCAGTTAGGGCTCTTTCACACGGGCGATCCGATCAGATCCGCCTGTCAGTTTTTTTTGGCGGATCTGATCGGATCCTCCAAGCAGCTCTATGGGGCAGCGGATATCAGCGGAGACACCTCCGCTGACACCCGCTGCCATCCGCATCCGATCCTGTGCGTGAAATCTGGACGGATGGAAACCCTATTTTTCCATCCGTTCAGTAATCGGATCGGATCTGATGAGAGCGGACAAGCGGTCCGCTCTCATCCGATCCCCCATAGAGGGCAGCGGGGGCTGAGACACCTCCCTCTCCGCTCTGCAAGCGGAGATGGAGCTGTCATCCGCCGGCTCAGCGGGGATCGTGGATCGATCCCCGCTGAGCAACACGGATCCGCCTACGGAGGCGGACCGTGTGAAAGAGCCCTTAGGCTTTGACAAAAAAAAAAAAAAAAAAACTGGAAGCTGATTGGTTTTTATGCAGAGCTGCATCAGATTTTGCACTCTTCCGTTTTAGTACATCAACCCCTAAGTGTTGCTGTGCTCACTCTTAGCAGTATTTTGAAATCTAATTTTTCTTTCCTCAGAAAGACACACTACTCTGTGGGACACCATATTACCTACTTCAAGGCAGGTTTATCCCTCCCCTTGCTGCATTAGTGTGATTATTCGGAGGTGCTTTTTCTCGCAAAAAGCGTGTGAGAAATGGTGGATAGAGGATGGATGTAAGGGTTTTCAGGCAAAATGTCTGACAGTGGTCCCATGAAAGGGCGGAGGGGTTTCTTTTCTCCATCTAATGACCCTTCTTCAGACAACAAAGGCATTTGTCCTCCTTCTGCTTTTCCTTCCTGTTCCTTTTTTTTGATCAATATTTAGTGGAAGAGGAGTTCTTTAAAAATATACCTTTTTTGTGGATTCTGCTATTGCCTACCTCAATTAATTCCTTGTGATTCCTATTGATGATGCCCCAGCCTTTAAGATACACAGGTCCGTCTGTACTTCAGCACTGTGAACTTCTTCCAAAGACCCAACAATACTGCATGGTTGGTCTTTGGGATTCTGTCTGGCAGATGTCCAAATTGCACTGGATTCTTTGGCCTAAACACTGGTCTGCTGAACTGGTCTCTCTAAAAAGTGCTTTGAACATATGCTCTTTAGAGGTTGATGTCTTGGTGGAAAGAGCATGCTATTGCCAAGCAAAAAGAAAGCTAAGGCTCCTGTGAACTTTTTTTTTTCTTCTGGGTTTAGAAATAATTCCTTTCATCATCTTTCCCAGACTTTCTTCCAAGTCCAAGCTCGGCACCTCTTTAGCCACGAATCCTGGACTTCAAAGCCAGCTAAACCAAGCCTAACTTTCGGTGATGGGTTCCCACCCCCCACCCCCCTTACATCAAGTGGGGGAACATCTGTTGGCTTTCTCGGACACCTGAATTACAGACTTTTCAGATCTCTGGCTCAGGGACGTCCTCTCCAGGTGGTACAGGCTGGTGTTTTTTTTTCTCTTCCTCCTCCCATGATTCATGCCTTTAAACTTCTTCTCTGAAGACGCTGGAAGATCTGCATGCTGCAATTGCTCACCTCACAGGTAATTGTTCCAGTGCCTGCAGAGGAGAGACTTCAGGGTTTTTACTCCAACCTATTTATGGTTCTGAAAGTAAAGGGCGGCATTTGTCTTATCCTTGACCTGAAGTGCCTGAACATCTTCCTTTTTGGATCTGAACGTTTCATATGAAATGTACCAGGTCGTTTATTTTTATTCCTGCAGCACAGGGATCTGCTGGTGTTGGTGGACATCAATGACTCGTATTCATACAATCCCATTCCCCCCTCCCCCCCTCGACCAGCGTTTTTCTATTTTTTCAGGTTGTCGCCTTGCCATTTGCTGCTTCTTGGGTCTAAGCACATTTCTTGGCTCTGGCTCTAGCTCTTGTTTGCTGTCAGGCTGTCCACACTGTGGGCTACTTGGATGACCTGCTATTGAAAGATCCTTTTCATCCAGGCTTTGAATGCAAACACGCAACTGACTGTTCAGACTTTGCAGAATTTTGGGTTGATCCTCAATCCTCTTAGCTCTGCGCTGAATTCCAATTACAGTCTGGAATATTTGGGACTGATCCTGGAAATAACCTGGGCCCTTGTCTTTCCTCTCTCAGAAAAGATCAAGACCCTACGCTCTCAAGCTGTTACTCCTATCCAGACAACACCCCATGGTACATTGTTTTGCAAGAGGGAACTGGATCTATTGCTAGCTTCATTCAAGGCAGTACCCTATTCCCAATTCCACTCCAGGCTGCTGCAACTTGGCATACCGAATGGTAGGAGTGGACTCTGTCCATGGACAATCCTATTTATCTGTCTGCCTTGGCCCACCTCTCTACTTGGTGTACTTCCAATCTGGCATTGCAGTTGATGAAGTAGTTTTTTTTAATGACTTGGCAAATTCTAAGGATGACTGCCAGCCTGTCAGGATAGAGAGGAGTCCTCCTGAATGTTTTAATTTAAAAAAAAAAAGTACAACCCCAGTTCCAAAAAAGTTGGGACGCTGTGTAAAAACGGAATGCAATGATCTGCAAATCTCAGAAACCTAAATTTTATTCACAATAGAAAAATGGAAAACATATATCAAATGTTTAATTGGGAAAATGTACAATTTGAAGTAAAAAAAAAAGGTAATTTTTAAAATTGATGGCATCAACAGGTCTCAACAGTTGTGATAGGGCAACAAAGAACTGGATAAGTAATTGATAATAATGAGCTGAAACAACATTTTGTAACTAATTTGCTTAATTGCCAACGGGTCAGTAAAATGATTGGGTATAAAATCAAATCTTTGTCAGTGTGTCTCAGAAGTAAAGATGGGCAGAAGTTCACCAATCTGTGAAAAGCTGCATCTAAATATTGTCAAACAAATTCCAAAAAAGTTTCTCAATATACTGTAAAATTGCAAAGACTTTAAATATATCATCATTTATAGTACATAATCTCAAAAGATTCTGAGAATCTGGAGAAATCTCTTAGCATAAGCGACAAGGCCGTAAATCATTTTTGAATGCCTGTGATCTTCGGGCCCTCAGACGGCACTGCATTAACAGGCACAATTCTATTATGGACATCCTTGCATGGGCTCAGGAATACTTCCAAAAATCGCGGTCTGTGAAAACAGTTTGCCATGCCATCAAAAAATGCAACGTAAAGCTATCACATGCAAAGAAGAAGCCCTATCTAAACATGATCCAGAAACTTTGCTGTCTTCTCTGGGCCAAAGCTCATTTAAAATGGTCTGTTGCAAAGTTCTATTTTCTGTTATCTGTGCTTAGTTCAAAAGCCTGCATCTCTAATGGTAGGGGGGTGCATTATTGTGTATGGAATAGGAAGTTTGCACATCTGTAAGTAGCATACTGTATGCTCCCATCCAGAAAACGTCTTCTTCTTTTTTTTTCTTTTTTTTTTTGTGAAGGCCTTAAATATTTTGGCAGGACAATGCAAAACTACATGCAGCATATATGACAACAGCATGGCTTCATAGTAGAAGAGTCTGGGTGCTTAACTGGTCCACCTCCAGTCAAGACCTTTCACCATTTGGAAATATTTGGCACATCTTGAAATGAAAAATATGAGAAAGATGAACTGGGACTGTTAATCAGTTAAAATCCTATATCAGACAAGAATGGGACAACATTCATCATCCAAAATTCCAGCAACTGATCTCCCCAATTCCCAGACATTTTACAGATTGTTATTAAAAGAAGAGTGAATGCTACACCATGGTAAACCTAGCCCTGTCCTAACCTATTTGAGACTTGTTGCTGTCACGATTTTTTAAAATTTTACCTCTTTTCTTAAAATGGTAAGTTTTTTTTTTCTTGGTTTAAACAATTGATATGTTTTCTATTGTGAATAAATAATTGGGTTTATGAGACTTACAAATTATTGCATTCTTTTTTTTTATGTAGATTAAGCACAGTGTACCAACTTTTTTGGAATAAGGGTTGTAAATGTAGGAGATTTTTTAAGCACTAAAGAAAAATTTTTTTTTTTTTTTTTTTTTTACAAACTTAATTTCAAAGACCATTAAAATGATTAATAGTAGTGCATTAGTTGATTATAAAGTTTGATAAAAGATTGATCGTTCATGATCTCACAGTACATAAACGCTATACACTCACCAGCTACTTTATTAGGTACACCTGGTATATTACTTGGTAACACAAATTGCTAATCAGCCAATCCCATTGCAGTAACTTATTGCATTTAGGCATCTAGATGGTGGTGAAGAAGACTTGCTGAAGTTCAAACCAAGCATCAGAATGGGGAAGAAAGGGGATTTAAGTGACTTTGAACGTAGCATGGTTGTTGTTGCCAGACAGGCTCGTTTGAGTTATTAAAAAAACTGCTGATCTACTGGGGTTTTCACGTACAACCAACAACCATCTCTAGGGTTTACAAAGAATGGTCAGAAAAAGAGAAAATATTGCTGTATATAGTATAGTTGTGTGGATTCACACTTGTCAGAGGAGAATAGGCAGACTGGTTTGAGATGAAAGGCAACAGTAACTTAACCATTCGTCTCAACAAAGGTTGCAGAATAATACCATCTCTGAACGCACATTAGATCGTACCTTGACGTAGAAGGGCTACAGCAGCAGCAGATGATCACACCTGGTGCTACTCCTATCAGATAAAAAACAGAAACTGAGGCTACAGTTTTGCTCAGGCTCACCAAAATTGAACAATAGAAGATTAGAAAAATGTTGCCTGATCTGATGAGTCTCATTTATAGCTGCGACATTCAGATGGCAGGGTCAGAACTTGGAGTAAACCACATGAAAGCATGGTTACAAACTAGCTTATATCAACAGTTCAGGCTGGTGTTGGTGGTGTATTGGTGTGGGGGATATTTTCTTGGCACACTTTGGGCCC